>NW_020455767.1:28060-69855 GCF_003342845.1 Nothoprocta perdicaria
GAGAGGTTTCCCCGCTGCTGGTGAGGAGAGGTTTCCCCGCTGCTGGTGAGGAGAGGTTTCCCCGCTGCTGGTGAGGAGAGGTTTCCCCGCTGCTGATCCCAACAGAGGCCTCACCGCCCCGGGCAAGGGTAAAAGGGCAGTATCCCATGCTTGGTTTCCTGCAGATAGTTGTGACTTCCATCTCTCTCTTTTAAACCTAGTGAGTTGGGGCTCACTTGCAAAGGTTTCTTTGTTCTCTCTGAAAGTGGGGAATTTGGAGCCTGTTCTCAAATCTGCTGCGTGTTGGCTCAGTTCATGTCCCACTGCTTAATATTTCCCTCCATACATAAGAAGTAATCAGTTTAATACCCTTTGGGATAAAGGGTGCTCAAATTCTGCTTATTTCTTTGTGGACTGACACTTGTGTTTTGTAATCCTGGCTAAACAGGATCTGACCCTGAAGCACGGCTGGCGCACTGGGGCGATAATTCCTGAGTTACGATCAGAGATTAAAATCATGAACACAGAGAGGTACATTCAAACCATGACCTGGCTACAGACCCTCACCGGACTGCTGGAACACATGCAGGTTTGTGCTGTGTGTAATGGGTTCTATACAGCTGGGTCCATTACCRCAGAGCTGAGTCCTGGATGTTGGCCCCGTTTAGGCTCCCTGGTTTGACTATAGATAAATAAGCACAGATACCCGGGCAAATAGTTTGTGAGTTATCTCAAACTTGCCTCTTTACTCCACTGATGATCACTTGGATTGATTGTTTGGCCTTTGGTTGTTTAAAGTTCATCTGGGTAACGTGCATATAACAGTTTTTGAAGTGTAGTTCTCGTYTTGTCAGTTGATAAAGGTTTGTTAATGGCAGGGTTCATTTGCCAGGGCATCCCTAGTTACTTGTCATCTGCATTTTATGTTCCAGGTTCATCGTGATCCTGATTCACAGATGATTTTAGAAGAATGGAAGAAGGAAAGAAAGGATATGAGGTAAGAAACGGGAGATGAAGTATTTTCTATGTGCTTCATGGTTAACCAAGTCTTCTCCCATGTCTTAACTGCTTCCTTTACCTTACAAAATTATTTCTGTAAAGCAGTTATTCTACCTATATCTTGCACAACTCTTGTCCCCTCTGATCCTTYGTGCATATGATCCCCCTTTCCCTGTTCTCTTTCTGCAGAACAGATGTTGGTTTTCTGCATGAAAGGGTAATGTCAGGCCTAATGCTGCTCCTTCTCTGTTCAGTTCTCCTGTCCCTCTGTTTTGTTCAGCTCTCATCATTGTTATTGGTTATACAGCTTAACTTCTGCATGAAGGAAATACCATTTAAATCACTTTTTAAATCACGTTTTTGTTGCTCCTCCTTTCTTTTTTTGATGACTTATTCCTAATATTACAAATAATAGGAAATTGGGACAGAATTTAGCAGTGAGTTTTTCAAGAATAGGTGGCAGGGTTAAAACCTATAAAATACTGAGGGAACACCCCCTAAATTCAGGGTGTCTGAAGGCTACTGTTGGCAAAGATGGCAACAGTACCAACAGCAATCTTCTCCCTGGAGAGCAAGGTAGACATGAATAAAATGATACTTGGCAATGACTAGTAATAGAAGCTAATTCCAAGGTACGTATAAACTTTTTGTGTATGTTAAACCAAATCTTCACATGTTTTTAGTCATAAATATTTGGGAAAAGTGAATAATAATTTGGATTTATATGAGACAAAAAGTTTTTTTTTCACAATTTCTAGAAATGAAAGCCTGAGATAGCATGTTTCCGAAGATGGAAACAGTTTGCCTTTGTTTTTAGTGAGATAAACAGGAAGCTTCTCTGTTCACTGCAATAACTAGACTTGGTTACATATAGAAAATGTAAACAATGTGTTTAGGTGACTTGGCTTGCAATGGCAAGTGAATAACTCATAGATTAAAATAATGAACTGACTAAAGGAACTTCAGATTCTGGTGCTTCACAATCTGCTTTGTGTTCTGGTAGAGATGTGCACAGACCTGTTCCCTTCATTCTCCTCACATTTTYTCTTTTGGGTGACAGGGAAATGAACAGGAATTTCTTCAACGCGCAATTTGGAAGCTTATTCAGAACGGATGAGAACCCCACTTACTTCCTACGACGCCTGTCTAGATTTGCTGATATCTATATGGCGTCACTGAGCTGCCTCTTGAACTACGAGCTCGACTACACGTTCTATCCCAGACGGACTCCTCTGCAGCACGAGCTTCCTGCCTGGTCGGACCAGCCGTGTGCTGGTGCCTTCAGAGTCCCCTTCCTGCAAGAGACGGTTCAGATCAAATGAGCCCCTGGCTTATTGGCTTCTAAATGGGATCAGATCAAAAGAACCCCTGGCTTATTGGCCCCCAAATGGGCAGATAACGCGCATATGCTTTCTTTCCTTTTTTTCTTGAATGTAGCTGTGTTTTTCTTAAGTCCCTTAAATCTATCGTCTTGRGTTAGCTGCAACTCATAGTTGTTCTCAGAACCGCAGCCCCTGATTTTGCCTCTCCCATGAGCTGCTCTTACTAACGGAGCTGATGCCAGGCTGCCAGACCAGCAGTGCCCTGGCAGGGAGGCCTGGCGGTGCAGAACGTGTTTGTTGGTGCTGGTTTGTTCAGAGGCAACTGCTCTCTGCAGCCTCGTGGCTTACGGAACACACGGATATGCTCCCTTCAGGCCCCATCTGGAGGGAGCTCTGGCTGGAGCCTCTAGCAGAGCGTCCGTGCTGCTCCAGCCGGGGTCGTGGGCACCTGGCCAGGCGGGTTCCCGTTTCCGTGCTGCTCCAGCCAGGGTGTCACTGGCACCCAGCGAGGCGGGTTCCTGTTTCCACACCGCTCCAGGGTGTTGCAGGCACCCGGCGAGGCGGGTTCCCGTCCGCGGGCGCCTCTGCCGTGGGGCCAGGCCCAGCGCGAGGGGCTACGTGAGGGGCTCCCTCCCGAGCGCTGCGTGTCTCGCACTGCCTCTGCTCGGCTTTTGATGCACGTGAGCATAATTCTGGAAGTGGGGCTAGAAATTTGGGACCTTTAGACACCTTGATTTTTAATTCCCAAGACACTTCAAAATGCCTGCTCTCTGGGAGTGAAGCCATTGCGAGAGGTTTTGCACTGTGCGTTCAGAACCTGAGGCTGGAAGCTGTCAGGCTTTAGCTGGACAATCATCCTCAATGCTGCTTTTTAATTTTATTTCAAACAGTGTCTTAGAAGGGTGTGCAGAGCAGTCGCTTTGCATTCCTGGGGGAGAATGGACCTTCACGCAGCCTTCAGGAAGCTTTTATGTTTAATAGTCAACACGCACAATGGACAAACAAGTTGAAAAAAACTTAACGTGAGACGATGAAAACTGGGATTCTCCCATTACTTGCTCCGATTTTCCTTGCTCAAACCCTCAAAGCTGAATTGGGGTGGTAGATGTTTTGCATCAAGCAAAACAGCTTTGACTGTGCGGATTAGAGGCTTTATTGAACTACCCTAATTATAGGAAATGCAGGAACACAAATTTTGCGCAGCCTGATAACGTTCCAAAGAGTCGAGCTGATAATTGTCTTTTTTTGCACAAGGAAAACACTTGTTGATGTGTTTCCTGCAACGGGCACTTTATGGAACTTATGTATAATTATTTTTAAACAAAGATGCTTTTATTTCTCAGTGTCGAAAGGAAGTGGAGCTTTTCTTTTTAAACTGGTGCTTTCCACCCCGTCATTTTAGAATACATAATTTGATTAATGCTTTTCAAATTCTAGTTATTAAAGGCTCTATTTTTGAAAGCCTATAATTAACAAAATAGCATGTGCGATCCTTCATTTCTTCTTAGGACATAACTTGCTTCCTACAGTGACTGTCAGGTAAACAAACTTTTGGTGACCARAAGTTTTCTTCTTTGTTTGCGTTTTTTAACCTGTTGGTGTTTGTGTGCATGGATCTGTATTAAATTTCATATGCAGTATCTTTTGTATTTTTAAAAGCATGCCTGCAAGGTAAAGAATGTATTTTAATCCAGTCTGTACAATTTCAGAAGCAGTTATTCTGTATGCTTGAAATCAGTCTGAAGTCCTCTAAGGTGATTTTATATTTTACTTTGTATGTGTGTAGCTTTCTTACAGTTTGAGTTCAAACTTGACATGCAACACTCCTGGAGTGCTGGTGGGTGTTTAGCCAGATGAACGTACTTAAAATGAGTAAGTTCATCTGACAGTTGTGCTGTTTTGCTGGAGAGGAGACAAAAATCTGCAAGATGTCAGGGAGCTCCTGGTGGGGCTGTACGAGGTATTTGGCATAACTTGGCAGTGCCTGAGCTGCAGTTTAGGGATGGAAACATCCCTGGTTTGCCTTCAGTTCCTCATCCTTACGCTCAGCTCAGCCAGAACTTGGTGCTGCAGAGGGTGGCACCTTTCATGTTCCTGGAGATCTCGGTGCACTCAGAAACACATCAGGAAGCTCCCACCTTGCTTTTGATCCTAGTGCCAGCACTTGGTGGCACCAGGTTGCGCCAGGCGGCGCTGCTCCGTGCGGCAGCATTTCTGTGATCACGGAGCTGCCAGGTTCCCTTCTCTCAAAGCCAACCGGGACAGGGCTCACTGCCCTCCTGCCCCTGTGGTAGCAGCAGTGGTTTTACTGCATCGGATGATACTGTCCCTGCCAGGCATGATTCAGGGTAGTGTCTTCTCTCTTGTCCTCTCTCCTTTTCAGCTGCTAAATCAGCCAGAATTCATTGCTGATCACTGTATGATGCAGTGTGACAACAGCTTGCTCGACTGAAACCTTGCTCTTATTGCATGACTGCCTGAGCTAAACAACACTGCATGAAGAAATCGGTTATGGGAAGGTTGTTCCTTAGGAAAACTATATACAACGTAAATTCAAGTGAGAATTCTAAAGTGTATTTATTTTTCAGTGATAGACTGCTCTTCTTTAACAGTTTTAAATGTTTGGCTTTCTTTGTAATGTTGGAGTTGAGCTGTACACCTTTGCTGTCTGCATTAAGTACTGTAATGCTGTCTTACTGACTTCAGATGGATTTTTGAGCATGTCTAAAGGACAATGTCTCTTCATATTAATTTTGGGGGTATATTTCATTCGAACACCAGAGTAAGAAAAAGGTCTTTTTTTTTTTTATTTTTTTCTTCTCAGTTCTACCAAAAACTCAGAAGACTGTAGTTTGTCAGTAAAAGAAGAGTTTAATGAACTATTGAAACTTTTTGTGATAAAAAATATTTAATGATTATTACAAAAATAAATGCTTGGACTTCATCCTGTGGTCCCTATAAGCCTTAATTTCTGTGGTTGATTTGGGAGAAGGGGCAGAAGAAGAGTTGTATTAACTGCAAAATTTTGTGGGTAAGAACTGCCTGAAGTATGGGCGCACATGTAAATGTGTGTGTTCATTTTATAAATTTTAGTATCTTCAAGTAAAACTAAAAAAGGCATTTTTGTGCAGGGGGAAGGGGAGACGTTGGAGAAATGCCACCAGTCTGTCCCTTTGGTTGTGTTTTCTCATTGAATTGCCTTGCCTGTCCCTGATGGATGATGGCATTGTGTGATCTGAAGGGACCTTACTCCAAGGTAAGGTCTTCTGGGGATGCTCGGAGAGGGACTTCAGGCTTTCTGACAAGGAAAGCCTCTCTCCCTCCATCTCYCATAGCAAACACCCCATTACTGCTGCTGCTGACTACAAAATCTTTGTCGTCTTGCTGTTCTGTGGTCCCTCTGGTATTCCTACAATTTGATGAGATGTTAAAGCTTTGAGGGGAGGGAATGAGAGAGAATCAAATGCAGGTCTGGAAACAGCAGTGGCTAGTGCTGCGTGTTGGTGAAAGGGCAGCACTAACCTGCTGGGCAGGAACACGGGCCTTATACAGATGGGTAGATTTTGCTCCTGCCAGCCTATAAAACTGAATGTGGAACCTGGAGTGGTGAAGTACTTCCTTCTTCACTGCTCACTTCTCCCAAAAATGCCTCAAATGAGTGTGTTTTCATACACACGATTTTTGTTCTTGTTGATGCTGTTGCTGTTTCCTGGTGTACAGTCATTTGAGTTGTCAACAAAACAAAGTTAGAGGAAGGACAGAAAAGCCAGGGCAAGCAAATAGAACAAACAGGGTGTTGGCATTTTCTGCTGCTGCATTTCTTACCCAAAACAGTGCTGTAACGAAACAGCACGCACAGCTTGAAAATACAGGTCGCTTGGTGCTAAGGAGCATGCTCTGTTTCATGCTCTCCTGTTGTAGTTGTAACCAAGTCAAAATGAAGGTACAGGGCCAGAGCACCAGCTAACCTCAGGGTATTTGCAAAATTAGCAGTCCTGTGTGTTTTGAGGCCATTTTAAATTTTGCCCAGAAAAGACATAAAATAGCATGCTAAGGGAAGCCTTATGCTTTYGCCAGTGAAGTGATTTTCTCCTTGCTTCTTGGGGTGTTAGCTGGGACTTAATTGTGCATTGGTACTCACAGTCACAGTGGGCATTTCTTAGCATACAGCCAACTCTTCTGAAGTTGATAATGTTGTGAAATCTATAGACTGCATCTGCAACCAAGTCATGCTCTTTTTTTTTTTAATTTGTAACAAGAAATCTTATTGCATAAAATATGTAGGTGCTATTTGTTCACAGTAAATGTAAATAGAAATGTGCTTTATAATTGACTAATCTTAAATTCTTTAATTCTGATCATAGGGACCACTCATTACAAGCTGCTGGTCATCTGAATCCTACAAAACAAAAGAAGAAAAGAATCAGAGTTCAAAATATTGTTCAAGAAAAGGTGTATTCAGAAGGCTTATTATGATTTTTAGACTCTGCATGGTCCTTCCTAAAGGTGACCATCAAAACTGTCCAGATACTCTCATTTTACTTGGACGATTTCCCTCTTTTCTTCACCCCTGCATAGACAAATCACTAGTACCCAGCAGCATTTAAAGTGCTATTTCCTTCATATTTCTTTAAAGGATTGAAAAGCAGATTTGCAGGTAGACTACAACCTCATGTTATATATATATCTACATATATATTTATACACATATATGTACATATGTATATACACATATACACATATGTACATATGTATATACACACACATATGTACACACATATATATATACACACACACATGCACCCCCCATATATATAGACACTACATAAATATATAAATATATACATAAATATACATAAATATATAAAACTTGAGATGGATCTGTAGCCTCAAGCCTCAATTTTGCTTCAGCTAGGGCTAYGCCATTCCTAGCAGCGGTGAGATAGGAAAACAGAACATAACTGTCTTCTCAACTTTCAACCAGGCACTTTCATTTCATAAAGTAATTCCCTTTCACCATGATTTTACACTCATATATCTCAATTTCAAATCAAAACAAACACTTACTGAGAAAAGTTCATAAGTAGGTTCYGGGGGAGTCAGTGCTGAAGAACTTTCGTATGAGGGGTTGGTGATATTTGAAGGCTGTGACTTGTCCAGTGATGTGCCATCAGTGTCATCTTTTGACTACATAAAATCACATAAACCTGCTTAAAATCCATCTTCCAGCWTGAAGTGCATTAGTTGGGCATGTAAGCTTTATGACTGACTACTGCATGTAACATTTTAATGACCTGGCTTCATCATCTAAACCAGGTTTGAGTTGTGTTCAGTGTTGTATTATCTTAATCAAATCATTTAGCAATGGTACCTTTTTTGCCTTCATAGTTTTTAAGCCCCAGCTAAGAAGGGGAGAGGAAGAGTTGTGCCTGCCAGAAAAGGTGGCTAGTTGCTCCTGAGCTCCTGCATTGCTAATCTATAAAAATACAAGTGTTTCCACTTGGCTCACAGCTCCTCTGTCATTTCTGGAAGACAACACTTAAGCTAGGGTCTAGAAGAGGGAGGGATTTCTGGTTGCTTTCTTCTGGACCGATTGTGTTTTTGTAACACCTCGTTTCAGTTGTTCCTCCTTGTCTCAAGGCTGAGTTGCTGAGGGCTTGTTTCCCATCGCAAAGATGCTGTGCAAGGCTAGTAAGATTAGCTGACTCTACTGATAGCTAATGTAAGCACAGAGAAAGAAAACAAGTGTGAGAGTGTATCACTATAAAAAAATGCAAGTTTGAGTCCTAACAGTCTGCTTGCTAGACTTTGAATCTCGTCTGCTTTCTATCAAATGTCTCCTCCTCCAGAGAAGCAGCGGTAGGAGAAAAGATGACAGGTTCTTTTAAGGGGTTGAAATTACCAGCTTCCCTAAAGCTGATCTTCCTAGTGAGACAGATTTCCACAGTGGTGCTGTTTTGCTGTAAGCTTTTGGACAGCCCTAGGTGTGTTGGAAGTGTGTCTGTGAGGAGGAGTTAGGGCACCCTGGATCTTGGCTTGTAGTAGACAAATGTAAGCCCACGTCTAAGAGACGTGTGTGAGCCTGCATTTGGGGATCATCCCATTTTCTCCATGTTTTAGATTGAACATTTCAAGCATGAAGCAATTAGGAATATTTGCTGACTTAATAAAACACTGAGAGCCTGGGAAACTGGAATCTGTGAGTTTCTGAGGGCTGGTGAAGCACAGTGAGTTTCTGAAGTGACCTGCTTTGTGTTCTGGTCAGTCTCCTACCTTGAAATGCTGGAAGTCTCTATCTTTCCTCTTGAATCTGAAGTAACAATATCCAATAAGAGCCACAATTCCAATAACCAGACAGATGCCAAAGAATATTCCTGTCCCAGAGTCAGYGTGAAGAGAAGCCTGAAAGCAGAGAGACAGGGTGAGTTATGGGGTGATGAGCACGAGTCACCTTTCAGCACCTGAGCCCAGAGGATGTCTCTTTGAGATACTCCCTTAGTCCTGAACTGCTTTTCTGTTTCTGTTTCCATTTCCTGGAACCTCATCCTTACAGGCAGCTGAATATAGCCTTTTGAGAATTACAAACTGTATTTTTATTTATCATAGCTTCACCTTATTCATAAAATGTGTCCAAGTAATCTTTTCTGGTGAGGTTCTCAAAGAAACTCTAGAGAGTAAGATGAAACTGAAATCTCATTGACCTGCCAAGGAAAGGCCCATACCAAATTCCTCTGAGCAGCTTTAAAAACCTATATTACAAATACAAAAGTCTTCTCATGGATTCAAGCTTATTACCCACCACTCTGCATGCTGGGAAATTTTTGTCTTATTAACCCTTGTTGGAAGATACATGATCTCCTGAGAGCCCTGCCTAGCACCACTTGAATCGAACCACCTCTGAAACCCGGCCTGTCACCCCACTCGTTGGACTGACTGCCAGCCCCAGGCTGGGCCCTGCGTGAATGGCCCTGGCCCGGCCTTCTSTAGATTATGAAGTCCCATGAGGTACCATGACTTTACCTCAAAATCATTCTGCAGTCTAGCAGGTGAAGCTAAGTGGATGCAGATTACCCAAATTACTGCTTTTGGAGGATAGTTCTGGAAGTAAAGATGGGTCTGTGATAGGGAAGACCTCTGTATGCAATTACTTTAGCTTTTCCATGTGAAGTCTTAGCTCCAGGGCCTACTGCTTAGAAAAACTAATGAGTAGATTTACCCTGGTAGAAGTAATCTCATTATTATCCTAACTGATAATATGTCTTCTGCGCTTGGCTTTCTCAGAGAACAAAGTAATTTACATGGTGCAGCTTGACAGCTAAATACTGAAAATGGTTTAGTTGCCCTCTAGTCTTTGAAAAGTATTAAAAAAAGATGTAGTATCATGCTGCTAGAAAGTGACAGAAATTGCCTGTAATTTTGAATCTTCTTTTCAGGCCATAATTTACACTGTAATCTGAGTGTACCATATTCTGCTTCTCAAGCTTGTAGGAGGTAAGGGATTTTTGTGTGGGGATATTAGTGAACGTCTAGTAACTAACATCATTTTGTAAAAGAGAAATTTGAAGACCAAAATGGAAGTGAGAAATACAGTACCTGTGGACTAACAGAATTAATCCTGTGGACCAAGGAGGTGGCAACTCAAGTCACCTCCTAAATTAGAGCCGAGATAGGCCAGAAATGAGACTGAAACCCCTCCAGCACATGGAAAGATTTTGGAAGAACCAAAATGGAGCTTAACAAAGCTCTAAGTGGGAAGCTCATAGAATCGTCATGTTTGGAAAAGACCTTTAAGATCATGAAGTTCAAATAGCTTTATCCCACTGAAAAAAAGAAATGATGGAAACACCTTGTGAAGACAGAAAATTCTGAACTACCTTCACTAGTACCTTGTTCTCAACTTCTACGTTTCTTCTAGAAAAGAACCTGTTAACCTGAGACTGTACATAGGAGAGCAAAACTGGAAATTTGCCAAAGTTAGCAGTGCCTTTGAGATGATACAGTCCCCCTTAACCACCCCCAATGAATATATACCTACCGGAGCTGGTGGAGCCTTTAGAGGCTCTGAAATGACATGGATTATCCCATTGGAAGCAATTATATCCCACCCGACAATAGCACTTCCATCCACAAATCTGATCTGGTTCTACCAGGAGAAAGAAGAGAGAGAACACAGCTTTGACCTTTTTGCCTCTGAGGGTGGAACATAACTTAAGCTTGTTTTCTCCCTAACCACTATTGATTCATAGAGGGAAAATTTCTTGAGGGGTTATGCAGTTGTCTCAATGAACATGAGCCCAAGTTCAAGAAACCACAAAAATGCCAACTTTCTTTAAGAATAAAGTCCTGCCCTTATCTCTCTTCTTGTCCCACTGCTATCCTCCACAGTCGTGCCAGCCCAGGAGCCAAACCTGTCTCCTCCCACGCTGCAGTTCCTGCAGGCCACCTGAGCAGTTTCCAAATTGTGCAGGTCAGAGCTTTGCACTTAGCTGTTTGTCACTGGCATCAGAAACCCCAGCTCCCCTTACCTGCCTCAAGAAATACTAACCTGTGAACTCACTCAGTAGAAGATTTATTTTTATAAAAAGTACCTGTTCACTTGTGACAGCTTGGTATTCTTGGCCTTTGCTGTCTGTTATTAAGAGTTTTTCCCCTAATCGTGTTAGAAGAGTGGTCCCATTGGTCAAATCTTCATAAAACATTAAGCTTGCATTAGATAAATGATACTCAATATCTCTCCCGGAAAGTGTCTAAAAATAAGAATGAAATAGAAGGAACATTAACTAGGTTCGTTAATCTGTTATATTTGATTATTAAATTAAATGCCTGTGACCTTTTTTGCTATTGATGGTGCAGCAAATGAGATATGAGATATGAGATAGAGGCCCTTTGGAAATCTGTGTACTAGTACTGGGCTCCTCTGTCGCTATTTCTGAGTACTGTGCAGCAGGAATACCTTTATTTGAGCTGGATAGAGGATTTTGCTCTCCTGGAGGATAAGATATGAAGTGGTGAGTCTCAGATACACTCAAAACAGCTTAAAGATGCAAACCAGGGCATAAACTTATGTGAAGAGAAATCACTTGCAGGTCACTTTGATTAAAAGCCCAAAGTTCTATTTGACATATTCATCGCTCTGGGATGGCTGGCTCCTGAGGGAAAATGCTAGCCTTGTTTCCCACTGGAGCTGGAGCTCCAACCTAGCCTTTGATTCAACGGAAGAAAAAGATGGGCATAAAGTGAAGCCAGGATCAGATTCCTTTAATGTATTTATAAGACATATTGCAGAGCTTTTTGGAAACAGTACAGACTTCAGGGAAAAGACTTTATCTTGGCCACCTTTATCTGGCAACTAAAACTTCTGCAAAGAAAATTCACTGTAGTTAGGCAAACTTGCTAATTTTACATTCCTGATTGCAGAAGAGGAAAGGATGAAACAAATGTTTCACACACAGTTTAAACCACATGGCTATCCAAAGAAGCCATGTCAATGTAGGTATTTTTTTTTTAATTAAGATTTCATCAGGACTATAGAAACTCTGAATAGCTTTAAAAAGTGTCCCTAACATATGGAATAAAAAGATTACAAAAAAAAAAAAAAAAAACACCTCACCTTGTTTACGATTAGCCCAGTATCATTTGGGGCAAAGAGAGTAGCACGAACTGACAGGTCTGTGAGGTACTGCAGGAACTCTCTCCCTTTCCTAGAGCGGTTAGAGTAAGCCAGGATTTCCTAGGCAGAAACAAAATTCACCTTTAACAGAGGGTAATTGTGAGCTGCGATGGCAGCTGAAAGGATATCATAAAAATAATGACAGATAAACTTTCTTTTATTATAAGTGAAGCAACTTTGAGTGACATTAAGGGAGAAGTTTGTAGTTGAAATAAAGAATTGTCAGATCAATAGCTAAGCCTTAGCCTGAATTGTAGGAACTGGGCTCTTGTCTGTGAGGCTAGTTACATGAGCTTCTATGTGTCCTTCTGAGTATCCGCAAGAAAGGGAGTATTTTAATGCTCTGCCATCCCCCAGTAGCAGTATGGTAAAACAAAAAGCCACAGTGATATTTGAAAATCCATCAACATCCCAGTGGCAGCTGAGTACAGAATCCATTTTACTCTAAACTTGTAGTAACATTCAATTTCCAAGTGTTTTACAAACCTGAAACACTTTTGCAGCAGTCAGGTTATGACTTAGATGGTCCTGAGTTAGACCATTTCAGCTTTCTTTGCTAGTGTATTTTTTTTTAATTTCTATTTTCTCTTACAGTTTAAGAAGAGCAGTAAGAAAACACACATGCACTGTACTAGCAAGGCAGAGAGGCGCTTATAACCAGGCGACAACATTACAGCACTTGCTTCACTTCCTTCCAAACAGTATGTGTAATTTACAGGCCGTACCGACAAGAAGTTTGTCAGCGTTGGGAAAGACATCAGAACTTGCAGCAAATTCCCACTGCAGGAGAAGCCGTCCCCCACGTAGCCTGTCTTGCAGGTGCAGTTCACTTCTGGAAGGCACAAGCAGGCAAATGGAGGTGGGACTGTTTTGGACTGCTCTGAAAAATGACTTGCCAGTCAACAGAAATACATTTTTTTAAAAGTTAGAGAGATATAGAATCTTTTACAATGCCAGCTGTCACTCTCTGAGACTGACCAAAGACATTGAAAAAGAGATTGCTGCTGTCTGTTGAACAGAGTGACACTACTTAATGTTACCTTTCTCTCTGTAGCAGAAAACATCCCAGGTTTCACTCAGATTGACTCTTTTTCCATAGTCGACTATTCCAACGTATCCAGCTCCACAGTTTGGGGAGGAGAAGGCAGTGGGATAGCCAACTCTTTCATTGTCTAACCAGCCAGCTGCACAAAGGTGGTATCTTGCCTGAAAGCAGCACAAGGTTAAAGATACAGAAGAAGGAGCTCAGTGGCTAAGCTGTAGACAGCGACAGCAGCTCATCCCATGCTTGTGCAGCACCCAACCTCACTAGACCTTTTCCTGAAGTGTGGGAGATCAGCAGGTTTGTGCTGGCTCTCTGGGCAGCCATCCTGCAGCCTGCTGTGTGCTGAGGGGCTCAGGAAAACGCTGAGGCCCCTCCAAAAGTCAGGGGCTCCCCATAAAGACAAAGGGAGCCTTTCCCAGGAAAAGCTTCCCAGATCTGAAAGCCAAGGCAGGATCAGAACTAAGTATAACCTATGTTTATGAAAGCTAGATGGGGATGTGAAATACCTTCTTTTTTCAACATGGAAATTGCTGGCAAACCACTTGAACATAAAAGTGAAATACCCAGGAACACCAGTGCCAACCCCTACTGCCAACTTTACTGCTTTGAGGGATTTATTCACGCTGCAAGGAACCAGAGAGACACAGCTCCAGCAGGGAACTGAATCCTCTCAAAAAAGCAGAGGAGCTACTGGATTTGGTTCACAAGGAGGTTTGCATGCAGGCTCTGCCTTAGCCTCTCATTTTGCTTAAAGTGTCTCTCCCATGTGAGCTTCTTTCTTCCCTCTGCAGATGGGAACGAGCTAGAAAGAGATGGTCAGTCTGACCTTTTCTAAAAGCAAGTTTTACAAACTCAAGGTGTGATACTGATCTCACTGACATCAAACATGTGCTGTCTACAACACAGTAAAAAAAGAATATGGAAATGGCTGTGTTAACAGCACTTCGGGAATCTTATGTAAAGAAAAATGAAAATTCACGGCTAATTCTTAAGCGTATATTTCTTTAAGAAATTAAATTAAAACTCCTATAAAACCACTCTTTAACACTTACCATCTGATGGTCTGTCACTAAAAAAAAAAGAATTTGGTATCTGCTTTCAGGGTAGTGTAAGCAGGCATGCAACATGGTCAACATTTTTTTTCAGTTTTTGGGCCATTTCCTAAGGCTAACAAATTAAGACTTTGGAATGCTGACCACAGAAATACAATTGGCAGGGAGAAATAAAGGCCAGTGAGATCATTGCAGGTGTTCTCGCAGCAGCAGGAATAGTCCAACCACAGTTTAAACACAGCGCTGTGTTTATATTTTAAATTTCTGGGACCAATTTGAGTTTCTCTCAGAGCTATATGTCCTACCTGAGGATTTCACTCAGGCCTCTTATTCTCACTGTGTATCTTACCAGCAATTAGTTTCCAGAATGAGCTACACATCACTGATCTTTCAACTCTTGCACTGCTCATAAACAATTTAAAAGCTGGGCTTGTAGCCAAACATATCCTGGGCAGGGGGGATAAGAAGGGAGAGAAGATGAAGTTGTTAACACATGGTCTCCTCCTCTCTCCTCCCTTGCCATATCCATAGCCCCACACTGGGGCTATATCCACTCCAGAGGATTTCCTTCTACTACATCACCTTCTGAGCATACAGCAGCTGATTATAAGTAGCTATGGTGGCTGATTCATTGGCGCAGGCCTCCTTTGCCTTCTCGTAAGTCATTTTGTACTGCCCTTTTGGGGACCGTAAATGGAAAACTCCAACCGTAGTATCTGCAAAGAAAGAGAAGAACCAGTTCTTCTTGGTTAGATTTCTTTTTTTCTGGGTGCAGAATGAACTTTGCTGTAAGAATTACTGGTGAATTTTATTAAATGTAGTTAGCACAAAGTCACCTCGTGAGGGTAATATTTCTACCTGGAATGCCTTAATTTGTGGCTTCATAAAGCCAGTATTGAAAAGTATTTAAGCATGTGTTCTAATGTCAGTCGTACTTAAATCTCATTAGTTCAAAAGGATTTAGGTAGACGACTGAGTGGGCTTGCAGCTGCATGGATCCAGACCAGACCCACTGATTGCAGTGTGCTGTCAGAGGTATAAGGAACGTTACATGGACTGATTAAGATGAACAACCAAGATTTAAGGGCCACTGCATTGTGTGTGTGTGCCTACATTCCAGAGTTGCTGTCCTGACCTTGGAAGTGGAGATCGACACAGTCAGCATCAGGATGGCACTGCCCATTGTCTTGTAAACAGCGATTAATAGGAAGTTGCATCACAGAGCAATTCAGCCCATCACCAATATAGTTATTTTTACATTCGCACTTGCGTTTATCCTGGTTGGAGAGAGAAGAAAAAGGCCGCATCGAGTATTTAGCAAACATAAAAATGGTATTTCAAGCCACATTTTGAACTGCTGGAATTTTTTTTCTTTTGATGTATCCAAGAGTAGGCAAACATAAAAGCTGCTGCTGMTGGCAACTGTGATTCATCAGGCTGCTTACTGTCATACTGACATTAATTCTTCTAAGCAAAACATTTACCTACGTACTTAGGGGCTCTGCTGAATTAAGACCAAGTATATTTCCATCTACAAAGTGAATAATATGCATTGGAGAATGATATGACCTGTCATTAACAAATATAGGATGACAAACCAATCAAAATGATGTTTAAATGACAGTGCGTGGAAGCATGAAACGAATTTAGCAGGCTACTAATTGTAATAAACTGAAAAATAAAAAGAAAATAGGAGACAGTTTCATCTAGGGATTATGACTCTTATCAAATGGAACAGAATAGCAACAAAGCTATTCCATATATTTCCTGGAAGAGAAATCAGGCAAACCACCAAAATGGATCAGCAGACGTTCTCAGAAGGACCAAAATAAATACAAGATAAAAGTCACCACCACAAATTATCCTTTACAACATTGACCTTGCAAGCCCAGGAATGTGCATCATGTGGCTGCAAAGCTTTTGGAATCTTGGTTTTTAAATCGTGGTTGGTTGGGTAACAAACAAGTGACCTATTCTTTCACCAGTCCCTAGGCTTACCTACCAAAGTATATGCCATTTTAAGCTACCAAAATGTTATTACAAGTATTTTGCTAAGAAAGAGATAGCAAAAAAAAAAAAAAAAAAAAAAAAAAAAAAAAAAAAGGCAACAAAAATTTTACACATAAAATGTCTCATTTGCTTTGGTACCCCTTTCTTTAAAGCAAAGATTTCAAAACAAGCTGTTTCTTACTCCTCAGCTGAGAGGGTGCCCAGTTAATGTGGAAAGTGGGCCAGACACATGTAAACATTGTTTTGGAAAACAAGTGACTTTTAGAGGTACAGGCAATGATCAAGTTGTTGGCAAGGCCAATTAAAAGACTTCTATTGATGCCAGTAAGAAGTGTCCTAGACTTCCCCAGGGGTGACCAAAATGATTCAACTTACAGGTCCGATGACTGTACAAATGGCATGTTCATGGCAGCCTCCATTGAACCCATCAGCACAAGGATTTATTGGAAGGCATGTAAAACCATCTCCTTTGTATCCTTTCTGGCAAGTACAAAAGATTTTCACTCCAATTTGTGTGCACTCTGCTGCCTTGTGACACCCACCGTTGTTTTGTATGCAAAGGTCTGCAGCTGCCAAGGGAAAAGAAAATGCATGAGTTGAGTGTGCGCCACAAGAGGATGTTTCTCACAAGGGTAAACCAGCCGCAGTTACTTTGAATGTACACTAGAGAGACTAAAATACTTTCTGGGAAAAATACTGTTAGAGTTTCCTGATCCATTCCTGACCTTGTGCAATAGCTAGCCCATGTAGCTATTGGGCTATGTGAAGCTGTGGTCAGGACTTTCCGAAACTGTGGTCAGGACTTAAGAGATCTAAAAACTTGACATCAGTCCCTACAGAACCTTTGCTTCTTGGCAGTRTAAGAGTTTTGTGTTTGGGGATATTGCTGTGGCCAGAGTGACTTCTGAGGATGGGAAGTGCCTGCCTGAGAATGACTGCTTCTGCTCTAACGTTGCGAGAAACTTCCCTTGCCAAAAGTCATTGAAGAAATCCTGTACATGAAATACTGCTGAAACCCTGCCATGCTCCAATACGTGATCCCAGCTAGTTCATCCGCTGCTGGTTCTTCTGCCTATAAAAGCCTGGTGAAGCCACCCACCTGCTTTAGGAATAAGTAGTTCATATGGTCTAAATTTTTTTAGTGTCTGCTTGTTGCAAGTCTTTAGGTTTGATAGCTAACATTGCACACTCAACAGTAACTGCAGGCAGTACATGCGGGGAGAAGAGCCTGCCTTCTTTGAGCATGCTGTGAATGAAGAGGGAATTCACCTATGCATGTGATCCCATCTCCATTGTAAAATGGCTTGCACTGACACGTGTTGTTTTCCATACAGACAGCATTTGTGGAACAACTTGGAGTACACACTGGCAGAAGAGCTGTGAAGAACAAAAAAAAAGCTGTGATGAAAATGTCCTGCGTTTACATTGCAAAGTCCTTGCTTAGGGCAGAAAGGAAAGCCGTTATATCGCTCTTGCTAACTGGAAAACCTGTATGAATATTTTTTGGACTGCTTAGCTCTCAGGTAATATCTTCCCTCATGTAGCCTAAAGCACTTTCCCAAGGAAGGTAAGCATTCATACTCCCATTTCACACATAAATAGACAGGAAGATGAAGGGACTTATTCAGTCAGCAGAAGAACTGGACTCTGTCTCCCAGTCAATGTACTTGATAGTCCCCTTAGCTCCAGGTGAGGGTTTCTCATGTTATTAACCTCTTCTTTCTCTCCCATATGCAAGCCCTCTGTTGACCTGAGATTAGACAGAGACCTAGTTTGGTTTCACACAGCCGACCAGTCCATCCTGTTTCACAGAAACATTGTCCTGTTCCAGTGTATCCTTCATCGCACTGCCCATGGGTCTTGCATTCACAGACTGCAAAAGAATAACAGATCAGTCATTTACAGATCACTCATGGGAAAAGGGGAAAATCTTTTCTTTGAGAAACACCACCTAGATTGTCAAGTTGGGTATAGTATTATCCTGCAAGAATTTAGGTTAGTCCCTTTCACTACTATGATGGTCAAGCAATGGAACAGGCTGTCCAGAGATGTTGAGCAATCCCCATCCTTGGAGGTTTATCCTACTGGGTAAGGCCCCGAACATCCTATTTTGATCTCAGAGTTGATTGTGCCTTGAGCAGAAGGCTGGACTAGTGAGATCCTGAGGTGTTTTCCAGTGTGACTTACTCTGTGATGCTATGGTTYATAATATGCATTAGTTCAATGAGCCTTTGGAAACAAATACTGATCTACGCTGTGCTCAGGAGGAGCAAACTTCAGGTACAACTACAGTAGGAAAGAGTTAATGGGTTAACTCATTAGGGGGTTACCCTAATGAGTTGCAGTTGCTAGCTCTGGAGAAGCCACAGCTTGCCACTTTAGGCAAGTGAATGAAGATTACAGGCTTAAAAATGAAGGTATGTAGAAACAATATGCTGATTTACTGGGTGGGAGATTTGACTGATTAAGGAGGTCAAGTACAAGGTTTGTACTGTGTTTTAAAACATGGACAAGTCATCTGTAGTATATTTTTTCAGGTTTTATGTATTTTATGATTAAAGTCTTCTGAATTCCTTTTGTATGTGGGATGTTACCCTTTGTGTCCTAGCAGCTCAAGCATGAGAGGTTGCTGTATTCAGTAGGTGATTTCCATCCCCCAACACTGTTCGAGCCTTGTAATAACTTGTGCATTGAGTCMTTCCTAAGAGTTATTGATAGCTCTGTGTTGTAGTATAACAAAATTGCATTCTTTTTTTCCTCAGTATTGTTATTTATGGAGGAAAATAATGTGGAATTTGGAGAAATTCTGTGTTTGTGACAACTTGTGATACTGAAATGTTTTTCTATCTGACTTACATTCATATAGTCCAATTACTTAATTTATGGCTAGTATAAGCATGCATTAAAAGGAAGGGCCTGTAAGACCTTCCTCTGTTAAGTACCATAATTGGGTTTCAGACTAGCAGCTCAAGTGGAGTTTGTGCTATGGTGTGCTGTAAAATGGATAACTGAAGGTAAAGGTAATTTTATGTGCTGGTATCTGGTGCCTTGCCTCTGCTCTAAGACTATCCAGCCTCTAATCCACAACTGAATGTGCTCATGGGCACTGCTGGTGTATGCAGTGTTAAGATGGAAGAGTTAAGACTATAGCTGGTCATTAGAGAGTTTTACACTGCAAAAATATTCAAAATAAAGGGTGATATTAACCCCTTTGAGGAAATGTGAGGCTTGTTCCACATAGGTTATGCTGCTCACAACCACAGTGAAGGGGGTTATGTGAGCAGCTTCTAGGCTGTTGACCGTCTTCACAGGCTACCATCAACTTTTCATTCCTTCATTGGTTATCTCCTCCTGCATTCCTCTAAAAACCACACTGGTAAGATATTGTCTTGTCCTTTCCTGGGATGGGGTAAAAGGTTGTGCTGTAGCTGAAAAGATTTGTTGACTGCTGTTCTTCATGTTTATGTATTGTATTTAAGTAACAGGAGGAGCCTTGCACTAAAGCTTCTGTCCTCGCTAACTTCTCCTCCTCCCTTTTGGGGATCTCTTTTCTGAGACCTTGTGCCATCTCACAGTGTGAGGAAGAGCTCAGGAGAAATGTAAATGATAAAATGGAGATGTTTTTCTTGGTCTACTTAAAACCCCCAAAAGTTTGGGTTTGCAATGGGAAATAGTACAGAAGCAAAACTTCAACGTACGTCTGCAGTCAGAGCCATATCTGCCTGGCAAGCAGAGCTCACACGAAGTCCCATTGAAGCCGCCATCACAGCTGCACTCTCCTGTCCCTGTGTACCCGTCGTCGCAGGAGCCGTGGCTATTGCATGGGGTCTCTGGTCCGCCTGGGCAAGCTGAAAGTCAGAAAAAGTGACCTATGAGCTCAAATGCATGTTTTTGTTGTCACAATTCATTATTCTGTAAAAGCCTTGAACACTGAAATGCTTATGCATTTTTTTATGCATCTTATGCACTATGCATCTTTGTTAGGGTCTGTAAAAGCAGTTGTGACACTTCTGAGTGCAAGTTCACGCTCCTAATGCTTTCGGATGCTTTTACAAATCTTAGCAGAGAGATGTAGCGGACTCTCTCAACCCTAGGTATTGAGAGCCATTACCTATGTCCTGCTTATTCAGACCTCTGGGAGATGTGTGCACCATCAGCAATCCGTAGCTGCTGCTCAAATCAGGCCCAATTGCATGTCTTCACACCAGCACTCTGCCAGGGTGAGTCCTGGTTACCCCCAGGCTGGAAGAGTAGCTCAGGCTGGACAAAAATGTTTGAGACCAGCATGTGCCTAGTATTTGTTCATGAAATCTGGACCAAGAGGGAGCTGGCATGGCTGGATGTGCCTAAATCAGTGTGCTAGCAGATACCTACACTGCGATCTCCCTAAGCACTTTGCTCTTACTTTGGGACCAGACTGTGGCTGAGCCATCCTGTGTAACAAGGGGGCAAGTACACAATATTTTTTGTGTACTTGAGTTCTTGCAACAGAATCCATGCTTTCCAGATAGTCTGTATTCATGTTTCTTTTTGCAGACTATATAGTACAACTTTCCATATCTCTTTTTTTTTTCATAAAGACTCCCTCTTCCTGTGTAGATCATGCAACTCCTGATTCAAAATCAGTGATTACTGCAGAGATGCATTTTCCCCAGCTATTCCTTATTCCCTCTTTCAACTATCAACTTTTAAGCAGGAGCAGCCTTCCCTTCCTGTTAGCCTTTCTGTTAGCTGAGCATGAGGAGGATAGCAACTTGTAGCAGATAAATCCTACCTTGGCAGTCTCGCCCGAAGTAACCCTTGCAGCATTTTGCAGTTTGGACCACCACGGAACAATTCCTGTGGCAGCCATTTCTTCGGAGCCCGAAGGATTCATACGTACATCTGTAAATCCCCCCCTGGGTATTGGATGTTCCAGCACAGGAAGGGAGAAAAACATAAAAAGATAGTAAGATAAATGTCCTGTGGAGTCTTTTTTTATTATTATTTTTTATTTTTTTACTCACTGTGTTATTAGTGATGTAGATTAAACAAACCAGTAAACAGTTGTTGCTAGAAAGTCCCAGATGCTCGCTTAGCATCTGATGAGCTGCTTGTTCTTCCAGGAAAGTCAATACTGATTTTTCATTYTATTTATTTATTTATTTTTTAATATAACAAAGTAATTTGTGGGCCTTCAGCATCTACTTCATGCACATTTGAGCTGCCATTAGGGCAGGAGTGGGAATACTGGAGAAGGGGAAAACAATTCTGGGCATAGGGGAGTATGCTATTTCTTGAGGCTTCATATGACCATGTATATCTTTCTGGAAGGCTAACAGGTAAATGGAGATTTAAACTCCTCTAGCCTCCTGTCCCAACAGAATAAGACCTGAGCAACTTCATTCTGTGTTGGTTTTTGAYTGGTAATGATTAGGTTTGGGCAAAAACAGTGGTGCTGCTTCTGCTAAGGGAAAGCCAAAAACCTACTTCCAAAAGCAGCAACTGAACAGCTGKGGGGGGACTCCTGATGAGAGGCTGGGATCACTGTGTTTGGGGAGCAGGGGACCAAATCCCAGTGTGACCAGGACTTGTTACTTTCTCTGCTCGCAGACCAGGCTTTTATCTCAAAGATCCTCGGATACCTAGGATACCTCAAGGACACCTAAGATCTAATGTTAGCAAAAAGTTCCTTGAGGGGCTGCTCCAAAGTCAGCTGAAGCACCTGCTTCTGTGGTGGGAGCATCTGACAAGATTCCCATTACCAGGATGTGTGAACTCACCAAGGGAAAGCTTTGGCACAGAGGTTTTATGGTTTCTTTTAACTGTGTGGTTTCACTGTTTCCTTTTTTTTTTCTGAGTTTGTGGAAGAAACATATCCTAGTTTATGAGTATGTGAAGTACAGACACCTTAAATGAAAGATTTTAACAAATTACCTTTGCTTTTGTCCCTGGAGGGCACTTAGAACTACTGAAACAGCTAACGCAATACCCCTGTTGTAGAAAGTGGAGAAAAGACAAACAGACTTGTATTAATAATAAGAAAAGGTTATTTGAAATGTCCAAGAGCATGTGTTTTATGTGAGCAATAAATATGAGCAGAAAAGAATGTGACATAGTACTCCTAATACAGATTATAAGAACTTTGAAGAATGAGTAAAGGGAAATGACAAATAGTTGCATTGATTTACAGAAGTGAAATGTAAGAATTGAAATTAGCATGAGAATAAAAGCTCTGGAAGAAGAAATTTGCTGCCAGTTTAACAATTAGGGAAAGGAGATGGTGAACAGTCTCCAAACAAGTATTGACACTGGTCAAATAAGATTTGAAAGTCTAATTTGGAAAACTGGAAGAGTCAATTATCAGGAAAAGCTGACCAGATGTTTAAAAATAATGGCTATTTCACTTCATTTAACAAACCATGAGACAAAACGAATTGTAGAAAGTTGCCTTCTCGTTCTGGGTACCAATATGCTGATACTGCATGGATGCCTTTTGTGTATTGTGTTTTCAAATCTTCCTCTTTATAGGAGACATCAAAGTCCTTGTAGGAAACTTCCTCCATACTGAGAATGCATATTGAGGTGCTTTAAAACATATTTCTGTAAAAGCACATATGTGAAACACCAAACACCTGGCTTAAGAGTTAGGCAGTTGCTTTTTGGGGTCCTTAATGCTTTGTATAGCTGGAATGGTAGTACTCTTCCTTTTAGTCTTTATGACCAAACATATGGGATGAATATGCATTATTCAAAATCAGTAAGACTGATCAGTAAGACTGGAAAAAATCATGCTTATGTTGTAAAGTACTATTCTGGCATGGGAAAAATATGTTGAAATCTGGTCAGAGCTAGCTAAGTTGCTCATAAAAGGAGACCACTTTTCCCCTATGTTCCTCAGATTCTCTGCACATCTTTCAGGCATGCACTTGTTTTTAACCTGTGCTTTGGCCAATGTGGCAAATAGCAAACAGCAACTGAAGGCTGCCTGAGGTGACAGGACTTATCTCTGTAGTCCTGAAACTGTTGTGGCTCTTGCCTCTGATTTTTTAAGGACAGAGTTTGGCCCGCAGGCTATGACTTCACCAGGGGAACCAAATGCTAGACTGACCAGCACATCCACAGTGATAAAGCTGTCGCAGCGCCCTCCCAGGCTGGGGTCCATCAGCAGGCAGTTGATGCCGTACGCGATACCTCCATCGAATTCCAGCTGCCGCTGCACTATCTTGCACTTCCTGTCATTCAGGAAAAGGTCACCCTGAAAGTTGGGACAAGAGAGGGAAGATGTAACAAATCAAGAGTCAGTTTTCCTTGAAGTCAAACCAAATCCAGATTTTGAATGGCAATTATGAACTGTACGAAAGCTTCCAATGTAAAATGGTGTGTCAGACTACACTGTAGATAACTTTGATGGCTGCAGGGGCTGGAAATCAATTTGGGGACTGGTTGTGTTTTTTTAACTTGCAGCTCAGGGCCCTGCTATCACAGATAGCAGATTCCTTTCCAAAAGAAGAGGGAACACGCTTGTGCCTTGTCTGTAGGTATGTCTGTATTATGTATATTTTATTAGTTTGGGCCCATTTTCAGAGCTGGATGCCAGTCAGAGAACATGAGGATTATAATCCACACAAAAAAACATGCTGCTATTCTGGTTTAACAGATTGCATGTCATTGTTACACACCTGCATGTTAGTGTATAAGTACTTCCAAACCAGAACTTGTGTGCAAATACTGCATTCATGAGGTTTCTCTCAAATTCATCTTATAGCTTTGTATTGTGTATGTCATTGAAAGAAAAGTTCAAATGTGCTGTTTTTTGTCTTTTGCAGTAACTCCTGAGAGCTATTTTGAACAAATCTTAAAGGAGATAAAATGATGTCTTCAAAAAGTCTTATTTGACCATTTAGCCTGCTGAATTCTTTACAGTGACTGACCTGGGTTTGAAAACTGTTAGCATGGACTGGCAAAGACCAAATAATTCTGGGGACTATTGGCGTCTTCTACATATGCGCTGTGGAGTCTGTCTGAGTAGACAGTGTCAAAGGGGCTAGGGTTAAATATGATGACAAGGCAAACACTTACAATATCCCTGTTATCCCCACAGCTAATGCTGAGGTTGGAGCCTTGCACAGTTTTCAGTACGCCGTAGAGAGGGAGCTGGTAGGCTAACACCTGGGAAGAGAACAGAGGATGTGCATTTGGTCTTGGCCTTGGTGATGCATCTAAAAAAAAGATCAAGAGCTTTACCTTGGCATCTCGGATGATATGGTATTTGAGGTACTGCACCAGTTTGTCTGTATTGGACTTCTTGAACAGGAAGTCCTGCTGTTCCTGTGGGAGGCCTCTGATAGCTGCATCCGTGGGCCAGAAGAGCGTGACGGGTGTGTGAAGGGGATCACTGATCAGACTGAGCAAGTTGTTGTTCTGTAGCACAGGCAAAGAAAAAAAAGGGAGTAAAAAAAGAGAAGTGGAACTAATTGTCCCTCTAAAATGATGTTGACCCTAAGAGATGAATGCCTATTATAATGGGACTTCAGTGGATGAGATGTTATAGTGACAAATGCCCTGATGGCTTCCTTGGTTGATAGCATCCAAGTGCTGATTTTAAAAAACAGATGCCCAAGCTGAGCTGCCAGAGTTCAGTTCCATGGTCAAATTCTCAAAAGTGGTTTGGTACACGGGACTGGCCACTAAAAGTTATGCTGCAGGCCTAGCTTTGGGCTTGAGGAGTTGTGCTTGGGTCAAATCTTGGCCACACAGTCCTGGCAACCAGTAGGTCGGAGCTGAACCAGGAGAGAACAGTTCATGGCAGGTCTGCTTGATGCCCATCCTAGTGGGACAGGGACTGCATGAAGACCAGGTTTGTCACATATCTTGTTGCAAGCCCTCTGAAACTACTGAGCACCAGTCAGTGATGATGTGTGCCAAGTCTGAGCTTTCATCTAAAACGTGTTTAAAACCTGTGCCCAGTGGCTGCTCATGTAATTATTCTTGCCTCCAACAAGTTGCTGAACAGGACGTATCCATGTTTGGCTGCAACCATTTTGAGGCTTTCCTGCAAAGAAAGAAAGAAATATGCAATAGATTTATCCAATAAATACATAAAATAGACATTTAAAAAACAAGATATTAGCTTGTGTTTCCCTCTTAAGTCACTGTTATTAAATCAAAGCCACTGTAAAAGCCCTGTGTGGAAGTCCTCTTTGTACTGTTCTTAGTATAAATGTAATAAATGAACTTTTGAATTCTAAATATACTGATATTTATTCAGCAACATCTAATTATGCTTGTATAATGGTTTATAGCATCACTGCTGTGTGTGTTACATAGATAAGAAGATAAGATAAGAATGATGGAGCCTGAGTACTTCAGAAAGCATGTGTAATGAGCTGTACCTACCTTCTTAGTACTTGAGGGAAATTCCTGCATCTGTGCTGGAACCAGAATTTGATTTATGATATGGATCACGCCATTTGTGCCAACGGCATCACTGGAGATAATTTTAGCTTTATTGTTCAAATACACAGAGTTCTGAAAGGTACCAAAAAAAATTTGTGAGTGAAGCTGATACCAAATTTCTTTTATATGGTGAACTCACTGCTCTCTGCAACAAGTTGTAGCCTTGATTTTAATAAATTGTCCTTAGTCTATTCAAACTCTGCTCATGCTTATTAAGCTGCAGTCAGAGTATAAAATAACATATCTAAACAGAGATCATGCAACTACAGTCTTAGCACAGCAGATATGAAGTGAAAAATTAAGATTTTTCAGCTGAATGGGCAGTCCTTTTAAAATTCTATTTTACTTTTTTTTTGCATCAAAGAATGAAAGCGATTATTTTAAAAAAGTTGATTTTAAAAAAAGCTAAAAGCAGACAGCTTTATTCTGATTGCTAGCTCTTCACTGCTCTGTTACCTGAAAATAGCTGATTTGTATAGGGTCCCCTTGGAGAGAAGTGACATTTGAAATTGTTGTCAGGTCATTATACAATAGACTGGCACAAGCCACCACATGGTACCGCAGGACTTGAGCCATTGTTCCCCTGTCGAGCCAGTCTTTAACCTACARTACAAAGAGGAAGAGTTGTAGAGCTTGCAAGTAAGGCATCTCAATCCAAAAATTCATGCGTGGCTCACAGAAAGCCTGTGGCTACTTCTTTACTTACTCGGAAGTCAGTGTTTAATATATCTGTACGAGGTACAAATAGAGTGAAAGGGCCAGGGCCTGCAATTTCTGTGATAGACAAGGCCTGGAAAATTTAAGAAAGAAAGCAGTAATAAGTTACTAATACAAATATCACCCAGTGAACAGACTAAGCCTGTCAAATGCAGATGACCCTATGGGACTTAAAGCTGTGTTTGCAGCCATAATACTGCTGTGCGGTTTATTTTCCTGAAATGCAGGAGTGAGAGGAACGCTCTCCTAGTGGTTGGACTTTCTTTCTCAGCTTATCTATCACCGCTCTGTGTAGACATAAGATGAAAGATTTTTCTGTTTTTTCTATCAACTTAGAAGTCAAATTTTCATTTTCTGTACAATCATAAGCAAGAGAGTAGGGGGAAAGTTCTTGGCCAATAATAAGCATAGGAAGGGTGAAGAGGGCTATTCTCTCCTGGGCATTAAGTTGAAGGATGCTAGGCACAAACTGAATCTCTGCTCGTTTGCCACCATGCCTTCAAGAGAAAAATAAACAACCAACCCCCAAAACCAGTTCTTCAAGGTTTTCTTACCTCTAGGTGAGAATAAAACCTAGATGTTTTGAAGTCCCTTAGAAGTTCCTGCAATCAAGAACAAGACTTTGTAACAGTGCTGCAAATCCAGAGCAATGTTAGTAGAAAAAAAAAATGCAGTGCTTTGAAAAGGAAGAAGTTTCATGATTAGGATCTTTTGTCTAGAACAAAAATGATCCATCTAAAAGCTATTCATCTGCACTGTTCCTGTTGCTCTTTTCTTACCTTGCTCTGTCACATTCCAGTTGTCTTTGAAGTCTAAAAATATCAGTACTAACTCTGTAGTATTGCTTTCATAAGAATTATCCATCATTTTAGTTTTTCTTTTTCTCTTGAAGTTATGTTTTTGTTAAGAAGATATGAAACAAACCCGTAACTGGATTGTCAGTACTGGAAAGTTGAAGCTGTTACAGGAAAATGCATTTTTCTATTTTTGTATACCAAAGATACTGTAATGGAAAATCATATTAGGAAAGTATTTTAAAAATGTGGATGCTAATCTTGAAGTACTTTCAAAGGGTCTGATTTTTGAAGCAAAATGCTAGGATCCTCTGAAAATCAAGTTTTGAATGTTGCAAACTTTGTTGGCAGTATAAATCATCAAATACTACATCTTCCAGTGCTGTGTTTGTTTCATAGTTTTGTTTTATAATGCCAGTGATGTTGTATGAAGGACCATATGCACATTCACTTTTATACTCAGATTATTGTACCTTTGTGAATGCAGTATCTAGTATAAGCTATTTTTTCTTGAGCATAACCCTGAAAAGCATGATCTAACTGTGAAGGTGGCTTTACCTTGRGCAGGATATTGGACAAACTACCTCCAGGAGCTCCCTCCAATTAAATTATTTCCTGATTGTTAGGAGTATTTTGCAATTTCCTTGCAAAAATCTTGGATAGATATTACTGCAAATTGTGGGATAGATATGCTGATTTTTCAGACAGAACTGAACTGACATGTTTCAACAAAACGTTGTATTAAATAACTATCTGAATAACAACCAAGAACAGTAAACACGTGTAATGTTTTACCTGGAATATATTGCCTCGACATTTAAATCCATCCCCGACGTAGTTACGTTTGCAGGTGCAGGTCCTTTCTGTCAGCTCAGTGTCATTACAGATCGCAAATTCACTGCAGCCTCCATTATTCTTGCAAGATCAAAATGGGAAACCATGGGAAATCAAGAAAAAATGAGAAATCTTATTTTCTCTGCATGTGCTTGTTTCCTGGTGTCCCTTCAGGAGCCAGTCATTGCTGGAATGCTTTAGCTTGGGCAATGGTTGGGAACAAAAGCTCTATTTGGAGTTATCAGTGGGGTCTAACAGGCCATAATCAGTCCTAGCCAGTAGTGGGTTTGTATTTTCTGGCTATTTATGTGCCTAGGTCTATGTGGCTTGCTGGCAGTTCTGAGCCTCTGATCTCTCAATGGCACTTCTCAAAACCACYTTTTAAATGCTATGAACAGCCAGGTAGATGGGCTGGAGCAGAAGGCAACAGCTCATGATTCTGAGCTTTCTTTTCTCCAGCTTCTGTCTTCAGTGCTCTTGCTCTTCTTTCTCTGCAACCTTTTAAGGTTAGAGAACATCTATTGGCAGCCCAGGCTGGTAGAGTGAAAGTTACTGTCTCTGTGCTCAGAGCACACACGAAGGTGGGTATTGTTACATTTAAATGTTTTATTTTTTTCTCCTCAAGAAAGGTTTTCATTTCTTTCTCCCTGCCCAGCTCTGTCACTCTGCTATGGGGAACCCTGCTCTGTGCCTCTGCTTGTGATGTAGCTGTAGGTGCAACCTGCTGTAGGTGTCCCTGCTTGAGCAGTGGGGTTAGACTAGGTGATCTCTAGAGATCCATTTCAATCTCAACCATTCCGTGATTCTGCAGCTATCCTGTGCAATGTGTGCACAAGGATATGTTGGGAAATGCCCCAGAGCAGCCTGTGCACAGTCATAGGGGCCATGAGGCTCCTGTCTTCGTTTGTGCAGTAGGAGTATTGCCCCAGGTGAGCATGTAGGCTGGGACCGCTGGCAAAAACATCTGCTCCAGGGATGCTAGAAGTGCTAAGTCCCCACGGGAATTCTTTGCCCAGGGAATCGATTTCATTAGTAATGACCTGTCAGTGTTAGGACTTGATACTGTGATTTGATCATAAATAGTTCAGACAGAGGGGGAGGTATACGCTAACATCTGATTTTTGGGATGCCAAATCATACACATGGACTACCTCCCTACCCCACATCTAATACTGTCAGTAAGTTGAGTTTTCTCTTGGTTATCAAACTCCTGACTCCTATAACAGCTGGAACTGATCACCGAGAGTCAACAACCTGAAGAACCTGAACATTTTTTTTTTTTTTTGCATTAGTACTATGTATAATACATAACATTTCTCCTCTGCTTTATCCTTTGAATCAGGCTCTGTAACTGTATCCTGTCAAAACTCTGTCCTATCAAAACCCCCTGCATTTCTTCTCATATTAACTAAAATGTTGATAAGCCCCCTAGGTCCCAAACTCTAATATAGATAATAACATTTTATATGAATTCTAGTAACAACAAAAAAAAATCTGACAAGGCAAGAGTTATACTTAACTATTACTTAACTATTATTATTAGTTATACTTAACTAACTTAACTATTACAGATGAATGTATTTCTCTCTAGATTTGATCTGAAGTTGTTGTTTTTCTAAGTGATAAGTCACAATCCTGACTTGTATGATATCAGGCTCTGATTAGGAAAAGCCCTGATAGTATGCTGGGTTTCTAAAATAGTGACAGCACTAAAGCATATACTGAACCAGAAGTGAGCTTAGCTATTTTTTTGATTCTGCCATAGAGGGGATAATCTTCATACATAAGCTTTGAATGCATGCCTATACCCAAAATATAATGGCTATATTAAGAGTTTAAATGCTTTCCTTAAAATTATTCCTACCTGTGAACACAGACTGATATATGTGCACTTTTTGCCATCTCCAGAATATCCCTTCAAGCAATTACAGGTTGCCTGTAAAGTGAAAATAAGAAACACGTATACATGAAAAGACAACAGTTTCCAACACGCTCCATCTGCTCTTTTCCTTCCTACTCATTCACTCCCTCCTCTGCCCTAGTAGTTCTGGTTATTTGAAATCATCCCTTCCTCCCTTCCACCTGTTACTCTCTTTATATCACTGTCTAAAAGCCTAAACTGTTTCCCTGGCTTCAATCTCAACAGTTAACATTACTCTCTCCCCAACGCGTTATTTTTTAATGTTGAAATATTTCTATAGACACTTCTACAGAACACGGTTGGGTCCTGATGTTGCTACTCAGCTTCCTGTTCAGTGGCAATAAGCTCTATGCTTATGTTATGATTATTCTTTTTTTTTGTACCTGCCAGTTATCATGCTATGATAAATTAACACAGGTACAAAGTAATTACTTGTCCCTCTCTTCAATTCACTGCTTAATAAGGCTTAGTTTTTAATTCACATTTAATATGTAAAAGATGTTTTGGAGGAGATTTCTGCAGCAGAAACAAAAACTGCCAGGCAGTACAACAGTGATGTTTTATAAATTTGGATGACTCAACCTCCTTGAGAAAGCACAAATGTTTCTAGCCTAATAGTTAGGCAATACAGTGCTGGGATTTTATAAAGGAGGTTATTACTGCTCTCGTGTTAACTGTGTTCCCATGGGTAAGGAAGTATACATATACATGGGTAAGGAAGTACTGGAGCTGATACTTTCATCATCAGTAACCATGCTGGGAAGTGAATAACCATTGCTCATCCTGTCCAGATGGACAAGGAATGAGTAAGCAGCTCTGTACTCCCTCCAGAATGTGCCAACTTGCAAGTGACAGTCAAGTCATAGGGATAATTAATCAGTACGAGCAGCAAGAGCGGACAGGGATTGCGCCTCCTCTCTGCCCTGGGCAACTGGAAGGCAGGAACTGGTCTTGGACTCCTGATCTGGTTTGTTCATTGCTCCTTTAGAAAGGCTGCTGTGCAGCCCCTGAGGAAGGTTTACAGTCATAGCCAATATGAAAATACAGTCTTGCCAGTAGTCAATATGAAACCACAGGGATGAAAATAAATGCTGCAATCAAGGAGTGTGGCATCTCTAGGAACTGCTATAAAAATAGAAGCAGTAATCTGTGCAAAGTGATTGCCTGGCCAATTTTTTTCTTCTTCCCCCTAAAGGCTGTTCTTATTTCTGTTTCTTTGAAGAGTATATGGTGTTTATTCACAATGGTCACAGAATGTTGAAGGAGTGAATGACTATATAAGAATTATGATTCAGCMTATTTTCTCTCTTTGTGACTACATTTGAGCAATGTTGGAAGAAGGGCAGGTTGGAAATGGGATTTTTTCATAAACAGTATCTATAACAACAAAGGAAACCTCATTTGATAATATTTTAAATTGACAGGTTTTCACATGAAAGTCTCTAGCAGGAGATAAACACTTTTGGATTTGATTTGAAACATCAGAACACAGTTAGACTTTACATTTTCAGATTTCTTCTATCAAATATCTCCTCCCCCCACCTTTATTTATTTAATTTTCTTTCCTCTCTCCCCAGGTCTGTGTCCCTGTTTCCTCCTCAAATCTCTTTCACACTCTCCTCCCCCACCCCCTTTTATTTCATTTCAGAATTTTTATTGCTGCAAAACCCTCTTTTCTATCTAGAAAAAAAAAAAAAACAGATAGGGAAATTATTTTACCCAACTGGAAATGATCACTCAAGTCCTATTTATTCGCACTGATGGAGTACTCACTTGATTGGGTCCAATCTGGGTGCATTCAGCATTTCTATCACAGCCACCATTGTTCTCCAGACAAGGGTTGATTTCTTTATAAAACAGAAACAGTAGCAAAAAGAATGACTTATGAATGTGACCAAGAAGTGACTTCTTGGGTTCTCAGAAGTAAAGCGTACCAGGCATGCAGATCATGACAACTAGGAATCGGACTGTTTTAGCTATTTGATACCTCAGTCTGGGTCTTGTAGTTACCTTGATAAAGACTAATACCCTGTAGTCAGTGTTTTCAGAGGGGTACATGAGGGGGTATGGTACCAGACTCTCTCATTGTGCACTGGTCAGGGGAGCATGGGTATTTCATGCTTACTGGCTGGACTGTCTCTGCTGCAAGGCAGGGCTTTTGCCTTATTAGCTTTGGTGTCAGGCTGTACTGCTAGAGATGCAGCTTGTCAGGTCTTACCTACCATACAGTATTGCAGGCAAGAGTGGAGSTAGGCCTGTGGCATCGGGGGCTATAGTATCAGGAAACCACAAGACTGGGTCCTGGATGGATCTTCCAACTACAACACTGCTGTGACTCCCCTCCTATATATACAAGAGGGGGKGAGTGCTCACCGATGCAGACTATTCCATCTCCGGTGTACGCAGCCTTGCAAATGCAGACTCTATTTCCAGGTGTTGTTCTTCTACAATCTGCTTTGTCAGAGCAGCCACCATGGTTGGTCTCACAAGCATCAATAGCTGAATAGTGACAAAAAATCGAATTAAATCAATGAACTTTATTGGCTTTCAGATTGAGTCTTCTCTGCCTTTTAAAGGGATGTGCTGACATTTTCTGAACAAAGAACCTTTCTGATTTAAGAACTCATAGATGTCATTAGTGCTAGATATTTATTTCTTACTGATTACAAGACAGAAAGAAGTGTGGAAAATAAGAATTCATTCAGGACTGGCTCTCAGGAATCTCCCATCTTCCCATTCCTCACATTCTAACTGGAGCAATAAAGAGGAGTCCTTCATGTTCTTTGTGAGGTTAGAGGGATGTCTGGAGCTTTCCCTTAGTTTGTCCCTTTCTGCAAACAGATCAAATAACCTCCACTTGCGAGAGGTCCGAAGTTTAATCCCATTCAGCCCTCCTGTGACAAAATATCCTGTTTGGATAAGGAAGGAAGGACAGAGAAGCCTCTGTAATCCTGGTTCTGCAGTCCTTGTGTTATTCAAACACATTGTGTCGTTTATACAATTCTACATGAGTTGGAGGCTTGCAAATTGACCTTGCTTAATTACCCAAAGAACAGAATAGGAGCCTTCTGATCTGCATTAATTAAACCAGATCAAACATAGCTCTATTTTTTCCTCTTCAAATGACCTCATATTCCTGTTTTAGCAGCTGGAACATTTAGGCTGGGAGATTACTTGTCCTATAATCCTTCTTGCACAAGAATCACTTGGTACAGGGGAATAAGTGTTAATGCAGCGGCCCTATAAGAAGTCTATGCCACCCAGGACTTCCTGCACGTGGGGTTTTACCACCAGTAGATTAAACTGTTTTTTAGCTTGATTTGTGCCGAAAGGGAAAAACAAGGCAGTCAGGATAAGGGGTGTTTAGATTTTGTCATTAGCTTGTCATTGTTATTAGACAAATATACTTCTGTTCCCAAGAGCATTAGTATTTTAATCAACTAGGGATTAGATAAAGCAACTATTAAAATCAATCACACTCACTGAATCAGGGAGTCTACTTTGTAAATCTGGACACCGTGTACTCGCAGAAAAACACTTAAGATAAGCTGCTATTGCCCCTTTCTGAGGCTTGTGTTCCTAAGAAGCTGGTCTTCTGATCCCAGAAATGAGGTTAAATATGAGGTTCAATATTCAATATGATGTTGTCCTTACAAGTGCAGGGTCCCTGCACCTGGGGAGGAATAACCCCAGGCATCAGTACAGATGGGTCGACCTGCTGGAAAGCAGTTCCATGGAGAGGGACCTGGGAGGCCTGGTTGACACCAAGTTAACCATGAGTCAGCAGTGCGTCCTTGTGGCCAAGAAGGCCAATGGGATCTTGGCCTGCATCAGGAGGAGTGTTGCCAGCAGGTCAAGGGAGGTGATTCTGCCCCTCTACTCAGCTCTGGTGAGGCCACACCTGGAGTACTGTGTGCAGTTCTGGGCTCCCCAGTATAAGAGGTATGTGGAGCTTCTAGAGAGGGTCCAGAGAAGAGGAACTAAGATGATTAAGGGAATGGAACATCTCTCGTATGAGGAGAGGCTGAATTGGGCCTGTTCAGCTTGGAGAAGAGAAGGCTGAGAGGGGATATGATTAACATGTATAAGTACATGAAGGGAGAATGTAGGGAGGAAGGGGCCAAGCTCTTCTCATTGGTGGCCAGTGGTAGGACAAGAGGAAATGGGTATAGGTTGAAACACAGGAAGTTCCATCTCCATATGAGGAAGAACTTCTTTACTCTGAGGGTGACAGAGTGCTGGAACAGGCTGCCCAGGGTTGTGGAGGTTGTGGAGTCTCCTTCTCTGGAGGTCTTCCAAACCCGCCTGGATGCCACCCTGTGCCACATGCTCTAAGTGTGCCTGCTTGAGCAGTAAGGTTGGACTAGATGATCTCTAGAGGTTCTTTCCAACCTTGAAAATTCTGTGATTCTGTGAAATCTGTGCAARTTCAGAAAGCTGACACTATAAAAAGACTATATAGCTTCCAATAGCCAGAAGTGCTATTGTACTCTGACTTTGCTGGAAACAGAAAAATCCATAATCCAAATCCAGTCTGTAGACTGCTCTACAGAAAACAGGCTGTGTATGGCATCTTCCCTATTCTCTGATCTCCCTTAGCACACAGAATTCCTTGCAGCCTGGAGATTCTCACTATGTTTGCTATGAACCTGCACCTGTTGCACTCTATTCATTTTGAGCAACCTGGCAGCAATCCTCTTTTTTAATTCCTGTGTAGGGAAGTATTCATCTCTCTTCCCTCTCCCTGTGACTGCCAAGTACTTCAAGCACATTCTTTCCTAATGTAGGAAATAAAGTCCACTTGCCTGTACAGAACGTCCCGTTGCCCTTGAACCCAGCTGCACACTTGCAGGAGGCGGTGCCATTCGGTAGAAGAAGGCAGCTGGAAAAGTGAAAGAAGGGAAATGATATAAGTGACAAAGATTAATCATATCTCTGGTACAGCGTTCATTGTGCATTGTTCTGAAGGCAATTTTGCATAGAAATAGGGAGCTATTTAATCTTAAGGTACGATAAAGTTCTAACTMTTAAAATGAACCTAGATTGAACTTTCAGAACGCATTTTAGATGTTTTAAATATCTATATAAAAAATWTACTTTGGGCATGGAAGTGTCCTATCTTCTCACATAGCACATCAGAAACTGTTTGTCTGTTTCACCAAAAACTRTGCAGAGAACATTTCTTGTGCACATGTGTAATTTGGTGAGGAACACTGCAAAGATGTCCAGAAATGGTGGCCAGACTTTTGGATGCCCCCAGTAAAAACCTGGTTTCTGGAAAGCTTGGCTCTCTGTATGCAGCTGTGAATTTACTGCCTCATTAACACTGGTCAATGCAAGGGCTGCTCCCTGCTATTATCATGTGACAATGCCACAAAATATCCAATACAATCCCACTCTTCCCCTACCTGTTGTGCCCGTACTTAGTCCCTGTATATACAGGAATACAGCTGTGAATGAGTAAGAATCTGCTTTCATTGTCACTATTGCACTGCAATAAATGGCTAAATTGGGGGTAACTTGAAAATTGGTTTCAGTCTCACTGTATTTGTGCTGGACAGGCCAGAGGTTTTTTGTTATTGTTGTTTTTGTACATTTTGATGTGAAGAGAAAGGATGGAGAGATGTTTCTGCTTTTGGTGCACTCCCTTCTACTGATGGTTCTTCCTGGCTGTGTTTGGGGTGAAGGTGGAAGGAAGCAGAAGGGCAGATAAAACCCACTTTGGAAATCTACCTCTGTGACCAGCCTTGCCCCATCTGTTCATTCCTTTTAGTCCTGCAGGCTCAGGCAAAGCAGAAGGCACCAGCTGCCCCAGCAGGCTGTGATCTTGCCCTGGCTTTGCCTGTGCCTGAGCCCTGGAAGGACAGGTCTGCTGGTGCTACAGGCGCAAAGGAGGGTGTGCATGGTGGCAGCAGTGGCTGAGGAGGCAGCTTGAGTGAGAGGCACAGACTGCACTCGTCCTTTCTACAGCAGCAGGAGCGGCAACCCCTGTTCTCTAAGGCACTCCTCCTGTGTTTCTGTCTCCGCTCAGCTCCTTCTGCCTTGTTCCTAATGAAGGAGTGTCCTGAGACTTTCACTGCCCTTGTCCTTGTGTTATCTGTGCTGTGGAGAATCTTGCTGAAGAGTAAGACTGTTTTTTTACCCTTGCAAAGGATCCCCTTTCCCTTCCCATTCCTCAAAAAAAGTGGATTTCATACATACTTAGCACTGGTATGGCATGAAGTGTTACATGCATCATCTTTGATTTCTGCAACACAAAAACAAAACAAAGCAGGGATCAGGGCCTTTCAGGTCAATAAACTTCTAGTTTTCCACTTTCTTATTACCATGATGCAGCACTAGAGTCTCTTGCTCTTCAATTAGAGAATCTCACACTCCAGAGGAAGGCAGCCCTCCCCTTGGCTAAATGACTCCGTGAGTACAAATCATTGGGTACCATTTAAATTCTGTATAATACTATAATGTATAATACTATTTCTATAAAATAATTAGTTTTTAAATATGTATTAAATATATTGTATATGATAACATAAGTTAATCAGTTATAGTAACAATATAAAATCAACAAAAACTGGTTTGCTTGGCAATTTTTATTGTATTAATGAGAATGTAAATGAATACCCAATGTTGTATAGCTAAACCAACCTACTGAAACATTTGAGGGGCTTTTGATCAAAATATTGAGGCAACCCTGCTCTGCAAAATATACACTCTTAACCAATGAGATAGTCTTGGAGGCAGCATGTGGCAAATCTAGGTAATTAAGTAATAAGCATTTAAGTCTCATTGGCTTTCTMTTAGCATGACGGTTAATTGCTTGAATATACAAATGTTTTGCCCTTATTTCTTTGCGTGGGGGCACATAAAGATATCTACTGGATATCTAGTAGTCCTTGTGGACCTTCTGCTTTAGGATCTGGTCATAGCTGAAATTCCAGCATTTCCTGAAATGCTCACTTCTTTACCTAGAGAAGGGAGATGGGATACTCACCACTCTCACATGTGACTCCTCTCCAACCGACGTCACATTCACAGGTGCCATCCCCATCAATCCCACTGTTACATTTTCCATGGACACAAGCGCACGCTGAGGAGAGGTGAGGAGGAAATCACTTGCACTACTCAGGATAAGTGTGTGCACAGCAAGTCACCGTGATATAAAATGAAGGAAAATGGCCCAAGGGTATTCTGCTTATTGTATCTTCTGCTAGATGTGCTCTAAACTGGTTGAAAAAAAAATCGTGCTTTTACCTCTTGTCTTCTTCCTAGAGAATAAATCTAAATTCAAAAATTTCTCTCTCCTCTCTTTCCAAATAAAAGAACACACATCTATATTTTAATATGAAAATATTAGTGAAAAGAGCAGTTTTAAAGAGATTATTCACATTGAATACTGTTTCCAATGCTGTAATATGCAAGACTAGCAGGATGTGTTTGTAAGCAAAATGTTCTCTGAACAAGGGATGTGAGAGAAAATGCCGTAATGGAGAAAGGGAATTAAAGACTGGCCTGTTACTCTGAGAAACATGTAGCTATCTAGGGTCTAGAACAGACACAGTTAGGAGAACTAAAGGAAAAGTCTATGCTTTTTCCTCAGAGAACTAAAAATGGACTTTTCCCAAGTCACTTGGGGTTACCTCTTGCAATGCCAGGCATTTTCCTTAAAGCCTCAACTACCACTAGTGACAAGGCTAGAGAAGGTGTACGTGTGGCTGAGCAGCGCTCCATACCTTGATCGCAGTTGCGGCCGTATTTGCCTTCAACGCAGCTTTCACAGGCTGTGCCAACAAACCCCTCTCCACATTCACACGTGCCTGTGCCGTTGATACCATCCACGCAGACACCGTTCCCAAAGCAGGCATTCCCTGCTTTCCCAGGACAGGGCTGGCACTGCTGCCCAAAGAAACCCGCACAGCACTCTCTTGTCTGGAAACAAAGAAATACCATCCCCAAGGTCATCATCAGGGGAGCAGAGGCCCCTGCCCATCAGAGGCAGAAAGTCCTTGAGCAATTCCTTGAGTGTGGGGTGTGGTCTCTTGAGCACAGATCAACCAGGGTTCTGCCTTTTACAGTGCTTCAGAACAGTGTCTACTCCCCTGGTCACTGTGACCAGCTGTGACTGCCAGGCTGGGTCCTTGGAGTGACTCAGGTGCCGTCCAGTGAGCCATTTAAGGGTGGAGGGAGTGCTACAGTGAAAGGCAGCGTTGCCCTCCTTGGATTCCCACTCCCTCTATAATGCCAAGGCTGCCTGCTGTCCCTCTGTTGCCCTGATCAGCAGGCTTTAATCTGCAGTGTATGTTGAAAATGGCCAAATAAAAAGCCTATATTTACCAGGTCCTGGCTTATATCTATTGCGTGTGTAGTGACTTAGGGTAGGTTTAGGGATGGAGTTCCCTGGATTTTACTACAATGCAAATAGTAGTAGGATTGTTAAATACTCACAATGATAGTTTTTGCACATTTTGGCTTGCATCCAATCTGGACGGCGTGCAATGTCCTGCTGTTTACAGAGAGGACACAGTATTTCTGCAGCCCTGCCTGAACAGAAATAAAACAAAACAGAAGAAAACAAACAGCTACACTTTTGTGTAATATCTATCAGCTTCTAAAAGTTGTTTTAAAATTTCTTGTTAACTTTATGCTTTATGCATGCTTTGTCCAGGTCATATGTTTGCAATGAAATCTAAGGATAGTCTTAGAAATAAAAGGCACATGTTAAAATCATAAATATGATCTATGATCATGGAGAAGATTATGGATAAAGAATATGATATAAGAATATGGATAAGTTGAATAGGAAGAATATGGATATAAGTTAAAGAATATGGATATAAGTTGAAACATTGRAAGTTTCATCTCCATGTGAGGAAGAACTTCTTCCCTGTGAGGGTGACAGAGCCCTGGCACAGACTGCCCAGGGAGGCTGTGGAGTCTCCTTCTCTGGAGATCTTCCAAACCCGCCTGGATGCCGCCCTGTGCCCCGTGCTCTAGGTGTCCTTGCTTGAGCAGGAAGGTTGGATTAGATGATCTCTAGGGGTCCCTTCCAGCCTTAACCATTCTGTAAATATATATTCTATTCAGCTCAGTGCCCTGTAGCCTTTAGAWAATGCATCTAATATTGCCTTCACTCAGAACTGAACAGAAACTTCTCTACGGTTTTAAATACAACTCATTTCTTTTTTATTTCTGACATGTTCTGACATGTCTTGTTCTAAATCTACTTGGAAAACTGAGTGCCAACATACTGCAAAAAGAGCTACTGATACACTTTATTTGAGGTCTGGGCACAGTTCTGAAAGTCTGCATTTCAAAGATTTCCAGCCTCACCGTACACCTTTCAGGAGATTCAGCTAAGACATCCAGCTGGTTGTTATAAACAAAATGTTAATGTTTTTGAGTTTTACTTACTAGTACTTTATTACTGCTTTGCCAACCAATTATTTTAATGGAGTAGCAGAAACTTGATGGCTCTCAGAATCCAATTACTGACAAAATTAATCTGACTGAAAGATAGCTAAAAAGGAAAATATGAGGGATGGTCCCATCAAAGGGACTTTCTTAGAGAAATTTAGACAGGAGAGACTTTAGGTGTCATCATTGTTGACAGGGACCCACTAAACATCCACAGCTCTTGTATGTTGGACCTGGATGTTTGAAGTCCTATTATCCAAGTCTCCCTGTGACTCCAACTCACAGCACTGCTGGAGTCAGGCTGAGTTTTCCCTTATGTACAATTATACAAACAAAAACCCTTCTATAATTACAACTGTAGCAAACATATTACAGACTGTGCTCAATGCCCCTTACAGTTTTGTACAGTACAAGCTTGAGAAACCTTCAGGTCCTCAATGCATATTAGTGACTAGTGTTTAAAGATAAAGGTATGTTTGAGCTGCTCTTCATTCTGCTCCCTTGCTTTCAGTGYGGCTTAAAACAAGGGTGGACTGGGTCTGTGGATTGTAAATAATGTCTGTTGCAGGCTAAAGTAACTAGTATAACTCTTATTAAAACTTTATTCTAAAACTTCATTCTGATTCTATTCTAAAATTCATTCTAAAAGCATACAGGATTAAATGTCTCTCTCTGCTTAATTTTGACCAAAATATTTAATATTAATGATAAAATACTTACCAATTCTTTTGTCCCTGGAGGACAGCTTGTTGGCTGCAAACAAGGTCTACACTTTTCCTTTAGGAAAAGAAATGGAATGTAGTTAATAAAGTTTGTACAGAGCTACAGACAGATTTTATCTGTTCTCTATTAATCAAAGTATATTTCTAATCGTTCCTACAGTGGGAGATAGGAGCCACACAGTCTAGGATAACCCATTTGGTAAAGATGGTAAGGGTAGCCGGACTGCCCAGCAAGGAAGAACATCCCCACCAGTAAGTCTTCAGAGACTTTTTTTGTATACCGTCTTTTGTTTTCCCATGGAAAATGTTGTCTCTGGAAAACTATGTGAGAAGGCTCGTACTTGACTGAGCAAAGATAGAGAAAAGCTTTCAGAGTGAAATATATTCAAATATGGGACCATATTTCAAGGAAAAGAATTAGAATCTAGAAGTTCTTTCCTGTTTTAGATTTACTTTAGGCTGAGCACAAGTCTTATATTGTCCTTGTCTAGCTTGGTCATGTAACCGTTTTCAATAGGTAGGAAAGTGCTTGTTGTGTTATTTCACCCACTCATTAAAAAAAAAAAAAAGATAAAAGCTAAAAAAGGAAAAAGACAACCTCTCCCTGCCATTCTGAGGAAACCACATCCTATTCTTTGGAAGAAGGTAAAAACAACTTGTTCCTATTACGTAAAAGGCATGAAAGAAGGAGAATACTTTATTCAGAGGGCAAGAAGAATTACTATGTATGTTCAGAAATATTCGCTACCTGGAACGAAAAGATTACATTCTTAGTAAGGAAAAACGTTTTTCTCCAATTATTTTTACTTGATTACTTTATAAGCAGGTGACCTGGCTAAGATGGTGTATTAAAATAGAGCATTGTTATTATTTTTTGAAAATAAAACCTCAGCAACTCCTGTGCCATTCTAATTGTATTTTATCCAGATTGTCAGTATCCTAACTGCAGGATCAAGGCAGTTTTAATAGTATATCAGATACCTGGCAGGAATAGCTTTATAGAAAATGCATGCATCTCTTACTGACAAATACTGTATTATGTATCCTCTGCATTTTAGATATATTTTGCTATAGGCATCTAGGGTGTTCCTTAAAGCATTTATACAAAGAGGACCAACTTACAGTGATCTCAGTGTCATTCATATCACACCTATTCCTCTGTATTTCCAAGACTTTCTCCAATCCRTGAATAATTCCTTTGTCTGTTGCAACATTTGTATAGGTTATCAGTGCATCATTTATGAACAGCTGCAAAAGGAAAGACAAACAGAGGAAGTAGTAGAGCTCTGCAGTAGTTCTCCTGGAGCAGTAGCGGGTGAGAGAGAGCCATGTACAAGCCTTGCTTCAGAAACAAATGAAGAGCATAGCTAATGTTAAGCACTCGCTTACATGCCATTTGGGCTGCAGAAGTGATGGAGGGCATGAGATGAGAAGTAGCAACTGAAACATCAAGGGGCAGCAGGAGCAGCTTTTTCTACAATGAGGTGTAAAGGTGAAGGGACTGGAGAAAGAATCTGAAGAAATCCAGTAGTGGGGGGTTGCTTCTTGTGGGACATATGAGGGCTTCAGGGGAGACATCCCGGCAGTTGCTCTTTCAAGGAGGATTTTGACATTTGACATCGACGACTCCTCCCTCATGCTGCTCTTGTACCCTCCTTAGTGGCAGCCTCTGAAGCGAGGGCTTTTCCGAGACTCTGCCAAGGGCACAGCAAGCAGCAGAGCTAAGACTCCTTTGGTGAGGAGCTTTCTGTCCTCCTTGGACTACACTTTGAGGGAGTTCTGTGACAAAGAAGGGCTAAGGTGCCTTCCTGACTGTAACTCTGAATTGGGAGGGTCACCTAATCTTTCTATACCTTCTCTCTTTTTTTTTTTTTTTTTTTT
>NW_020455767.1:69900-92934 GCF_003342845.1 Nothoprocta perdicaria
TTTTTTTTCCTCTCTAATGAGTGGTTTTGAGGAGCAATTTCTATACCTTGCCAAGTGTTCTGAGATCTTGGGATTGAAAGCAGAGTAAGAGATACACAAGTCCACAATAGGTTCTAAAACGTGATGCTAGATCTGAACAGCATAATTGAAATCAAATCCAATTGGATATCTCTTCCAGACTGACTTTGAATTAAGCAGGTCTGAAAAAGTTTTGTGTGACTTAAATCCAGAGACTAATATGGATTCACAGCTTTTATGAGGCTCTGTTTAAAACTGAAGTTTGGGTCAGTAAATAGGAGGAAACATTTTTCTGAGTAAGCGCAGACAGTGGCACCTCACTGTTGTGGAGGAAGAATCCAACTTGATAGGAGAACCCCAGCATAGTTTCCCTGTGCATGCCATTGTGCAGGTCGTTCTTCAGGAGCTTCTCGTCCAGCACAATATGATATCGTATTTGGTCCTCATCCTACAAATGTGATTAAATTCAGAGTTACATTTTAATTAAAATTGTGAATAGTTAATTTCTTGTCTGTCTTGTATGCCATCAGTCAAACACAGACTGCTTGAATTTAAGAAGTGGTTTAGAAGAATTTAAAAACATTGGGCAGGCTAGTTCAGATTTGCTATTGCAGAGCGTCTGCTTTCCTGTCATAAAGCAAGTTCCATCGGCCATGGAGGAGGAAAGGTTATTGAACTGGAGGAACCAACGGTTTGCTTGTGTGTTTAAGTATCATTTTCTGTGCATAGGACTGGCTCATAGATTTAAGAGAAAGTTAATCAGATGATTTCTTAGTACACACCCCAACTTTATCATTTAATTTGATAACAAAGACAACTTTTCATAATTTTTCCCTCATGCCCTCTCCTACTGGCCCCTGAAAAGCCCTGAAATCCATGCTAATTTATAGGTATAGGACAGAGTGAGAGTGTCCAGAAGAAATAGGGAAGAAAATATGTCATCAAACAAGTTACTGATGAAGCTTCATCCCCTGGATTTGATTGTAAATATTTACATTCAATAAAGATGTTTCAGACTGCAGCAAACTGGAAGAAAGGTGTTGGGATGACTCAGGAAATTATTATCTTGAGAAGAGACTGTCAGGCTTGAAAAGGCTCCTTGGCCTTGTAACTATTTCAGAACATAAATGCCAGAGAAACAGAGAAGTTATTTCAGGCAAAGCATAGTGCTGGCATAAGAATAAAGGTTATTAAACTGGCCAGAAACATGTTGTCAAGTTAATATAAACTAGTTCTGGGAATGAAGCCTGTGGCGAGCTGGAGGAGAAGCTGTGGCCATGTCTGTGCTGAGGCAAGACGAGGGGAAGGGCCCCATGGGAGAGGGGCAGCAGCACTGGGGTTGCTTGAGAAGGCTTTTCTACCAAACCTGACTAAGTCATCTTCAACACAATCCCATAGCTGGCCAGTAGTACCTTTACACGGAGTTTAGCAACTTTGGTGCAAAGTGGCTTGGGGACAGAGGCCAGGATTGATGGGAGCAAACATCTGGATAGTCTTAAGAAAGAGCCTTGAGTGTTTTATAAGATTATTCATGATGTGGTTGCCAGTGGTGACAGTGCACTGGACTTGTTTGCTGAGAAAATTTGTTTAAATCTTATTCCTATACTGATCTCCTTCTTGAAAAAAAAGCCTACCAACAAAATGTCTTTGATATTATTAGCATTACTCTAATCAGGAGAAGGATAAAATCCAGAAGAAATATCTAGCCAGGAAAATATAGGTGGATTCACTGTTCCTTACTTCTTCACAAAAAATACAACTCCAAATTTGCTAGATTTTTGGAAAACTACCCTCTCTGCCTATTTTTGTCACCTTTCACTCAATTCACGTTAAACTGAAATGAAACACTGACTTGTTGAGTCTTGCTATGTGAGTAATACATACCAGAGTAGTTTTTTTGTCCCTTAGGTAATTTTCTATGGCATCATTATTYGGGGCAAACACTGTGTATGTGATTGCAGCTTCTATTTCTTCTGCTAGGCTGTATTGCTGTTGTAAAAAACACAAAAACAAGCCAGAATGATCACTGATATTCTGGTACTGCTGCTAATGCAAGTAACCACTGGAGAACCACTTCTACTCTTAGAAGAATATGAAAGCTTACAATAATGTAGCCCCTGAAAATGGAGTAATCGGGCATTTGTTCTAGGCGGGACAGCAGCTTGGGCATTGTGATGCTTCGAGGAGGTGTCAGAACCTGAAAACAGAGCCAATTCCCATGTTAGTGCTGGTGCACAACTGCGCGTAGTTACAAGGATCAGATGTAGGAGAAAATGCAGTTCCACATAAATAATTATTTCAGGAATTCGTGGAATTTTCCACTGCTTGTGGTGCAGAGGAATAATTCCTCTCTAAGTGGTCATATACCTTATCAATCACATGTATGATCCCATTTGTGGATGCAACATCACCAACCACGATGTGAGCTCCTTCAACYGTAATGTTCTAAAAGGAGGACAACAGAAAGAACTTATATCTTCATTGCCATAGTTGTGTCTCCCCAGCCATTTATGCAGTGAATTTCCACACCTTTCCCAAAAGCTTGCTTATGACTCCATCACGACTTGTGTTAGTGAGAGGCTGTGTTGGAGCCGGGGATGTCCTCAGGAGATGGCACACAGAAGAGGCAGCTTTGGGGCTCTGCTGCTTGCGAGCAGGCTGGCAAAACTGTCTGATCATGCTGGGACTGTTGGGGTGAGGGCAGTTACTTGGGGACGGGGGTACTCATCCCCCGTTTCCCTCAGGGTAGTTGAACTTTGATTTCCACATCCCCTGATTCATGCATGCCTGTGCTTCTGCTTTTTCCGTGTGGGGAGACAGCGCTTTTCCCCCTCCCATAAAGTGACTAGTGTACTTAAATGTGTCATATATATTTCCACAAAATCTTCCACAGCATGTGGAGTACTAACTAAAATGACTGAGAGGAGGCGGCTGTCAGTTAGCAGTAGTTATTTACATTTATAAATATGTTYGTGTGTCTTGGGACTATTAAGTTGCACATGCAGATATGTGCACAGTATCACTACTTCCTCCAACCTTTCCAGTTCCCTAAAATAAATCAGTGGATTTCCTTGACATGCTTTTTAGTTCATAGGCTATTCTGGGCTTTTGATTTGCTACATTTGTAGCTTTTGATTTGCTACAAAGAGTTTGCAGCCAGTACTATGAGACTAGCAATAAATAATGCTGTTAACAAACCTCAGCTAGGTAAAGTGGTGCAGAAGGTACAAGGTAATGTTTCGTCTCCCAGAGGGCCCAATGTAGTTATTAGTGCCTTTAATTTTTTTGATATTGTCTTTTATTTTTTAAACATATGCATGTAATATCTGTATGGTCTTGTAATATGAGGACACCGGCAGCAGTGACAGTTAGAATTTGGTATATGATACCACAGTGGTTTACAAGTCATCTCACCCCATTTTCTTCAAACAAGTGTAGGAAGTTGCTCTGTAGAGATGTTGGCAGCATATCAGAGGTTGATAAATTCTGGAAATCAGCAAAGCTGTAAGCTCCTGTCAATACGTGATACCTAAAGGAAATTTAACTGGATTTGAAGGTTTTGTGTTTTCTCATTTTTTCTTATAAATATGCTTGGTGCACCATTCTAAAATTGGAATTTAAAGCAGGAATTGTTTGTACAGTGCCTATTTCAGCTCTGCTCTCATTGCAGCTTGGTCTTTAAACATTACTAGCATAATGTAAATATACAAATATCTTAGTTTCAGAGGAGTTGCTGCAGAGACTTATGTCACTGTAACTAAAAAGAGACTCCTGTGTTCTTCCCTTAAAAATGTAAGAGCTGTCTTGCTCTTCAAAACAAGGTTCTGTTTGTAATGAAAACCAGTACATTACAAAAAAAAAAAAAAAAAAGACAAACCGTTAACGTACTTCAGTAATGTTGGGATGTTACTCTTTGACATCCAAAAAGCTTTCTCATCTTCATCCATGTTTTCAATTGCTTGAAGTGAAGGTACGAGGACAGTTAGATTTGAGGTGCTGGACAGCTCTGAGTTTATCTCTGCCTCCTGCATGAGCATGAAAGAGAAAAGGGTAAAATGGTTTAACTGAGGACTGCCTAAAGAGCAGTTGATTACTTTCTAGCAAGATATATTATGTGATGTGTTTTGTGACTGGCCTGGAGAGGAAGAATATTGCTCAGTACATTATACTTAAGTCTTTTACAAAACTGGTAAACTGGTGGCTGTATTTTACAGAACAGATTGTCAACATTTTATAGGTGTAAGAAAAAAAAATCTCTGCTGTTAGGGTGACTGAGCACTGGAAAAAATTACCCAGAGAAGTTATGGACTCTCCATCTTTGGAGATATTCAAGTGCTGACTGGACAGGATTCTGGATGTGCTCTAGGTAATCCTACTTGAGCAGGGAGGCTGGACTGGATATTCTCCAGGTCCCTTGCAACCTCAACCATTCTGTGATTCTGTAAGCAACATTTAGCTCTTTTTTTTTTTTTTTTGGTCATACAGCATACAAGAGATGTCACCTCTCATGAGTGCTAGTGCATCTATTAGGGTCTATTTTAAATATTTGAATATTAAAAAAAAWAATAGTCACTACTCCCTGAAGTCCTGTCAACTCTTTACTTGAAGATAGTAATTAAACTGCTCATACAAAGCACTCCAAATTATTTAACAGATTGAAAGATTGCAATCAATGAATTAAGAAACCCACAAACGCAAGGATCTCATTTGGAATAAAACTGAATAACATGGCTGTGATTTTTCAAAAAGTTTAAGGGATACCTGAGCCCACTACCAAGATAAAGCTGCAGTGGAATTTGTGAAGTCTCATTTCCTAGCTGTCAACACCCCTAATTTCAGTGTGGTGATGTGGCTGTGCACTATGTGGGGACTGATTCATACTCCATGCATCTGCCTTAAGGATATGGAGAATCTTCACTTCAGAGGATTTTTTTCAGTTGAACGGATTTTTGGGCAGGGGAGGGGGAGAAGAATGCTTAAGATTTGAATATGTGTTTCTCCAAACTTTTCACAAGTTCCACAACTGTCCATTTTTGAGACTGCAAAACATCTGGCAGTAGCATGAGCTTAGGTCCTACCTTACTGTAGCTGGTATATTGCCTGGAAGCTGACTTATTTTGGGTGGTCTTTCAATACCCATATGACTTTTTAAGTCAAGAAAGGAATCAGGTCCCTTAAATAGCTGGGAATTTTGTTTCAGCTGATATTATCTTTCTTTCTAGACATCGTCACTATACCTTCCAAATAATTTAAAACAGAAATAGCACAGACAACCCGTTCCCACCCTTTCCAACTGACAAGAAAAATGCTTGGTTATGAAAAGTGGTAAACATCACATTCCTGCTCAAGTATGAAGTTAAAAACCACACAGATGGGTATACCTTCCTATTTTGCTTGTGTTTGTAACTGCCATTATTTAATTTAAGGGATACTATTTCTCTGTTGTGCCACAGAATTTTCCACATCTCTGTTTCAATAGTTTGTGTGTAACTTGCTCCCTGATTTTTTTTTCCTGCTTCATTTTTTAATGACTATGGTGAGCTACCAATGAGTTTGTTCTAAGGCTTCACATTGTGCTTGTTTATATAACTTCTTCAGTTTTTCTSTCTTCAGAATTTCTGCAATATTGCTGCAGAATTGCTGGAGCACAGGGTCAGGCAGATAACTGGTTCAAGCTACCCAGAGTTGTGCAGTTATCAAGTAGCTCTCTGAAGCCCCTGTTGCAATTCTCTGCTTTAATGACTCCTATGCTGTCTAACTTTGAAAAGCACGAAAACAAGCAAAATGCTGTGACTCCTGCTTCTTATGCTCTTTATTAACACCTTACCATTTTTTTTCTGTTAGCCTTACACGTGTTATACCCTCTCTGTATTTAGGTTTTAAACTCTTAGAGAAAACTGCTTCTAGTTTTTATTCATACAGTACCAAGCAAAATGGGAGATAAGCCCTCTAATGTTGCTGCCAACCTTGTTATAAATAATAGCACATGAAAAAGCATTTAGTGAGAATCAGTCTATTTAGAGCTTTTTGTTAATCTACTTCTTAATTTCCTGCACCTTGATCAAGCCAGTACCACCTTTCAATATTTTCCTTCTTGCTTGTTGTGACAGGCCAGCCAATGACCAGACATTCTGTAGCATTTCTCTGGCAGAGAACTGGAAATGTGGAGGGAAAGGCACTGCCTTCCATAAGGAAAGAGGGAAGGACATGATCATGGGCATATTCAGAATTTGCTTTTACCCTACTGCTTCTATGCTGTTATTATCAACTGAAGTATATAAAAAGAGCAAATAATGGCTTATGCAGCCAACTGCCTCATGGAGTGGACTTGTAACTAGTTCTTCTGCTGGTGTTGCTTCCTTACCTGTTTGAATTTGGCATCAGAAATGGGTTTCCAGGAAGAAATTAAGGATCATGTGATGAGCCCCTGCTGTCACTGGAAGGAGATGCACTTAGATACCTGTACAGAAATTGGGACTCTGACGTGTAGTGGGAATATTCCTTTGAGAGTCCCATTTCTAAAGGCTAAATGTTCTTTTTTTTTTTTTCTGCAGATTTGAACATACTTAAAAATCAAGCATGAAGTATACTTACATTAACCCATTGGTTAAAAGCAGCTGCTTCTGACAGAACAGACAACTCCTGATTAGAAACAGAGAGAGGAATAAATACATAAGTTATAGATATCTGTATCACAGTGCTTTTGCTGTGGTAGCCTGTGGTAGCCTACTGTATCTGACCTGGCTGATGTGACACACAGCAGCAGCTTTTCATTATGCATGAAAAGTGTGGATAGTAGCTTTGATCTTGTCCATTACTCATAAAGRTAATGGGCAGTGACTTAGGCTAAACTGTTATTTTCTGGTAGTCTTTTTTAAACTAAATGCAAATTGATTGAAAAAGAATATATTGTTTTGACTGATATTTGCACAGCATCCTATATAGCATCCTGCTGTTGGAAAGCCTTGATTCGGTCAAAGTACTTAGAGTGGAGATAGATGATAGTATGAGGGGATGAGAAGCTGTACTAAGAGCCTTGTATAATTGCTAGCAATGTCAAGGCAATTGACATATTCATCTTTCCTACCCTATAAAATATGTATTTATTTCATTTAAGAACTTATTTTGGTTTTGTCTGTGATAAATTAACAGTTTTGACAAAGATATAGCGGGAGGCAAAATTTCAAAAAATCAAGGTGCTTGCAGCTACTACGCTGGGACGTGCATATTTCACACTTCTGCAAATCAGACCTCAACAGCTGGCATTTTTTCAAGTTGTATTAAAGCTTGATGCTTAGGCCTTTTTCCAAGTTATGTTTTTAAACACAACAGATTTCTGGATAGGCTGAGCACTGTCTGTAGAGAGCACTGTTGGGCAACATACCTTTCTGAGTGTTTATAATGGCTTTGGTATCACTCTAGTTAAGAGTATGTGTAGTATACTCTAGTATATGAACTGTGCAGTAGGTCCCTATACGCAGAAATGATGACCATCTTACATCTGCTGCACTTCCGTAGCATAGTCTGCCATCTCCTTCATAGCCCTTCGGACACACACACTGCCAGCCATGTGAAGAGTCAAACTGACAAGTTGCCTTTGGGCCAGAAAGAAAGAGATAAAGTTTGTCAAATAGAAGACTATTCAAGAGCTGTTATCAATGAAATACATTGTGTTGGTATAACTTAGCAAGATTAAATTAAATCAATGAAAATGTCTTAATTCAGAAATATAGACAATTTTGTAGTATATTAAAGCGTCTTCTTTAGTAATACTGAAATAGACTGGGTCAAATAAATACACAGTTTCATATATACATATATATACCTAGAAAAAGCTGTTTTGAAACAAGGGACGAATGTGTTTACTTAAAAGTTTCCACCTGAATTGTGTTGGGTATGACTATCAGAGAAGTCAGGTCAGTAGTCAGAGCAGCAGTGATGCTGTCAATGATCTGTCAATGTCAATCTGTCAGTCTGTCAATGATGCTGCTCTGAAGATATCAGAGCAGGTATAATTTGTACTGAGAATAGATGCAAAGCTAATTTGAATGCTTTGCTTCATGAATAATTAGCTATTTGTTGTGGCAATGTGTATATTTTAGAACCATGTTTATGTTCTTGAAATAGATGGCTTGTAAACCCTCTTCCTAATACATTTATGTATAGGTACACCCTTCCTTTAACAAGGAATGTCCTTACCTTCTTCCATGGACCTCCTCACCTTTCTATAGCGCATTTCAACTCCACAAACTAAGGATACTAATTCCATCACCTACCATGCCCTGACTCTAGAAGTCTGTCCCTCACTTCACCCTGTCTTACCTCATCCCTACATGAAATGGGAGCTGAGCCCTGTTCCTTCACCTGCCTAAGGCAGATCAGTCTTGCTAAGGCATTGTCTGCCTTAGTATCCCAGCGGAGGCACAGAGGTCTGACTGCTCTTGCAGGCACGGTGGAGATCAGTGGAGTGACTACTGATAAAGCTGATGGATGTCTGCATAGAGACATATGGCTTAGGAAAACATCACTACATAGACTATTCCATCCAAATGGAAACTTCTAATAGAGAAGCATCACTTAATCCAGGCTCAAGATAGCCTTTTTATAGAGGTGAACTGGGAGCTGCCCTTGCACAGTGAAGGAACCATACTGATATTAGTCATACAGCATTTCAGGTAGTTGTATCACTGCTTGGAAAATGTTTCATCTCAAACGGAAGGCACAGGCTTGAAATGGCAAGGAAATTCTATGGTGTGTATAGAGGACCAGATGAGGTGTGATACGAAACTCAACACATTATTCAGGCAATGATTAATTGCTTACCAGATGATGACACTTTCCACTTTTTTCTAAGCATGAGTTTATTGGTGTGCATTCAATTCCATTCCCCCGAAATCCATCCTTACATTTACAGTCATTCTGTTGTTCAAAAAAAAAAAAAAAAAGAGCAATACATTAAAATGATTAAAACAGTATGTACATTCTAGATGTGCTGGATTAGAGTCTCAGTCAGTGTTAATCCGTGTAGCTCCATTGACACTGGTTTATATCTCCAGAAGACCTTCGTACTTTAACACTGCTGAGGAATATTTTACTGAGGAATATTTGCTGAGGAAAATTGCTGAGGAATATTTGCTGGGAAAAAAAAGTGTGTGGAAGCAAACACTGAGGCAAGAACTAAAGGAGGCTGTTTTAGGTGGAGAGCACTGTGCAGAATTAAGCCTCTGGCTAAAAACAGAAGGAGAATTTGTGGAAGAAAGAAAATAGGAGGCACTGGTAGAACAGACTGAGCAAAGACTAATGCAGAAAGGGAGAACAAATGTGAGGACTTACCTGACCAGGCCCTACATATATGCAGGTTGCATTTGCATGGCACCCTCCCAAAGCAGGCAGCAAGCAGTTGTTGATGGCTGAGCAGTCTCTCCCATCACCAGTCCATCCTGCCTGGCAAGCACATATATAAATGCCAGGGTCTACCTGAATACATTCAGCCTGGGAGGAGACAATGCTGAAGTTAAATAAAATCATGTCATTTGAAACAAGTGTTAGCATATGAGTCTGGAAGTGTACATGTTCACCTAAACTTCTGAATATTTCCTGTGAGAAACAAGCAACTTCAGGTATCCAAAGTCTTGAAACTCAGCTAACAAATAAATATTTTTTATTTCCTAAATGGATATATGGTACTTAGTCTTTCATATAGCCAGCTTTGAACATAAATGAGCAAAGTTCCTCATGTCACAGCTTTATTTTCACTGTGGGATGGAGCAGAACAGTGTTGATGCGTTTGTCAGGAAAGTTACATAACCTTGGAAATGCCCTAGCGTTAAGACAGATAGGTGTCAGAATTATGTAAGCAATAGGAATTAGACTGCTAGGAAAAGAACTTCAACCACAGTTGAAAATTCTGAATCTTTCACCTATAAATGTTTCTTCTGTCATTATTCATTTAATTTCCTATGGAATCAGGCTCCGAGGTAAAAGCACTTACGTTAGTACTGCAGCCACCTGGATTTAAGCTAGCACAGGGATCAACTTTGTTGCAGGTTATTCCATCTCCCTCATAGCCAGGTTTGCAAACACAGCTGTAGGAATGAGAAGAGACTGAATCACTGTGCTTGGATAACAGGACAACCATAAAATTAAGCTATTGTCTTTCCCAGTAACACACTAGGTATAGGCAGATTAAAATTGGTAACTTTTTATTCATGAAGCAAATAGCATGTGTGTACTTCCCTCACCCCCTGCCAAATATTGAGATTAGGCAATTTTTTTAAATATGTGATTTGTTCTTTGTGTATAAGATGAGGAGTGAAATTAACTCTGCATTGGTTTGACTTTTGCACAATTAAATAGATAATGCTGATTTAGTTATGAACTGAGGTAGTTCTTTTTAATGTGACACAGAAAGTACCACTCTCCCTCACATGCTTGCAAGACTAAGAGGTTCCTTCTTCCCCAGACCCCAGAATAACCTATGTAGCAGAGAATTTTCTTATGCACTCACATTATGCAGCATCCCACATTCTGCTTTCTGTGGTAACTTGCTTTGAACATATTGCAGTAAGAGGCAAGCTTGATGAAGATGAACAAGAGGGGACAAGGCAGGTGTAGAAATGTGGAGTTCTGGAGTTTTATGATAGGTAATGTCAAAATTAAGTAGCCTATGCAGAATCCCAGAGGGCTGTGACATGCAAATCTTCTGTGAGGTGGTTAGATTAAGCTTTCTACCCATGACTGCAAGGGAGTTTCATGTCTTTCAGTAATATATAAATTATTAATTCACTTAGGGAAGGTTAGAAATTAGAAGTTAGGTACCTAGGAGACTTGAAATTGGCAGTAAGAAGTCAGCTTTCTGGTAAGGGTCAAATTCATCTGTATTAATCTTAGTGTGAAATACAATGCTGAGAGTGAAATACAATGCACTGAGAACTCCAATTTCTATTTTGTAACTGAAGGTGCATGTAATGCATGTTTATGCTTCTTGCTGCATAGCAATATTTCAGTGGTTGATATTTCTGTAGTACTTCAAGGTACTGTTTTAATCAAGAAAGTGTTTAAATGTGTTATCACAGCCATTACTAATTAAATAAAACTTACTGACTTACCTCACTGCACCATTGCTAAGTTGGCAGTCTGCATGTGTGTGACAGAACTGTAACGAGGGCTCACATGGAACAATTTGCTTATCACAGAATTTCCCTGTATATCCACTTCTACATGAGCCAGGAAGACAGATCCCATCACTGTCTATTCGGTTGTCACATTTTCCATAAACACAGTGGCATTCTACCAGAAATAAAACACTATGTGATGTTTCGTTATGGTAAAAAGTGTAAGCTCTTATGTAGCATTTTGCATTATATATATTGTTTCTTATTTATTTTGTTTCTTATTTATTCTATAATCTAACTTTATATATTTTTAAATTTTCACTTAATTAGGAAAGCTGTATCTTTTCAGCTGGCTTTTATGGATAAATAGGGTCTACTGTGTTATGGAAAGCTCTTTAATATTGAGACCCCAGTCTTACAAATTGCACAGTGCAGAAATTTCTAGGACAGTACACAAAGCAGCACAAACCTATCAGCCTTTTATTGTGCTTGGACTCATCAGCATTTCTGGGAAGGAGTGCAATATGCCCAACAGATTTAATAAGTCCTAGGAAGCATCAACAAGTTAAGCCAGCATATACTTCACTGACAGAACTAGAGCTTAGACAATGCTGTATTTTTTTTTATAGAATCTTTCAGCTTTTTTCAATGTAGCTTTGAACCTTAGAGCGAGCTGTGCTTCATGACTGACAGGCTGTTTCATGGCTAAATGACTAAAAATGCTTATGTAGATAGAGAATATGTATATATTTTTTGCCTGTTCTGCAGTTTCTCAAATACAGTACTATTTTACATAGCAAGATTAAATCTTTCAGTATATAGATGATGGTTATTATGGCCATAAACTGTACAATATAGAAGAATTGCTGTGTAAAGATGGCTATTTAGGACTCTAAATGCAGTCAGTTTATAATCGTTGTTGTTCTTAGATTGCATATGTTTGACGGTAGTTTTGTGAGCAATACCAGAAAAGAAATGAATAGTAACTCCTTCCTTTTCAATTACTCATGTGAGGGAGATAGAAATGAAATGAACATTACTTTAATATAAGGCAAGCTATGAATCTGATAGAAAGCCCAATTAAGTCCAAGCGAATATTTTCACTGACTCTGGGCTTATGATCTAGCCCTATGAWATAAGAAAACCTGCTCCAGAGACATCTTGCTCATGTTTGACAGACAGTGTATAGCTAGCGGTTAGCTCCTACTTTAATTTTATTAGATTCTAAAAGAAAAATCACCTACTCTTGAGTTGAGGAAGTACTTCTGTACTTACTTTTGTCACATTGAGCTCCATATCTGCCAGGATCTGAGCAGAACTGACACTGTGAACCTTGAAATGCATCAGCACAAATGCAGGTTCCATTTCCATTCATGCCATCCACACACTGCAATATAGAAGAGAGATGTCTTTTATGTGTAGGATGAAATAAAATCTTTGTCTTTCCCCTCTGGGGAGAGACTGTATACCTGTCTATATTATGACTGTGACATAGACTATAGGGAATAACTTCCACTTTAATGAAAACAATTTTTCATAGCAAAAGCCTTCCTTGTGCTTGTAGTTATTTTCTGTTGCTGTGTATTCTACTTTTGTTAGCTATTTTAAAATGAGAATAGTGAACTGGGTTATTATATTTACTTTTCATGCTACAGGATGTCTGAGTGAGCCACTTAATGCCAGCCTTGCCTATTTACTGTGTTTTGGAACCACAAGGATCTTCAGTTTAGATGTCTGAGAGGAGATGGATTCATTTGCCCTTTTCTATATATGCCCTTTTCATAGTCATCTTTGGACATATACCTGGAATGTTTAGCTCCTGTAGAACTTAAATATCAATGGACTTTGGTGAAAGAGTTTTTGCCCTGCATGAGAATGCAGGGTACTGCTGGATGCTTTGGTTACCTGTCCATTTCCTGAGCAGGGTTTGGAGAAACCTCCTGGACATGGACTGCAGTCAGGGCCAAAGAAGCCTTTGCAACATTTTGGTTCCTGTGAATAAAGCAAATATCAATACCTGTCATCTGAAATAACCCTCACTCTTTATGGGGCAGACTGAACTAGAGTTATTCAATATTTGCAAACACCTGCTGGTCCACAAAGGAAGAAGCAGTGCTCTGTACCAGCCCATTATACTGGTTATTGTCTGAGGGGTGGGAACAACAACAACTTTTTAAGAATGCCAAAAAGTAAGGGTTCTTCAATATTAATAGGGAGACATCACATCAAGGAAATTACATTTCTGGATTGTCTGGTTATGGCATCTCTGAGAGTGGATCTGGACTAAATGTCTGTGCCTGATTTTGCTGTTTCAGGATAACTACCGTTAGTAGTTGCCATACAATACATTAAAGGAATCCTCTTTTCCAGAGCTTTGGTTTGGAGACAGCATACAAAAGACAACTCTCCATCCAGCTTTGGCCTCCAGCAAAAGCCTGTAAGAGTAACTGCCACCTGAAAAGCATGTGTTGAACCAGAACTGCCTCTGCAACAGTCTTGTTAAAACAAGAAAGAGAGTGAGGACAGCCTGAGAGAGGGACACAAACCACCACATCCCTCCCCCATTCTTATCATAGACTTCTCAGTGTAATAAATTTTTATTCCAACATATCTGTGTAAAACTCAGTCTACCCTAGTATTTGCCTGTATGTGTGCAAGGTAATTCAGAGGCAGTCCCTCCTCCTTATTTGAGAGTGGGGAATGAAAGAGATCCCATGAAAGCTGGATTCGCTGCTTTGATCTTCTTCCTTTCCCTATGCATCAGTATGGGATTTAACCACTACAAAACCCTAAATATTTGTTTTGTCTTGTGTTATTCATAAATTGGCTGCTCAATCTGTTTATTCATCAAAGAAACTATATTAGGAAAAAAATCCMACAACTTATTTACATGTGTAGTACAAAGGACATATGAATGAGCAAAGGATGCTCAAAGTTTACAGGTTTGTAGACATCTCTGCTTACTACCTAATGTGAGCTGTGAAATGCAGTAGCCTATTTAGAAGCCTCAGGTGCAAGACTATGGAAACAGACCAAGTGGAGGGTGGTTCCGATGACTGTTCTACTATTTATTGCTACTGGGTGTCTTGTGAAGGCCTGAGATGATAATGGATGGGACTAGAGTGGCTCATGTTAAAATGTGCAGTTCTTTGTGGGTGAAGCTGTATGGGCAATGCCAGTGTTTGGGCAAGGTGCTGCATGTGCAAAATCCTGAATTACAGAATATGAAAAAAAAAAAAACCCTCAACAGTAACATCTGGCACCTCAAGAACCTTACAGGTGTAAGCATGCATTGTGGAGAGGCATTATTTCAGGCAGTAGGAGTCTGCTACTTTGGAGTAAGAATTACTTGATTCCTCTTAACTACCTGTAGAAGAGTAGAGAAACTACCTGGAGATGTCCAAGCGCATCTCAAGTCTAAACATAATGTTTACAACACAAAAGACAATACTCTGGAAAAATTTTATGTACATTTTGCCTTAAAGAACTGTAACTTTGTACCTTTATTTTTATACTGCAGAATCTAGCACAGCCAGTTTTTGGAAAGGTTGCACCTTCAATAATGCATTTCCGTTTTGAGAAAGGCTAGAACATGCACAAAATGTATGCATTAGTATTCCTAAATAATGTAGAATAGGGTGATACAGTATTATAATATCTATACAAATATACAAAAGTAAGAAATATAATTATCAGATAACAATCATTATATTATGATAATATAATTTAACTGGAGAACAGAAAGTACTTTGGCATACTATTACATATTTTAAAAGTTTATTAAATTATACTTTTTTGCCTAATATGAATTTTCTTGCTTTTTACATGTGGCTAGACCATTGTTAGAATTACTGAAAATGCCATATAGAACTAACTAGCAATTAATTAATTTAATATGGAAAATAAAATTCCTATAATAGCTGGGCTTGAATTTCATATGTGGAGAAATGTGCAAACAGAACTGATCTCTTAGATGCAAAGCAAATTGGAAGTTTTTGGTCCAGTTTGAAGCTACTTCTTCATGGAGTTACTCCTGCAAGGACGTTTAATCAGATAAATTTTAAATGTGTGGGTCCAATTTAAACTTATACTTTCCCTATTTTTCATAAGTTAACTCTTAAAACATAACAATAGCAATTCTCAATTCTCCTGCCAAAACCTGTTCCAAGTAGTTTTTTGTTACATTTCAAAAAAGTCTGAGCTGCCATAAGATCTGTAAGGAATTTTGCTACAGCAAACAAAATAATGCTGAAATGACAGATTAAATTGTTGTCTGCGTTTGTATTTATTCAGTTTTCTACATTCATATTCAGCTGTTTTTCTCACTGTACTGGGAAAGCATTAATCAACACAAAGGGATGTCCCCTCTCTAGGCATTTTGCACTGTCAGGGAATCTGTCAGAGACTGTCACTTACTATAGGCTTTGAATCCGGTGGACAGGGGGGCAATGTGCCCAATAAACAACTGGCACAGGTACCCTAGATGGAGACAAGAAGGACTGTCATTTCAAAATATACCGACCATTGAGAAACAAACTTATTGGTATTATCCACTGCAAATTTAGAGCAATATCTGATCTGTGACTTTTACTTGTGATAACATGGATTGTGGAAGCTGATCTTGGATCATCAGCAGCAGGCGGCAGGGCGGTATGTCCTGACTCCAGTTTCTGTCAGGTCACTGTTTTCACCTTCACCTTTTTACTTTTATATTCCCTCATTTTAATGAACAGCAGCTCCCAAAAGAGAAGACAAACATAGGAATAATGGAATAGGGTAGGCCAATATGGTATTTTAATTTATATTGTCTGAGAGTTTAGTGCAGTCTGTAYGCTTAAGGTTCTACGAAAACCTGTTTTATTATTTCCTATGCAGATCACAGATTAAGCTATAGGTAGTGTGAACAGAAAGCTGTCTATGGGCAGTAAAGAAAAAAAAAAATCTGTGCTTCCATGTTGCAGGTCCAGTTCTTCACTATGATCTACTTGTATATAGCATTTTTTATGTCCTCTCTTTTTGATTGTCCTCCACCAATCGCTAATTTATCACCATGTGGTGGTGACAGAGACTGGCACTTACAGCCCTAAGGAGCTATAAGTCTCAGTGACTGTCAAAAAGGTAAGTCTTCCAACAAGATCATCATACAATAACAGATTGTGACTTTCAGTGTGTGGCTATGGAGTTTGCCAAAGCTGGGTTGCTTGTGACTTTTAATGACCCAACYAAATTAGAATAAATATTAGAGCAGACATCCAGTATATTATTTCAGTGTATTTCATAATCATTTGGCAGATGCCTATGAACTTGAATTAGAGCTTTTTCCTGCATATTTACTGCTGGATCTGATGAGGAAACAATCAAATATTATAGTGATACATGATCTGAATTCAGTATTCCCTTATATTACAAAGCACTTAAAGGAATAAAGAACCAGAATTACAAAAGCATTTGAACATTGAACAGTGGAGGTACCAATATCAATCTATTTTTTAAAGATCTGAGGGTTACTTTTCTCTCTGTTTCTGGAAGATCCTATAAGAATTTATTTGGTATTTTAGTGCTTAAAATCAGTCCAAGATCTTTAGAATGCATTATTCTCTATGGGCCTTGCTCTCCCCACTCTCCAGTGTCATGTAGGGTCACATTTTCGCTCCCTATATCTATATCTATATCTATATCTATATCTATATCTATATCTATATCAGGGATTGTCTTAGCTATTGACACATACCAGCTACCTCCTCTTCCTGAAGAAAGGAGTCCCATTTTTCCCCTTCTGCCACACTGCAGACCAGCTTTCTTGTTCCCTTTCTGTACTTATGTGCAGTGCCTAGTTTCTGAGCTCTGCCCATTTTCACTAGTAGTTTAAGATACAATATTTGCAGAGAAATGTCTAAAGTAAATGCCTGAAGTGTACACATATATTCCCTTTTGTCAACCGTGCTGTGAGAGARAGGACCTCTGGAAGGATGTAAAGCAGACTGCTGGGGGACAGTACCACTTCCCTTGTTACTAAGTTGTCTCAGAAGCCATCAAAAGTGGCTCAAGTCCCCACATCAAGCAGATACTATGGATCTGTAGGCTATCCTGCATGCTCAGAAATGCTGGACAGTAACAGTTCTATACTGTTTCAATCCCTATAAGATTTTGGAATATTTTGAGGTGTTTTTTTTTTTTTTTTTAACCATCATTTAGGAACACTGATTTCTAAGTGTTAGCATAACAATTTGGTCTTTAGGGAGGTGCAGTGTTTATATCTGTGCATATCTGTCAGTTTTTATAAGATTTGTCACTTCTTACTGACACTATCTCATAAATACTGCTTTTGACATTGTTCTCTTTTTATGAGGGAGCTGTCAAACTATGTTTTAGACCTATTCCGGAAAGTTTCAAAGCTGAGAAAAGCATCTAACTTTAGTTCCACCAACATTTTTTTTTTTGTAAAGGTTGCTATTTAGTTTGTTTTGAAATCGCTTTTCCCAATGTAGCTTTAATATTGTTCACTGTCAAAAGTAGATTTTAGGCAACTTTCTGGTTAGAAATGAGAATTAGTGAAGTGTTTTAGGTACTGATCGTTTTTGTATCAGGAGATTTCTGCTTGGATTTCTGCCTGTTTTACAGTTATTCTGCACATATGAGTCTTTGTAGTTGATGCCAGAGTTAATAGTTCTTTACTGCCAGCTCCTGTATGTTCTTCATAAAATTTTGGTGCTGTCCAACTCAGCTGAGGATCTGTTTCAAGACTGTGGTTGTGGACTGTTGTAAGTTATAATAGTAATTGTTTTGCATTATTGTGCCAGAGTTGCCACTGGCCCACATATGATCATGAATCCAATGGAGTAATAGCTCACTGGAGCAACACAACAAGCTAAATGCTCCTTATGAGATTCTTACCAGAATAGTATCTGAATGTTACCAAGTGTAAAGCTATTGGTTTATATCACCACTGACTTGTAGTAATTCTATTACCATTGCAACTTGAGTTCTTGTCTCATCGCATCGATGTGGAAGAATTGGAACAATTGTGGGTGGGATAAGAACTCCTGCAAGAGTGTAAATGCGACCATTTTTTGCAACAATATCTGTTTCTTCCATTTCTTCTCCACTCACCAAGACCTGACCCTGTGAAAAAAAAAGCTCTCATAGTGAAACCTCTAAACATTTTGATTCAAATTTTTTAGTCATATTTCTCAGTTTTAATCCGCTATCCATATTTTATTGCACTTATTTTATGCAAGATGCATGCATATGTTGCACCTCTTGCTCAATATTGATCTGTAACACTAGTATCCACCATTTTCCTAATCTGCACTGTGGAACTGATGATTAGTGGTCTGATCCAAATGTCCTGAAGTCATAATTTTCTTCCTACTGGTATCTATTCAAGATGACTAGGTATCTGGCTGGTTAAAAATTAAATGGATATTATGCACAGTGCTGTTCTAAGGAAAGAACTGGTGCAACTGACTTCATCTAATCAGAGGCTGGGAATCATCTCACATCATTTTAGTGGTCTGTACATTAGATGTCTTCACTAGCTGTCATTATCCAGATCTTTATTTCTATAGTCAACAGGAGGAGACAGGTGGCTCCAGAAGGTGTTGCTGTTGATGGCTACAGYTATGAAATAGGAATTCCACACTGAATAACAAGGTATTCAGGAGTGTCCTCTTCCCTCTCCTGCCTCTCCGCCCCTGGCAGGCAAATGATTGCCTAGATCAGAGAGAGTTATTCACAGGTAAAAGCTGACTTGGACTTACAGTGCTGGTCCTGTTAAAGTAGATGAACTGCTTAGCCATGCTTCTCACGTGCTGTATTGAGATGAGGCTGGCAATCTCTAGCTGAAATGAATGCAAATTGATTAAAAAAAAAAATCTGATAACAGTAGTTATTTTAAAACCAGATGGATTTCACAAGAAAAACAACACTTCTCCTATGTGAGGTGAATAGCTTAATTATCATTCTTCTAGCTACAGGGGCAGTCTTACAATGATGAATCTGTTAGCATAATGAAGCTGGAGTGATTATTTTAAACTTTGATCTAGCAGGTTGCCATTCCTAAAGATTATATTTCCTCTCACTATATGATCTGGTCTAAGCATAGCGGTGATAACCTCTCCCTGGAAATAGGCCTGTTTACATCCTTAGAACATTGTGATAATAGCACAGCTGATGTCACCTGAGTGGATAAATGGATTTCATGCTCCTGCTCACTGTGATGCAGAGATCTGCCAGAGTGACCTCCATTTCTGGCACTGCATATGGAGTCTTTCACTAAAGATACACCAGGGGAGGTTCAGATTAGACATGAAGAAGAATTTCTACATGTAAGGAGTGGTGAAGCACTGGAACAGGCTGCCCATGGAAGTGGTGGAGCCACCATCCCTGGTAGTGTTCAAGAAACATGTAGGTGAGGCACTTAGGGACACGGTTTAGCAGGTATGATGTTGAAGAGTTTATGGTTGGACTAAATGATCTTTTTTTTTTCACCCCAATAGGAAAAGGAGTGAAAAGTAGGGAAGTTGCTTAGTTGATATAAAACCAGCCTGAGAAACAGAAGACAGCTGTTAATTTTAGCAGAATTGGCTCAGAGATATTTATTCCAGGAAAAAAAAAAAATTGCTTTTCTCTTCCTTCTGCTTTTTTTTTTTCTGTAGATCTATAAAGCTGACAGTGCATCATGATGGCACTTCTTATTCCATAGTAGAGCAAATTTAGCAAGTCTCAGGTTCAGGATTTTTTGATGTGTGTGTGCAATTTTGATTTTTTATGTTTTTGCTTTTTTGTGGCTGGATGTGGCTTTGGGTTTGGGCTGTCACTTACTTGAATGTAACATTAATTTGACATGACACAGGTATTTTTGTTTGCTGTGATTTGGAAACTACCCTGTGTCTCCTATTGTATTTTTCTGTTGAGCAGCAGCACTGAGGTAGATAGTATGAGTTCCCTTTCAGTGACTGTTAGGTATGACTATTAATAAAAGCAAAGGGATAGCTGCCCTCCTTTGCATCCTTTCTGTGTAACACTGAGTAGAAGCCGTTGTTAGGACACCTTTGTCTTCGGAGTTGCAAAAAGTCTGGAAATATTTTTAAACCCCTAGGACAGTAAAGAATCCATGCTCACCTGAACATTGGAAACAATGTGGTATCGGATAAGCTCCAGAAGCTTCCAGGAACCCTGCAACAATATAAAAGATACCATTTTAGCCAAATGTGAAAAACATGAAACCAACAGGCTAATGAGAGAACATGTGAACATTCATGAACATTCACAAYATGTGAACATGAGAGAACATTCATTTCAGCACTAGAAATCTTTGGGTTAACAACAGTGTTAATCTCTGGCACTGGCCCTTCCTGTGCTATGGACTATATCTTGTTTCAACACAGTTGTCCCCCAGTCTCTTGTCTCCCCTATGTCCTTTATGTGTTGGAAGGCACCAAGAGGTGAGAATGACAACATATGGCTCCCAGGGCATTGCCCATGTCTTGTCCTGACTGACGGGGAAGTTTGTGGCATCYGTCTCCTGTGACTGTTCCCCTCTGAGCAGTGATGCCTCCCAGGAACAGGTTTGAGTTTTTCCATGTGGCTGTCTGGGCTGTGCTGTCAGGAAAAGAGAAGGGGAGTGGGGACCCAGTGTATAGATTCGACACTGCTTTATGGGACAGACAGAAGATCTCAAATCCTGCTCCTCCAATGGAGGACTTCAGCAGATCCTGAAATTGTTCTGATACATTCAGGACAATGGACTAATTTCATAATGCTGTCTTGTCTATAAGTCAGAGCTTTTATGAACTTTCCTTTTCTTGCTTTCAAAGGCAAATGGAAAACAGCTGAAAGGGAAAATATGTCTGTCTGTAGCCAAAGACTGTTAATTAGACAAGTTAACTATGTAAAATATTATGCTGAGAAATAAGAAAAAAACTCTAAAAGTCTCATTTTAGAGACATTAATAGAATGTAATATGTTATAGGTAGCAAAGCAGAGGTACAGCTAGTTCAATACCATGTTTCAGATAATGGCCAGTAACAGATGCTTTATAAAAATCTGCAAGAAGTATCATATTTGGCAGGTGTAGAATCAACGATATTTTGTAGTAGGTTTCTTATTGAAACTTTAATTGCTGCAGATGCCTTAAGCTTAGGTCATAGAAGACTAGTTTAAATGTATATGAAAACTGGAAAACTATCTACTGACTAAGAATGGTTTGCATTATAGGAAGACTATACCTCTGTGGAAAGAAGGTAATCCAGATCCCTGGCTTTCATGCTGTTCAGAGCATCATTACTTGGAACAAAGACTGTGTAAGGTCTATCATCCTGTTGTAAAACCATTCCTAGGCCAGTTTTCTATTTTGGTTTAAAAACAAACAAACAAAAATTATATGTTAGTTTGTAAAACATCTAAAAATATTTTAATGGAATTGCATTTCTAGATCCTTACCTCTATAAAGGATGTAAATTGGCTGTATCTTCCATTATTTTGAAGCACTGACATTATTGTTTCCTGAAATGGGATGAATATAAGTTGCATTTTAGTTGGGAGCATGGAATGACTATCAATTCTTAGGAAACACTTGTTGAATTATTATATGAGTCTCAGTTACTGCATATCTGAACATATATTCAAGTTTATGATCAGGGATARCATCTTTTCTGGCCATAAAAAAAATACTTTCAGAAAGTTCAGATTAATTCAGACCTGGGTAAATCAGATTAAATTAAATGGATACCCGCTTGGATGCAGCCCCGTGCCACATGCTCTAGGTGACCCTGCGTGTGCAGGGGGGTTGGACTCGATGACCTCTGAGGTCCCTTCCAACCTTGGGCATTCTATGRTTCTATGATTCAAGTTTTGTTATTGTTTGCATTGCTGTGTTATCTGGAAGTCCTGGCTGAGAGAGCTGAGTCCTCTTGTTCTTGGGCTACATTTGCATAGTGATAGAGACTGACACTATCCTGAAATACTGACTGAAATATGCAATCACAGAGCAGACAAACAATTTGAAGTGGGGGGAACAGCATTTTTGTATACATATTTTGAATAATAATAGTGTAACATTTTCAGAAAGATCATATAAGAAGTGAATTCTCAAGGAATTATATAAAGCAGAGCAATGAAAACCCAAGGCATCTAAAAATATTAGTTTTTATAATTCATCTTTATCTCTTCTCTTCTTGGTTTGAATACAATTCTTGCTTGATGTCTGTCAAGAAGAGGATCCTCACTGCTTGAAGATTCAAGTGAAATGCTTTGATTGTGGTTGCCCTGTTTTCAAAGAACCAAGGCACAGCTCAGAAACTATAAGTACTAAGTTGTCTGTAAGCCAACGTGGCAAAAGAGTGGATATCTATCTGCTGTGGAAACCGCACSTTTGATTTTGAATGCTTTTTTTCTGAGTTGAAGCACAAATAGCCAGTAGAGCTTGTCTAGGTGCTTCCTTCAGATTAAATTCGTGTAAGACTATGTTAAAATTAACTCCTGTACTGGCATGCATACAGCTTATGTCTCACCTCTTTGCTGCTTTCAAATGTTGGGTCCATATTGTCCATGGCTTTGTCAATAATGTGCAAAATTCCATTAGAAGCAACTATGTTCCCCTGCAAAAGTTTTCCTTTCCTCCTTCCTCCTTGAATTCTAATTCTTAATTGATAATCCTAAAATAAGGCAGGAAATAGATAATGAATTATTCCTTATGGAATGAAAACAGAGAATATGCATGTTGAATAATGTCTAACACAAATTTCTATTGCTAACACCTGGGTTGTTTAAGTCTGATAAAACCAGGGGTTGCTTCCAACACCTATCAAGGAAATGTAAGTCTGATAAAACCAGGGGTTGCTTCCAACACCTATCAAGGAAATGGAAAAAAAAAAAAAAAAAAAAAAAAAAAAAAAAAAAA
>NW_020455767.1:92941-123467 GCF_003342845.1 Nothoprocta perdicaria
AACCTTTGGATCTTGACCATATTGTTTTGTTCCAGGACAGAAAGGCTCAGAAGAGAAACAGGCATATCAGGCAGAACTGGCTTTGTGGTGAAGGGAATGCATGTAATCAGGTTCTTATGATTGCTACTAATAAAGTTTGCCAAGAAATGATTTAAAATGCGGTTGTAGCATAGTGGTCAGCTCCCATTATCTTAGGGGACTACAACCCATTTCCTTATATGTATATTTAAAACTACAAAATGTTGCTGATTATGCACTGTACTGAAGTGTGCAGGAAACTAACAGGCCTGGGACTGAAATGGTATTTTCCTGTTACAAATGGAATGCAGATTCTTTAAAAAATATATAATAAGTCTCTTTTCTCAGATGCTGCTAATCTAGTAGAAAACATAAAGAGTGCTTGATTTCAGTCTAATGTATAGAAAACATACATATGGCTATATATATCTGTAGAAATCTTTGAGACTATGGGATGAAACTGACCTGGTATTCTCTGATATCAAATAAGCCTATCCASCAATGAACCTTTCACCACTTTTTCATTATAATGTGCATGTATATTTTATTAAAAATTTGTATTTGCTGCACTGCTCAAAGGATGTCTAGGGCTGCTCAGTGTAACATAGGTCTGCAATGCAGCTGATGTCTTCTCTGCATAAGCAATACAAAAGGTGGGAAGACCTTTTATACTCCTTCCTTAAAACGTGAAGAATTAAATTTGCTGATGTAGGCTGGAAGGTCACTTACCTTTTCTCCTCTTGATATCTCCCCTGACTTGCCAGTCAGAGTATATATTACATTAGTGTTATTTAAAGTACTGGTATTCAACTGACCAGCAATTACATGGAGTTTCACAAAGTACTGTGCTTTCAGATTATTATTCAGCAAGTCCATTATCTAGAAGAGTGAAAGGACAGAGATGTATTTCAATACAGGTTTTATCTTAAAAAAAAAAAAAAACAACACTGTGAATGACATCCTCCTCCCCTTGTTACTTTCTRAAATGAGTTTTCTTCTGAAATGAGATTATAGAGTTTTAACTGAGCAGGGGCCTCTCTTGATTTCACTTCAGGTTAGATTACATCCTTATGTCCCTGCACAAGCAGGGAACGTATCAGGATATCTCCTGACTTCAGTAGAAGATGCTGAATGKTAAGTATCTGAAAATCTGCTTTTTAAGCCCTAAATAGAGATGGTAGAGAAAAGTACTGTCTTTTTTTTATTTTTTTTTCCTCTTAATTCAAGAGAAATTTGGGAAAATTTTTCATTTCCACCTGCAAACTTTGCTTTTTCTCTGTGAAATAAATGAAAAATATTCCCTTTCCTAAGTGTGTTATTTCCTACCACTCTCCCTATTCTTCTCCCAAGAATTCAAATATGCACAGTTTGAGACAAAATAACAACACAATTTTAACCCTGTTTGATCACTAAAAATGTTATGTTTGATTTTTTTCTACTAAAAAATATTTTTAACAGCCTTACTTAAAAATTCAGTTTAGACTTTCCTGATGAAAATTCAGACCTCAAATCAGAACCTGTTCCAAMTAGATTAAAAACAAAAAAAAAAGGGGGTATACACATTTAAGACAATTCAAACAGTACTTGAAGCACAACTGCATGCTGCCTTGACTCAGAAAATCATTTTGCTTTTCTTTTAAGTAAGGAAAACCGTCTCTGGCTCCTGAACTTATATGGTAAGCCAGAAGTGTGCTAGAGCAGAAAGTTCTTCTGAATTGTAGAATCAACCCCCTTTTTAACACACRTCTTATTGCTGAAAGAATTGAATGCCACTTATTCACAGTGCTCTCTGCTTACTTACATTTATACCTTTGAGCCCCTTGTTTGTTGGTACAAGCACAGTAAATGGTCCCAGACTACTCAGTGGCCACTCATAGACATTTTCTTAGAAAGGAGAAAAAAAAGGATCAAATGAGTATTAAAAAGCTTTTGGAGATAGGTGATTATTAAATGTCAATTTAATTTAAGATTTTTAAATCTGGTAGTGAAAGGTGAGAAGCAAGGCAAACATAATCTAGGTGCTGTTGCATTTGTTACAGAATAAGGCAAAATATTTTTTAGTAACTCAGATTACATAGCATGGAAATCAGGGTGAAGGTGATGAAAACATGGCTTCTTTGGAGTTTTATTAGTGTCTTTACAGGAAAACAGGTTCCTACTTTAAATTAATTCTGTCTTTGTCAGGTGAGGGGAATGCTGATAATAACCTTTTGGTAATACAAAGATCAGCAAACAGCTAATAATAAAAAATGCACTGCAAGGTAATTAAAGTTCATCTGCTACTCAGATGGTAGTTTCCAGGAGAATGGTATAACAGCAATGAATTATATAGTTGAAGCCATTAAATATTTTAATATTCAGCCCTTTTTCACAGGTTTAAAATTAGAACTTAAAACACTTTTATAGTTATTGTAGGTATGATGTACTACAGTATATATCTTAAAATTCAGCTTAATATGCTGTCTTAAAATACAGTGTGAACTATTCTGCTACATGTTCTACTTAGTTTTTGAAAGGCATTAATGTAGAGTGATATATGATATATATGATAAAATAACATTTGCATTAATGTGTCTCTGTAGCTTTTGACTGATAAATGAAACAGTGCATGTAGRCCCAAAACTTAAGCAATATAAAATTTGGATTGTTGGTAACAAATGTCAGGCACTTTCAGAGACATAAGGAGGACTATAGAGAAAGTGTAGCCTAGTACTCAATACTGAATTAAACAGGGGTTTCAATGTCCCTGGATTGCCACAGTATACTAAGGTCATTGCCAGATTTTGTCCTCAGTGAGATATGCAGAATTCCTTTTCTTTTCTGGTCAGGAATTAAGGATATTTAATTTAATTTATTGGCCTTAGTGAAAAGCAGCAAGCAAATTATATTAAGTATGAAAAATTCCCTCATATTTACAAATTAAACTCAAAAATGTCACTCAGTTATAGCAGTGTTTTTTCAAAGCTCAGATCTGTGGAATGGCAGCTGAAGTTGATTGGGACAGTTCTGTTGTTTTCTGCACACGGTGATTGCAATAACTGCTAAAAGCTACACTCGTTTCTTTGAACATCTCAGTCTTTTGGCATCCTTGTACAATTGCAATCTGATATTTACATTGTTGCCCAGGAGACTTACTTAAGGAAACTGAAAGAATCCTTTACCATTTTTTTCATATTTCTTCCCCTTCTAATAAGTGTTTCACAAATAATTTGTCTTCCATTTCCTAAGAGCACTTCTCTATATTTATATGTAGTCCATATAAATGCACAGTCTGTCCTGATTTCTAAAGTCTCTGCCCAGTTATCAGCAATTCTTTCCCCTGTAACATCATTCCTCTACTATTCCTTCTCCTCTATTTCTTTAGAGGCCATTTCCTTTTCTTATTCTCATGATATACTTCCAAACCTCTGAAATATCAGGAATATTATGCCGCTCATCTGATTTGCAAAGGGCAGTTTCATCTTTATTAAGGGGTTTTATTTTTTTCAGTATTAAATTCTACTACAGTAAGTATTTGGATGTGCTTTGGACTAAGCAGCACTGTCCTACAGCTACAAGGATTGCTGGGAATAGGCAGGGTGTGATTAATCCACTCATTAAGAACTGACTCTATTTGGTTACTTACCCATGAGAGATAAGGCAGACGTCAGCTTTCCCTGCCACCGTCCGCCCACCTCAGCATTCAAGTCTCTAAGTCGTTCCATGATGTTCCCGTAGCACATAAAGCCATTCCCAATGTAGCCCCTCTGGCAAGTGCACCTGTGAAGAGACTGTCACCTTAGCTGTGTACTGTAGCACAGTTGTGTGCACTGCTACATCAGCAAGGCTCTAGCTAAACCTGCTCCAGGTATTATTAGTTACTTCTCTGAAAGCATTTTTAGGAACTATCAATATGTTTTAATCTTTGCTTCTACATGGTCTCAGTTTATCATCTGGTGAATGGATGTTGTACCATGCTTTACTAAATAATGATATGAAACTGTTTACTCATCTCTTGACCAGCTGTGGATTTCCCTTGCTCAGGTAGCTATTTCTGTGGCTTCTGTTGCTTTGGACTAGGCAGTGCGATGAATGTGGAATTCCATCACTCTGTGGCAAAGACATCCTTAAATCTCTGCTGCTTAGAACTTTTTTGGTTACATTGTACTTGGGTACATAGAACTTGAAGTCATTACTTGAGTCATTGTGCCTGTGAGAGCGACAGGCATCACCTTGAGATGGGCTGCATTTGAACTGGCTAGTTACAACCAAAACAAAATCGAAGAAACATTTGTGAAAGAACAACCTAAAGTGTCAACATAGCATTTTGTGTCCCATAAGTGAGGAAACAAGGCTCACAGAAATCGAATCGTATGGCTATTCAAGGACTCAGTATTGCAAGAGACGTGGAAAAGAAATCATTGGTTGTTCGTGTGGTTGACTTATACTTGTTAGCACTTTCTAAAAATCTGAACTCTTTCAAGCTGTCTTGAAGTGAGTGACCATCAATGCCATCTGTTTTTGCCAGTCTTGGTTCTGTTATACTTGTTAGAAGTTCTACTGCTGTTTGGCTGTGCCTGGAAGACTGGCTGGTGGTATCGACTCTGTGGCTAAAATCTTCAATGGCTAAAATTAAACTAGACTCTTGTCAACATATAAAGTACATAGAATGAAAATATTTAAGGGGTTTAACAACTATATAGTGGTGTATATATGTGACTGGAAAASACTAAGTAACTGTCACTACTTCAGGTTACCTAGGAGGGGGAAGGGAATTAGGTTTATCTGGAGACAGAAATCACAAATTTCCATGTCTCTCTTCTGCTTCAATATTATCTAAAAGAGGTTTGGTTTATGAAGCTGTTAATTTCTAAATTGAAGGCAGAGCCAGGGTACAACTATTGAGTACATAGTAAAAAGCAATAATGAAGATCAGCTAAGGGAAGGCTAGTTATGCTTGGAAACCAAAGACCACATGGCCTAATATGGAGTGTGGTTTTGCACCAGTTGAAGGTTTTTAACTTCACGGCTGATTCTAATTACTGTGCTGAAACAACGTCATAGTGTCAACATTCACTGAGAAAAGATCTATAAAGGAACAGAAACAGAGACAATCTTGATTTTTTTCTAGAATGGGGGGAGGGTTGCTTTATTATACCATTCAAAAACCATAAATATGACCTCTTTGGCTGCATAAGAGATTCATTCCTGTATAGATCATCTGATTATGGCAGAATTGATGACATGTGGAAGGTTAACAGTGCAACTGTGTCTTTAATAAAAACTTAAGAAAGATTTGAGGACTCTGCTACACCCCTCTGTTTTACAAAGAGTTAAAAAAAAAAAAAAAAAACCAAAAAAGGGGGAAAAAGAAAAAAGCATTTAAAATCTAGAAGCAGACAAAATACAGTAATGATGCCACAGCTTTTGCAATTATAACTTTGGAAAGACTGTATCTATCTGAATCAAATAGTGCTGCTTGTTCCAAAGTTCCTCTTTGATGAGGGGATTCACCTGAACTGGAGACTTTTCAGTATAGATTTAGTTTTGACAAATAGGCTTTTTTAGGGTTGATTAAGATCCCACTCATTTCTTCATTTTTTTTGTTTGTTTGTTTTTGTTTTTTCCCCCACTAAAAGTCATGGAATGAATGATACATGTGGCATTTGGATTGTTTCCCTCCCACAAACAATAAAGTTTTAATTTTCCCATTCTGAAATTGTCAAAAAATCCTCAGCTGTTGAAAGCTGAATTGCAACTATGAAAAAGAGAGAAATTATGAAAGCAGGGTGCTGACTGATGTGATCCAGGATGGTAGTTTAATTTTTCAACTCATAAAAATTTGGATTTTGATCTTGACATAAAATAGAAATATTCCTCAGTCTTAAATCTTAAATGTTTTGCATCTGGCTCTAGTATTAATGCTGCTGTCACAAAGTGCATAGGTCTTTTGAATACTGTAACACACTCCAAAAATGAACTAGGATATATTCTAGATAAATGTTAGAAATACACATAGATTTGCAAGGTTTTTTTTTCACTGTAAAGGTAAGGTGCATGATTATTCAGGAATAGATAACAAGAGTATTTTCCCAAGTGAACACATTTTATCTATAGATCTATACGACAAATAATTTGTTTCCAAATTATAAATAATTCTCTCTATTGCCACTCCCATTGTAACACTCAGCTCCTGAAAATCAATACTTGAAATGCACCTTTTTAAATCCAGCCTTCAATGGACTGTAGAAATATGTAATTTCAAATTACATATTACTGTTAATTACTGTTAATCTTAAGTTTTGCATTGAACAGACTTATAAGATTTGTGTATCAAATTTATGTTATAGAAAAGATATTCTGCCAGAGGTCTTGCTGTTTCTCATGTGCTTGATTCAAAGATTTCAGGAATCTGCCTAGTTAAGTGTTCCTTGAGCAGCATGAGGGTCAGATTGCTTATTACATCTATATTAACATGCTGAAATGAGCCAAGATCTTGGCTTGAGCGCTATCCTACAGTAATTAATATTGATTAATTTTTAACATGTTACCAAGCATATTTTTGGCCCCACCAGCTAGTGTTTTCCCAGACAATGCCCAGGCAGAGCAAAAAGGATAGGGATCATTGCCTTCAGGCAGTTACTCTGTTTTGTAGGAGGAAGAGACTTCAGCTCTGAGCCAGACTGTGCTGCTTGCCCTAAGGAATATAAAAAGATCTTGGCTCTTTTTATTTACAAGTGCAGAAATGGTATCTGAGAGAGATAAAAATAAAACTTAGTAGGTTTTAGCAAATGGTTTGATGAAATCTAAAATTGCTAGCTGGTTGACACTAAAACCATTAAATTCCTCAATAAAGAAACTTCTGGAAATATTCATCCACTGAATTTGTTTTTATAGCCAGTTTACTAGAGGAAAGAGGGGGAATCTGAGTGAGCATTGACAAGGAGAAAGACTTACATAATTTGTCCAGGCGCAGACATTGAGCATTTAGCTTTCTTATGGCAGGTGTTGTTAGTTTCACAGATGTCTTCCATGCTGCATCCTTTTCCAGGTACAAGGTTTGTGTAATGTTCTTTGCATTCACAGTGGGACTAAATCAGAAGTAAAGGAGAGGTGAGAAAAAAACAGACATATACAGGTAATAGATTTCTGCTTTATTATTATTTTTTGAGGGAGGAACTAAGATTTGAAAACTGTGAACTTCAAAAGCCTTACTTAAACACCTGGTGAGTTCAGATGCAAACATAAGGCTTATCCATATTTATTCAACTCCTCGGCTTTACCTACTCAAGAAAATACTGGCTACCGAACAACATTTTCAGCTTAAAGCCTCAGATTCATTTCTGTGACCTGGGAGCATTTCAGATCAGTGTGGATAGGTCAGATTTTTCTTTTTTTCTTTTTCTTTTTTTTTTTTTAAATCTCTATTCCCACAGTCTCCCAAAAGAAGTGTGGAAACAGATCATTAACTAGTGAGGCATTACAACGTCATCACTGAAATGAATCAAGAGCTGGTTGCTAGACGTATGCAGACCACTGGGAGACACCTGTGTGGAGGAATTTGTATGACTGTGAACTCCAGAACCACCCTACATGGCTCTCTATTCAGCTTTTCAGGGTGGCCAGGCAAGTGAAGTCACACTATCAGAGACAGAATTTTTACAACATGAAAATCTAAGCCACTTCCCAACAGTGTTAATAATATCTTGCTTTTATATGGTAGCCACTTAAGTCAGTGCCTCTATTTAGGAGAGGTGAATTTTGGCAAAAATAGTCTAGGAAAGGACTCTGGGTCATCARAGGGCTTATGCCAAAGATAGGAATAGGGCTTGTTCTTTCTGAGGTCTCTTTCAGTATTCTTGTGCCTTTGGCAGGGCTACTTTTTGGAGAGAAAATCTTATTAGGCTGTTGACAATAGAAAACMCTCTGGGCTCCAGTTCCACACTAACCTTTCCTGGACCATCATATATGCAAATAGTAGACTGTGGAGGGCAATTTCCATACATTGCTTGGCAAGGGTCTATGGGTAAGCAGACTTGACCGTCACCTCTGTAACCTTCTTTACAGGTACATTTGTGATGATTTGGTCCAAGGAAAATGCAGTCAGCATTGGAATCACAGACATTTTTGGCACATGGATTGACAGCTTTAAAAAAGAGAGGAGAGGAAATAAATGGATTATTACCCAAAGTTCTAAAATTGAGCACAAGGATCTAGGAGAGCATCTCAATGACAAACAAAGCCTGGGTAGACTAAACTTCTCATGATAGCCAAGTCTGAAGTATGATGGCAGCATGCAAACAGAAAGGAGGAATGTGTTTAATATAAACATAGCAACCAACTGTTTGCTTTTATAAAGGAATAATCCTCTAACTTGGGAAACTGAGTTAGCAGATTAAAACATGTAATGTACTCAGTAAAGTATCACAACTATTTCCCTGTTTTCTTGTGGATTATAACCAGAGAAGGTCAGGTAGGTGAGATGAAGTCAGTAAATGCTTTAAGTGCATATTAGCTCAGTAGGAAAATATTTCTCTATATAATAGGCCTTCACTGTTTTCTTTCCGGTGATTAAACAATATAATGTCATCTGTTCAACTCTATGGGAAATTGGCTGGCAAGCACTTTAGCTATGTCTTCCACACTTCACATTTTCACAAAGACTAGGAGCTCACTACTCATTTCAATGARCCATCTTCTTCAAGGCGATGGCATTGTTTTTCCTCGTTCAAAATTCAGTAATGCTTAGAGAGCATCTTCAGGTTCTTTTTTGTCTAGTTTAGGGTATAATCAATCACACATTGCAACTGGAAGGTGGCAGGTTTAGGACTCTCCTGTAAGGTGATAGTGCTCACTGTTTTTATCTCCCCTGTTCCCTCCCTTCWGCTGGGACTGAGAGAGCTGACAACTCTCAGTTTAGCTCTTGGTAGAATCATGGAATGGTTGGGGTTTGAAGGGACCTCTGGAGATTACCTAGTCCACTCCCTCTGCTCAAACAGGGACACCTAGCATGCCCAGCATCCTGTCCAACGAGCTTTTGAGTATCTCCTAACAAGGAGACTCCGCAGCTTCTCTGAGTAACCTATTCTTGTGCTCAGTCACCATCGAAGTAAAGAAGCTTTTCYTCATGTTCAGAACTTCTTGTGTTTCAGTTTGTGCCTGTTGCCTCTCCTATCACTGGGTACAACTGAAAAGAGTCCAGTCTCGTCCTCTTTAGATTTTTCCTTCATATACTTCATATATACTTCCATTAGTATACATGTGGATCCTCCATCAGTCCTCTCTTCTCCAGGCTGAACAGCCCCAGTTCTCTCAGCCTTTCCTCATATTAGAGCTGCTCCACTCCCTTAACCATCCCAGCAGCCCTTCACAGGCCTTGTACATGTCTCTCTTGTACTTGAGAGTCCTGAACTGGGCACAACATCTAGATGGGGCCTCAGCAGAGCTGAGCATAGTGGGCGGATTATCTCAATCTGCAGGCAATGCTCTTCCTAATGCAACCCAGAAGGCTTGTGCCTTCTTGGCCACAAGCCACATTGCTGGCTCACCTTCTTTTGTTTGCATTCTCTTCTGGTCCAGTGCAAAATCACACCAAGGTATATGACCTCATATGCTCAAACCAAGAACAAGCAACAACACTGCCGAGTTGGGGGCAGTCACGGCTCTCCTGATTTATGTACATAATTGAGCTGGAGCTGTTTGTCCTTTGTTTTCCAGCTGGCCAAAAGTAAGACTGCTTTAAGTCACAGGTGACTGCTGTCTCTAAAGGGACTGGGACAGAGAAACATSATTCATGCAAGCTGCATCAATCCAAAGCCAAGAGAGCGCAGTTGGGTGTCTCCAAGCACAGAGACTCAGCAACCTCTGAGGGTAACCTGTGCTCAGTTCTTGTGCATTTCATCTGTGGGTCATTGCAGTTTCTCTGGGGCTCACTGTCTATGTTGGCTCACTGCCTACTTGAAGGAACTTAACCCTCACTAATTGGGTGGTCTGGCCCCTGATGCCCTCCTCCAGACCAGTCTTTAATCTTACTCAGAGGGAAGGGCACCACAATTAGGACCAGGAGGATTATATATTCTGCAATCCCCAGGCAGGATAAGAGGTATTTCCAGCGTGATCCAAGATCCATATTTCATCGTTTTCAGCATCAGATGCAACCAGATTCTTTGTTGCAATTGGTTTGGAAAAAGGAAGAGGAGCAGGTGCTGTGAGACATAATGCTAGTACAGGAAAGAAAATCTGGCTTCTTGTAATATGGCGGCTTTCAGCTTTCAATAGCAAGCTGAGGAATGGAAGAAGACAACTCAAATGAATATGTACCTCTAGCTGAGGTGTTATTAATTGTAATTCATGAAAAATAGGAAAGACTAAAATTAACTTTACTTGACTGCAGGGTTTATATTTAGTGGTGAAGCTGAGCCACCACATGACAGATATTCAATAAGTATAAGCCCTTTGTTACTATCATTGRTTTTTATGGATGCAACCTACGTGGTCACACTTTAGCAAGTAGATTGACCTCATGGGAGTGATTTTGTAAGAGCAGCAGTTGGGCAGCTGGTGCTAATTACACAGTATCCACACTATGCATTGCAGAGAATTGAATTCAGAGTATTGTTATATTGGCTGTATGGATTGAAGCCTGTTAGCAGCTGGACTGATGAGGTTTCAGAGCATATTCTATAGTTCAGTTTCATCCAGAAGGAATCTAGTTTGTGTGTGCTCAGTCTGCTATGGGATATAAACCAAAAGATAATTGAGACAACAATGAGATTTGAAAAGTACGCTCCTGATCTGAACTAAAATACTAATGGAGATGTATTCTCAAAACTCAGTGGGCATCAAAATTACTTACGTTCACATTGTTTACCATTCCCATGGTAATTGGGCAGACATGTACATTCCAGCCTTGTTCTGTCTTCGGAAGAAGCAGAGCACCTGGAGTTTGCAGGGCACTGTAAGGCCTCACATTCGGCTATTGCTGAGGGACAGAGGATAATAGGTTAACCATCATCTATATACTGTGTTAGGAGATACTGCATTCTGCAGTTTACCAGTTCAAGGAACTTCCAAKGTAGAGACTGCTGGTCCTGTTGCTCCAGTCTGCTGACTGAAGTGCTGAAGATAGTTATGTACGGTTATCCCACAGAGGGTTTGAGGCTGGGTGTGTGTTTGCTTGCTCTAGAGTGTTTAATGTGAGACTAATTGTCTGTTCGTCCTCACCAGTTCTAATGGCATCAGTGCTACTGAACATGTCTTATGCAGAAAAAAAGTATACTTACRCTCCTCACAGCTAAGCCCTTGGTATCCAGACAAGCATATACATCTTCCATCGCCTGAAATTCCGCTGTTGCACACTCCATGAACACAACTGCAAACTACATGGAGACATGGATTGGCTTTACTAAATAATAGCAGTATTTGGAAGGAGATGTTTAGTGGTTAYGCATGGCAAATAATGTCCTAGCCAACAACGTGGGAAATATTACAAAGTGCAATTTTCAAAACCAAACTTTGACATATTTCCTGAATTTATGACTTCCATTAATATGATGATCAATGCTCATACCTATATACCATAACAAATACTGATTTTGTAGGCTAATRAAAGCCTCAGGGCCTGAATATCTTCAAGTTTATTATGTAGACCTATGCTTCAAACATCAAACTAACTASCAAGTATATTTGTTAATATAGAATTTAATTAATTAAAAGGTAGTCACTGATGCAGGGTTTATTTGGTCCTATTAGTTCCTATATTCTGTCATTTCTGCATACAAAACTCTGTGTTCAGAGTTGCCCTTATGTATACTTTAAAACTTTTTAATAGAACCATTTCAATTAAGGTAATGATGCTTTTTAAAAAGGCCCTGAACAGTTACACTAGGAAAAGCCTGTAGTGTGTGCACTKTTATATTGGTGACTTCCTGTTCAAGTTGCAGGTATGTAGTTTATCCATTTACCTTTACAAGCATATGCTGTGTTCATACAAGCCACCTACATTAAAATTATTAGTAATATTTTACTTATGTCAGTAGGCCTTGTTTAAACATTGMCAATGTCAGAGGTATTGCTGAAAAGGTTTGTAAAAAATGCACAGTCTTTGCAGGTACTTAAAGAATTTGGAATACATTAAATACCTGAGGACTGAAGTATAAAATGGTGCTTAAATTAATATGCAGTTGAATCCTTCAGTAGATGTGCAGAAAGTAATTACATTAACAATACTGAATTGATTAACAAAAATAGCCCAGTGGGCTCAGTTACATTTATGCGTATCAACACTGGCATCCAGTGGACAGCTGATGGAAAAAAAGGTCCTTTTAATCCACAGCAGTGTAGGATTAGTGCTGAAAAGCCAGCACAGGTTATTTAAGGTAGGGTCTTTCATCTGTTTTAAGGAGAAACTTTCTTTCGACCTTGAGGGAACAAAGGATTTTGCTTGAACATAAAGAGCTATTACCACTTAAGAAAGAGATAATATATGTAATTTTTTGGGGGAAAAAATAATCTGTTTTTTTCATGTCTAATGCTCAGAAATAGTCTGGAATGAATGTAAAATACAGAAAAAAAAAGAAAAAAGAAAAAAGAAAAAAGAAAAAAGAAAAAAGAAAAAAGAAAAAAGAAAAAAGAAAAAAGAAAAAAAGAAAAAAGAAAAAAGAAAAAAGAAAAAAGAAAAAAGAAAAAAGAAAAAAGAAAAAAGAAATGGACGAGATGTTATATTTTGATTATCCTAAATGCTGCACATAGCTCTGATTCCTTCCTTAAACTACATTCCCTTTCTCTTAATTAAAGTAAGAACAACCAATGAAATAATCACATAGTAAAAAATAGATAAATAAATAAAAATAAAACAACTAAGCCAAAAYATTTTCTTTTCACATGAATTATGGAAATACTTGCACAAAGTGTTGTGGAGACTAGAAACAAAACTAAATTTGGAGACTAAGAAGATAATTTAATTATGTCTCTGAAGAAGGATTACTTGGAAATTTCTTAAGGTGGCAAAAATGATTCAAATCCCTAATTTATTAGATTGTTGGCTAAAACAAAGATATTGAAGATAAGATTAAGGTGTTTTTGTAATACTTCCCTGAGAGTGTTTGTACAATTTTGAACTTAATGCAGCCACTTTAGGAATGAGGAATTGAGCAGCTCTATATTTTTTCCTCTTTTGTTGCTAGAAGCAGCTTTTACTGGGAAAAAAACTCAAGTCCTCTACCTATTCACTATAACCTTGTAGTATACAAAAACAAATTTCATTTATTCTGTTTTCCCCCATTTCAATAAAGAAAGCTCAGACCTTACCAGATGTACAGTCAGGGCCAAATAAATAATCTTCAGCACACTTTTCACAGGCTGTTCCACTAAATCCTTTCTGTGAATTACAGAAAGGAAATCAAACTTTAAATCTCTCATCTATGTTCTGTAGTGAACATATTTCACTATAAAAAAAAACTAACAATGTGAAAGAATCAGTTAGCTAATAATAAATGACTACTGGAATAACAGAAAACATTAACTATTTGAATTATTTTTTCCCTTCTGAGATTTTCTTTTTATTTTTTAGCAAATCTTCAAATCACACCAGATGCTCTGACCACCAAGCTAACGATAAAAAACATTAATCAAGCTGAATGCCCACAGCTTTATTCAAATTTTTAGGTTATATTTTCCAACTATTTGTCATTCTCCATCTCTTTTTCATATGTCCACAGGAGTGCTTTTGATATAATGGAAAGATTAACCAAAGAGGAAGCAGACCAGATTCATTTGATTTGTTTTTCCTGATCTTTTTGCCTGAAGTTATTAAGCACTGCACATGGTACTTTCATCAAAGGAACATTATATTGAACATTCAGTCCTTTTTGATTTGGGCAAGGACTCACAAGTAATAGCACACACTTAAGAACTCAAAGCAATTGTTTCAAGAAGACAGGATGCTCTGGAATAATATTGCCTGAACATGCTCAATTTAAAAAGTGTGAAGTTTAGAACAAACCAATATATATTGTTTCTTAGCAGAGATTATTTGCTTTTTGGGGGTTTTGTTTTCTTTTTTCTTTTCTTAAAAAAGAAAGGACATACCTGACAGGTGCAYGTTCCGTCCCCATTTATACCCTGAGAGCAGACTCCTCTGTTGTTGCATGGTGACGCAGCTCCTCCTGGACATGCTAGAAATGATATGTAAGCAATTAACCAGGTTGCTCTGATCCTTAAGCTAGCACTTGTTCAGCATGGTGAAGGCCTCAGAGGCTGCCAAACCTCGGGTCAGAGAAGGAGCTCAAATGGTGGCTACTATTTTTGAACAGCCTGAATATCTTTSCTGTAATATTGGCTTCACTGAGGCGATCACCTCTGTCTTGTATTTCAGTTTAGCATAGTTACTGTAATCAAAGGATTGCATAGAAAATCATTTTGTTTTTTCCATATTGCTTTTTTTCACTCTATATTTATTTTTCCACATTGATCCRTCTCTTTCTGCACATGCTTTAAAAAGTTATATTTTTGATAGAAATGGACTCTGTCTGATCAAAATATTTACATGAAAAAAATTTTAGTTTACTTCATTCATGCTGAAATAAGATAATTTATTAAGATTTGAGATGAAGTAGTATATTTCTTAATTAGAAAATAGGTTTCAATGAATCTTATTGTCTGAATAATGTGAGTTTTGTCTTATTCTTGGGACTAAGACACAAACTGTTCAATTATTAAATATGTAAAAACAGGGAAAACATGAGAAAATTTGATTGACAGTATAAATATGAATAAAGATACTTTAAAAATTTAAAAATTGCTGACAAGATTTTTTTTTTTTTTTTGCTTTTGGTTTTCATCATGATTCCCTGTGTCTTATTACTTGTGTTGGTAGAACTGCTGAAGGACAGCTTTATCTCCATCGGAAATTTGGCAAATTACCCTATTGTTTTACAAGCTTAGTCAGGCAGCACAAAGCACTTGTTCTTGGTCACTCTGAAGGAGTCACTGCTTGGGACTCTGCTCCTGGATGTCAGTAGAACACTAGAGAAATACTGGCATAATCATTGGGGCATAATACTTGTATTTAGAARAGTCAAGCTCTTTGTTTTTGTTTAGGAAGTTTTCCAAAAAAAAAAAAAATAGACTTTTTTTTGGTTCTTACAACTAAAGTAATTTGAAGGCCAAATTTTTATACTTAGCCCAAAAGAGCTTAAGTGCATTGGTTTCTTCGCCTCATAGAGTTTATTCTGCAAGTATTTTTCAAATTGAAACTTTTTGGGCAGATCACTTCCCTCCCAGCAGGCGTAGTCTGAAATAGTAAGCAGGTTTTTTAAAATGAGATATTTTGAATGATACGATTTGATATAATTCTGTGTTTTCAGGGTCTGGGTGCAGGAAGAGCAAGGGGAATTGTGCTCTGGCGATGCCTGAGGGAAGTGCATGGAGATCCCCTGGATACTCCMGGATGGGCTGTGCACCTTCCTCCCAGGGCAAAGAGGGCAGCTTGGGGGTCTCACAGGGAGGGGATGCAAGGGAACGGAAGGAAAAGAATGGAAAAGGCGCCTCTTTCTTTCACACATGCATTTCAGCACATGCTATCATTTAAGGAAGTTGGAGTGCTATTTAAGACCTTATTCTGTCATTGCCATCAGAGGCTTAAGTGAAGTATACCTCTAAGTCAGGGATTTTTCCTCTAGTCTCAGGAAGGACTAGCTTTTCCTCTGAGCATTTCAAGACATGCTGCATGCTCTTACAGAGATTGCGATAAGGAAAAGAGCTGTTATCTTCCTTGAAGTGATAGCTGGAACAATGCTGAGACTGTGATTCTCAGAGGCTTTGTTTTTTGGGGCCAGGAAGTTTATTTGGAGGAAAAGAGGGCCTTCTGGCTTGTGCAACCTTCTGCAAGGACTCAGGCAAGGCTGAGGGCTGGCTGGATGGTGAACTCTTTGCTCCCTAGAGCCTCTCATAGCGCCTTACGTGGCCTCGCAGGGCACCCTGAGGCTGGCAGGGATAACCAGGTGTAGTGCTGCCTCTCTGGGGCTGATACCTTGGCTGTAGTTTGGTGGGAAAATGGTRAAAAAAGCATAAGAGTAGTGATTATTAGAGAGCATTTTTCTCTGCAGAGGAAAACAGAAGCATGCACTACCTTCTCAGCACTTTTCCTATAGAAGTAGCGTTAAGTTGGATTTCCGTGATTTTGCTTTAGTAAATAAATGAGAGTGGTTAAATCATAGTTTGGGCCAAGCTAGAATTATATTTAACTATTTTCTAGGAAAAAGGACTTCACAGGTACTGACTCAGGCCTCGACGCCTTTATCTGAAGAAGGAAATGCTCTGCCTTGGCAGAGAAACTTCATCAGTATTTTGTGGCCCACTCCAACAGCCTGAAGTACTTAAGGAGATGTTGAAAGGCTTTTCCTGAGGAAAGGGCAACTGGAGGAAAGGCACTCCTGATTCTTGCTGCTTGAGATATGGCCTGTAGCAGTTTCTGGATGTTTAAAAAAATTGGAAGAAAAAACATTTTTCAGAAAGAGAACAAAGAGMAAAGAATGCCGGAAGCCAAAAAGTAAAGAAATTTAACTGGTTCACTGCTGCATTTCATTCAAATTCTTTCAAAAAGGATCTTACCCATACAGTCTGGGCCCCAGTGACCCTGACAGCACTCAGGTTGTTCAAATTCCTTCGTACAAAGATGCCGACATCCAGGAAAAGAAAGAGTGTGTGTTTTAATTTCTAGATAATACCTGAGGAAAAGAAGTTTCAAGTTACTTTAAAATACTTAAATGAAATTTATTTGAAGGTTTTATTTGAAAATGCATTTTAAAAAGTAAATATCAAGAATTTTTAAAAGTTAAGTAAGCTCAAAATAGGTAATTGCATTTTCTCCAAAACACCCAACACCCAACACCCAATAAGTATTTACATTCGCTCCTCTTTTTATCTGTAAATCAGATAAGATTTTGGTTTTCTTTTGAGAAATATGTTCCTATCCTTTCTGCCTTCAGTCTATGATTTGTACATTTATATCATTCATACTGAGTAACTGCAGAATAAGTATGAAAACCATTTTATAATATCAGTCAAAAAATAAATTTCATAGGCAAATAGTACTAATTTTCATTTTCTTCTTCTTTTGCTGATTAACCTGAACCTAAATGACTCTAAGTGAAACTTGAATTCTGGAACTGGTTAAGTCAAAGATAAATATTTATAAAGAAAAATGCATAGAACAGATCTTAAAACAAATGTTAATAGAAATTCACATTTTCTAATTCATGAGGAATTGACTACCTGCAGTCTGGTATACCAGTTCCATTGGTAGTTTTGGTGTACCCAGCAGGACACTGCGTTTCGAGGTTTAAAGAACAAGGGAGACAATCTGTTTTCATTCGAATCAGCAGCTTTTGATCACATTGCTTCTTCATCTATAATAGGAAAAGATTAATTAGAAAGAAAGAAAGAGCTTTCAGAGTTGATCTAACTTCCCCTAGTGGAATTGCCAAAAAAAATACCAAGTTTAACTCAGTTGTATTCTCAATCTCAGGCATTAGCTCGTATTCAACAGTTACAAACCCCTGCTCTGAGGTTAAATAGACTGCTTTCAGTTGTCTTCTCAGCACAAAATACTTTCAAATACTTTTGAAAGTGTCATATTTCTTTCTAAGTGTCATATTTCTAAGTGTCATATTTCTATTAAGAATTATTTATTAGCAAATGCTAACTTCAGCCTACTTAACACTGAGTTCTGAAGACAGCATCAGCCTACTGAGCATTAATTCAGAAAGTGGTTTACAGTCACAATGCAGGTTAGAGAAGGACAAGTGCCAGCAAGTACCTTCTTCATTCAAGGGTAAAATTGAACATTAGATGTAGAGGAAGTTGTTCTTTGCTCTCTGGGTACAGAGCAGTCAATGAGGCTTTGTTCCTCCTCTCAAAAGGTGGGTTTCCTATTATCAGCATGGCTGTATCTTAAAGGGTGAATATGCAGTGAATGAACTGAGAAGGTGGCTAGAAAGAGAAAGCGATCAGGGAGGTCACAGAGGAAGCATTGCATTTTGTGGTCGTAAAAATGTCTGTTTGGACAATGTCCATATACTAAAAGTGATCTCTGCTTTCTGCTACTCAGCCTATCACTCAACCTATTTTAAAGTAAGATTTTTTTCTGAACTCCATCTAATGTTGGTTTCCTCTTCTGTCTTCCTGTTAAGTATTTGTAGAAATAAGTTCATAATGCGCAAATGATGAGAAATGATCCAAAGCAAAATACCATTTTAAAATTCCAACAGAAAATACTAAATGAAATTATCAGTTTTGGAGAGGAAATGTTGAATTCTGTTCAGAGATAACCTTTTACTAAYGGTTTTCTAAATGTGGATCCACATAGGTGGTCTTAATTCGCTCAGGCAACATTGCACACAACAGATTTCCCTACCTCATACAGTACAATGTAAGTTAACTCACTGACTAAGATTTTAATTAAGTACTCAATTAAGATAACGGCAAATACGTCTGAGTAACTGCCAGGCCAACATGAGGAAATGTTTAATGTTTATCCTGAATAACTGCTCACTGTTTGTGTGTGTGTATGTGTACATGTGCACGTGAACATGTGTGCAGGAACCAGTTGTGGCAGCATGCATTTAAAAATATCTACATATGATAATAATAGTCCATGGAGATTATAGCTAGTTTCAAAGATTATAAAGCCAGAAGGACAATTATGCTTGAAAATAACACACAGTACTGGAGCTCCTTACATACAAATTATTCTTACAAAGCATCTATTTGATTTGAAAATTGTCAGTTATGGAGAATCCACAACAAACCCGGGTATATAATCTGTGCAGTAATTTGTCTGTCRTTGCTGTTTCACTTCAATTTACAGCCACTTCTTTTGTATATTTTGTATGATGGACAGGAAGCTGCTCTATTACCGGATTTACTTCTCGCTTCCTATGAATACTTGCAGCCTGAGATCAAAGTACATTTTCTTTGTGCGACTAAGTAAATACAGTTTCTTGAATTCCTTGCTGTGAATCCTGCTTCCTAGTTCTTCAATTCCTGACCCCTCCTCTGGAGCCTTCCCCCTTTGCCAATAGCCTTCCTGAACCAGAAGTGTCCTAACTAGCCCATCTGAGCAATTCCAGTGCATAATGAATTGCAGATCCCAAATCTGTCCCATGTGTGGTCAAATCACCTATTAACATTTTGTGTACCAATGTTACAACAGGATCTTTGGTTGGTTTAATATCAAGGGTCTGTCTGGGGTCATCATTTGTCACGATGCTGGAGTGGTTACATTGTTTGTTGCAAGATGCAAAAGCTCCAATAGTTTTGTTCTGTGATTTCCACACAAAAGTGCAATCTGTGTGCTGTGCAGGCAGTACTGGACTGCAGTGCACATGTAGGATACTGCAGCTCCTTGGGTTGCAGCTCTCAGGCAGCTGCAGGCAGAGCATTGCTGCACTTCACTTCCTCTTCCAAAGTGCCTCGCAAGGTGTCAGCATGAGCCAGCTTCAACACTTGCAGCCCACATCTCCTTTAAAGCATTTTGCCTTTCCAAACCCTGCTCCTAGCACTAGTACTGTGATTAGGCAACCTGTGCTTAACACAAGGCTCCTCGGGCACCATAGCTAGAACCAATCCAACATGAGCAGCACAGTCTGGGCACCTTCACTCCTATGAATATTTCCACTGAGCCCAAGCTGTGTGATTGATACTGAAGGATTATCATAAATGCAGAGTATCTATCTATCTATCTATCTATCTATTTATCTATTTATCTATCTTTATCTAAGTTTTTATCTGAGTATGCTACTTAAGCTGGTGCTGGGTAAATCATTAAGAGTTTGAGGCTGTAAAAACTCCTGGACTTGTAGGATATTGAGGAATAAAAAGCTGCTGGCTAGAGAAGGCTGGAATTACTTCATTGCAGTATTATTCATCAAAAAGGCACCCCTGCCAATAATAAAAATAAAAGGCACCCCAACCTTCTGGAATATTTCAAAGAGATTATTGAACGCCAAAATCTAAATAGATTATACTCTTCTCTCCCTCACAGCTTTAAAGTGTTTGATCTAAAATCAATAATACTGGAATTATTTCTACTTTGTCTTATTCTGTCATTTTTCCTTTTTGCCACTGGGAAAAATGGAGGAAAGGTCGTTTATAAATGTTCTCTTATAATGCAGAGAATCAGATAACATATTTTCCAGGACTTTTTCCCTCCAGAAAACAGTATTTTAAAGCATCTTGTTGTGAGATAGTTTAAATGGGTAAATGTCGGCATGTGTAATTCCTTGGTCAGACTTGCAACATGTTTTTTCCTCACTACAACTAAGGTGAAACTGCATTTTGCAAAATTCCACAGATCTGAAACATTTGTTCATGGCTTATGCTTTTGGGGCACTCATTCTCCCAAAGTCTATGAATCTCATATTTACATTTATAACTTTAYACAATTACTATCAGTAGCTAAATTTCATATTTTTCTGCCTGCAAAAATAGCTGTTCTAGCAGAAAATCTAATGACTTTTATTTGTTGTTGCTTCTGATGAACATGTCAGCTACAACTTACTGCCACATTCATCAGTTTCTAGAGACTTTTGCAACATACTCATGACAACTTTCAAGCCAGGTTCTTATCTGGGCTAAATAGATGCAGTTCTGTTGATTTCAGAGGACTGAATTATGCAACTATTGGTTTATGATGCATTGTATAATATCAGTGACTGTTGCAGTGGGCTTTCTTTCCTGTAAGATAGAGTATCTGATAACCATTCTCTTTCTAATATTGAACCCCCCCTCACACACACACTCCATGATGTAATAAAAACATATAAAATTAATTTTTTGGATAAAAAGGTTTTTCTTACCTGATTAGGGACTTGTGATGCTGAAATCAAATTCATTGCAACCAAAGAAATCATAAGGAATAAAACAACCAGCTTTTTCTCCATTGTGAACAACTTGTTTTTCTTCAGAGTCATGCGACAGGAAAAATAAAATTATGATATAAAATGAATTTTTTTTAGAGTTACTAATGCTTTTTCTGCATTTTTAACCAAATAATTTAAAATGACTCTTCTCTTTCTGAATGCAAATGAGTGAATGATATGGCATATGAATTTTAGGCAAGAGAAATTTCAAAATGCAGGGTCTTTGCTGAAAATTTTCACTGCTAAACCCTTTCTAACTGAATGACAGGATATCCTGACAGGGCTCTGTTCATTTATCCTTCTCTCTGAAGCTGTTGACGGTGCAAAAACAAGGACACTCAACTGCTATGACAGAAGTTTTTTTTTTTTTTTTTTTTTTTTTTTTAAGTAGACAAAAACTGAGGATTGGAGCAGCTGCTTTTCTTGTTATCATTACATTTGTTCAATTGATATTAGGCAGAGTAAAGATTCTCTGGAAATGGGCTTATTTGTTCTAATATCATAAGGGTGGTTGCCCCCAATGCAGTTCTGGGAGAAATACTACTGAATTTATCACAGGAGACCAAAATATCATCTTCCAGCTTTGGCTAGCTGAATAAAGGAGTTTTTTTTTTTTTTATTTTTACTTTTTTTTTGTTTGCATTATTTTGACTAATTTCCTCAAAATAGGTAGTAGAAAATTAACTCGACTATTTTGAGTGCATATGATTAAGAGGTTAGGTTAGTAGAAGGACATTTCGAGTAGCTGAAAACTSTTTCTCCTCATAGTTCTTCAGCTTCTTTTTAGTCTGTCACTGCTGCTCTGCTCAGTTTTGTAAGGGCTGCCTCTCTCATTTCTTAAATAGCTGCTGATGAGGCTGCCTCTGGCTTAACATCTTCAGTTTGTGMCCTTGACATTACTATTTTTCAGTCACTGAAATCACTCCGTAAGTGTGTGTTAATACAAAGTTTTGTTTTAAAGATAGTTACATTGCTGGTTAAACAGTCCACAGAAGTATGGTGGCGAGAGACCTATTACTTTCTCCTCCTTTCTCTCAAATTCCTATTTGTAACTGTGGATAGATGTTGTGTTCATACTATACTATAAATGAARCATTGTAATCTATTATCTCCATTTTTTTTTAAAGAACTCTGTTATGACATGTATGTATTATAAAAATTCATCTAATTTGGTAATATAATTAACTGAATACTGCAAAAATCCTGATAGGAGATGGCAAGGCAAGCTGTTTCCTGTGCACTCATCAGATCCTGTTCCTTTTTAATATATAATGAGGAAAAAAAAAAAATCTTGCTTATGTAGACAAGATAGCAGCCAGTGGTCACTATGTAATTCTGATGGTGCATATGGCCTTAAAAATTACTATTTCTATCTTCTGAGGTCAAGGTGTCTCAGGTGGCTTCAGTCTGGCATACAATACGCAGTCTGCTCTCAGCTAAAGGCAGAAGGAATCTCTCAGAATTTGAATAAATTTGAAGTTTGGGAGTAAAAGTTATCCTCCCTCTGCTGCAGCTGTGCAACCAGCAACAACTAGCACAGCTTGCCTTTTCCTTGAGTTTGGGCAGGATAGCTATCTGGGCAGGATCCATGTTACCTTAGTGGAAACATGTTTGCCTCCGATCCTGCATGTCCCATGTACGAGCCAAAAGTTTCTACATGTCTCATGTCATGAGCCAACAGTTCTACAGCAGCTCAAAGTCAGCAGGGTTTCTTTCTTGCCTGTTGCCAACTCAGACAGTGCARTGGTGAAAGGAGCTGTAAATCAAGCATGTCCCATGGCCCTTTCCTGTTCTTCCTGTTCTGTAGATCAAGATAAAAAGCAACAGACATCAGCTTTTTATTTTTTTCTTTTTTTTTCTGCTACCTTCCATATACACATTTGTCTGAAGTAAACTCTCTTTCTCTTTCCTTCCTCTCCCTCTTGTCAGAGCACAGTCTTTCTACAAAACACTAACAACTGCTTTCCCTGCTCCAGAGAGAATCTGGGCACCACTTCCTGTTATCGGTAAAGGGAATTTTCCTAATTCACAGCAATTAAATGCAGACCATGCCAGACTGTGTTAGCAAGCTAGTAGGTGGCTCTATCACTCTGTCCGTTCAGCTTCTGTCCTAGCCTGGGCAAAATTACAGCCTAGGATGTCACATAGCAAACAGGACAGGCTGCATCGGTAGGGACTGGGGTGGGCTGTAAGGTGCAAGGCCACCTCTGGGCTGGAGCTCCTGTGGGTGYGGGCGGGCTGTTGGAATCATGAAGGGGCCCTGTCTCCTGTGTTTCAACCTTTCATTTTAGAAYTTTAGATCATATTGTTTCTAAATATTTCTGAACTCACATTCTTCTTCCTCTTCTGACCATAGGCCATATTGCACATTTGCTTGGGAGAGTACCAAGGAGTTCGTGCTCCGGTTAGAAGCAGCAGGAATTTCATTTCTCACAGTGTTGCTCTATATTGCTGCATCTGGGCTGTCTTGGTCATCTTCCAGCTCCTGCCCTCGCCTCACTCGTATCCTGCCCTGCATCCAGCCCATTTATTTCTGGGACTGTCACCCTTCGGGGTCATGGTGGCAAGCTATCACGTTCTTGTTTTCTTGCTGATGATAGAGCCGGGCCAAAACCTTTGTGCTCTTGCATTTCCTTCTCTCAAACTCTCCTGGCTGTAGCAGGAAAGTTTATTTTAGCTCTGTGCTGTGCCTCTTTCTATGTCCAGCTGGAGTGTGGAGGGCTCTTGGATCACTTTGGTTCCTAGAGAAAGACAAATATTTTGCAAGCCTGAAACTGCAAATATCAAAATACAAATTTATCTTTTTTTTTTTTCAGATGATGCTGACGAGTGAAGGAATTGAGAGCAAGAAATGTGGGAGTGGAGCAGGCTCAAAGACACCTTAAAGCTAGGACTGGCTTGATGCAACAGATTTCAGCCAAGGCTCCCTGGGGATATCCTGGCCACTTGAGCACTGTCTGTCTCAGCTACTGGTCACCCTTGTATCTCTGAAAACATTCAGGCTGCAAGCAGCCTGGTGCAGAAGATTAGTTAGACTTCCTGTGTGTGCTGTAATACTGCAAATACACATTTGAGAACGGCAAACATTTATATGCTAGGGCATACACTTGTGCACAGCAGACTACCACAGCCTTCTTCCCGCATTACTGTTGTGTTCCTGGACTGATTGCTATTACTTTTAAGTAGACATGAGCTTGCTGCCTTTTTGATTTCGTCATCTGCCTACTATCTCTCTCCAAGCTCTCCTATTTTTGTGTGCTGGATATATCAACCAACTGGAAAAATAAGCAGCTTATTTAGCCTCTTTATATATGTGTTTTTGAAAACAATATTCAGTGTTGTAACTTATTGCACTGTAATGACAAGATACTTTTTATTTCTCAGAGCCAGACATCTGGAGCATGAGATCAGTTTAAAAGTGAGTTGAAAATGATGATGATCACAGACACCTTAGTTGCAGTTTTGAGAACTACTAAATTCCTTGCATTTTTAAAGTTCTAATTGGTTATTGACTACATGACTCACATTGTATCTTGTTCACCTGAACTTTCTCAACATGAAGCTTTCTCTATTGGAGATAGTTGAACAGCATATAATGGACTCTGAGAAACCCATACAAAGCACAGCCTCTTCACAATTGTATGACCAAATCACCATTTTAAAGGAAACAAAAAGAAATATGAAGAATTTGTTGCAGCAGTCTTTATAGCCCGATCACTCATGCACACTGCATAATGAAAGCTGCTACTTTTTTTCTATGTGTATCACATTCTGCCTGCAGATAAAGCTTCTGCCAAGGAGACCACTGAGCAACTCAGCTCCTCTCTTGGGGGAACAGACTTTCTAATGAGGTCTCAGGGAGTTAACTGAGCAACAGGGTTCAAAGGTGAGAGCAGTCTTGAACTAAATTTCATATTCTTATTCTTAGTAATTTGTAAGTAAGCATCAGAAAATAAATGGATTATTGGTTTTAGAGTATGTTGGTTCTCTTTTAAAACTGGTCACAATAGGAAAACTGTCCCTGGAGACTTAATAATTATGGCTTGGGGGTTCAGCAGCATGTCCTAGGGAAGTCACTTTTTCCTTTGTTTTGAAACTGGTTAGCATACCTTGCAGAGCAGTATATAAACTTGTTCAGAGGAAGAGACCTTTATAGGGGTAAGGAAATTTTGATTCTGCCAAGAAAAATGTCAGAATATTAATTATAGGTAGAAGGAAGGGGAAGCAGAAATCATCAGACTTCCTAGAAGAAGGCCTGGAAAAGGTGAGAGTGAGTATTTGGGAAATACTCCCTTTGATTAACACAGAATTAACTAGAATATAACAAAGAGATTTGAATAAAAATAAAAAGTTTGGCAAGTAATTTTTTTCCCCAGTGTCGTGTGTCTAAGGCAGCCAGTGGTAGACCTATGAAGGATCTRGATGTGTGATGTGGAAAATTTTAGGGGTGTGTAATGTTATTTGTGGGATTATGACAGCCATCATTCTGAAACATGGTGACTATCAGAACTAATTAATTCTCCAAGCCCATAGGATGCATTAAAGATACAGCTGCAGCTGGTATGCTGAGGAATGCTGCACGTCTGACAGAGGCCACTGCTTTTATCAATGTTAATGAGGGAGAAGGCACAGACAGCTGATCTAAACCAGAATGTGTGCATGATGCATACAGCTGATGGCAATGCAGACTACTAGTCAAGGGGTGGTCTTAGCCATAGATTAGATCCTCATAGTGGCCTCTTCAGCTTGCTTTCTTTACCCTCTTTTTTTTTTTTTTGTTCTCAAAAGAGTCTTTCAGCTGGTGAAATTGTAAACAAAAGGCATTCTATCTGAGGCAATAGCAAAGAGGGCTTTGCTAGGGAGACATGTTGAGAGTAGCGTATACAGSACAAACTCAATGTTATTTACTCCAACTTTTAGAGTGGTGATRGTGGATGAGCTGTATGGCTGAGCTTCTAATCAGTACCATTTTCTGAAGAAAATGACCACAAAATCATGCTCAGGGGCATCTACGCTACCCTTTCATACTATAACAGCATGTTAGTTAAGAAAAAGTCCAGCTTTAGCCAAAGATCTGTCAAGGAATAGGATGTATAAATATATCCCAGATTTCTGGAAACAATTCTTTCTCCAGGCCTGGATGTTCAGCAGGGTGTGTAGCCTCAGTGATCCTGGGTGGSAACATCATGAGAGCGGAGCGAGACACTATTGGTAACCTGGAGCTGGAAGTGTAGCTGTCATAAAAGATTAATAAAACTATCTCTGTGATCAGATGTTTGCTCTGCACCTTTTGCATTACAGTTCTCAGCAGCCCATGCACAGACATAATGCAGCCAGCTAGCATCATGGTAAGTGCATAAAATGTTATAAATATTTTACAAAATCTTGACTTTTTGAATAAAGGGATTCTTTGTCACAGGTCATATAACACTCTTTAGAATAATTAATGCTTGTATTTAATGTAGTATAAATATAAAACATATACCTTCAATGAATTTTGAATAAAATTTACGAAAATGATGAGTTATTGAATAAATACACCAAAACAATTTGGTAGTTTGATAAAACAGCCTCCTGTTCATGTGATGTCAGCATGTAAGATGCTTTGGCTTTAAGATGTGATTGAGGGATGAAACAAGGGACAAAATATTGGGGTTGCACAAAATGAGAAGGTGGCTTACTAGGATCTTGAGAGTAATTCTCAAGCAAATGTATTTCATAGTTTTTAAATATCCAATCAGGAGGAGACTGAGGCTGTTTGTACATGTACCTTGTACTTCAGTTCTGCTAGTGTTGCAGAGTGTAAGGCCGAAATACCAAGAGACTCCTGAGATTCTCGTATTTACATGGTTGGAGGGATGTAGAACATGAATTTCCAGTGCTGTAGATAATAGAAGAGTTTCTACAATGGCAGAGTAGAATAGTAGGATGGAGAGTGGTTTAAGATCTTAACAACCAGCTGTGGTGAAGCTGAGTATGCTTCCAAATCCCAGGCACCACAAGAAAAGGGAGTTACTGCAGTCAGGGGAAGTAGCAGAGGTTGTGTTATTACTGCGGCGTTACCACCTGCTGGTTTCCTTCCTTGCTCTCAACAGTGCAGAGTTCACTGTGATTTTGGCCAACACGTGTCTTGCATGTTTTCACAGTAATGCTTTTGTTTTGAAGAGCCTAGCTTAAACAAAGTTAGCTTAACATAGTTAATAATTTACTAGTAATAGTACTAAATTCAAGATAACGATGTGGCACAATCAACCTTTGCTTAGTTTCTTTCTTCCTTTTAGATGCAGTCTTTGTAATGTTATCCATGTTTGTGGATATAGAGAATTGATTGCAGACAATTATCTCATCTAAGAAAAGCTATCTCAAAATTTGTTTTTTTTTTGGGGGGGGGGGGGAAAATAAATTGTAGTACAGTATGAGAATGCAGCACAGTTTGCTCAGTAATCCCTGACCCAACACTCACCGGCCACCAGTTGCACACAGACATCTGATACATGTTGCAATAGCCGAGTGTGGTGTCACTAGCCAAGGCTGTAAACTTACAGGATAGGGCTGGATGTGAAATAAGGAAGCTCAGGCTGCGGTTTTGGCTCTGTTGTGTAGGGAGGTGGGCAAGCCACCTACCCTTCAGCCTTAAGTTCACCATCTCTCCCTCCCTTTTGGCCTCAACTGTTCAAACCAGGGTTTGCTGGCATGGGACTGCSTCCCTCTGCTGCCACCTGTGCGTCTCCAGCATGAAGACCCTCAGCTAGTATGCGGCTCTGTTACTAGCTGTTTCAGAAACGCATTTCAAGAAAATGTGTTTTCTTCGTTCACATCCAATACCCCCGTTCCTTTCAGTCCATGTGTTTGTTAGCGTCTTTCATGTCCAAGGCTACAAAGCGGGCTGGCAACGGTAGCCGAGGGGCCGTTACGTGGCGGGCCGTTATCCGGGCGGGCCGTTGGTCGGCGCGGGCGGCCGGGCACCGCTGGGGGGCAGCAGAGCCCAGGCCATGGGCGCCCGCGGTCCGGAGCGGTTGGCGAGCGGCCCTCGGGCTTCCCCTCGCCCCTCATCGGCTGCCACCCTCCTTCCACAGCGCTTCGTGGCTACCGCAGGCGGCGAGTTCAGCGGGGGGCCCTACCCTCCGCCCTCTGCTCACCCCTGCTTTAATAAAATGTTAACAARACGTTGGCAATGCTTATCTGCCAGCCGCTCACCGCTGCTTCCGAGCTGCTTACTGGTGCTGACTTTGCCTAGTGCTCTTCTTCCCTCTTCCTGCTTGCCTGTGGAACCCTCCACCCCAAGATCAGAATATCTAAGTGTACCAAGCAGTAGCCAAAGCAGCAGCGCYCTGACCTACTGTTGCTCCCAAGTCACCTGTAGCTTCTCTGCTGCTTGGTGTATTTTAACTCTGTTYGGGTATTGGGGCTGTTCATGCCCTAAAGGAACCACACTGGACTCTGAAAGTCAGAAGACCTCTGCATAGAGATACTGACTTTTCTGAAATACTTTTGAAGAATATAGGTGCTCAGGGAACGGGAACAAAGACAATGATGGCAATATGAAAATGAAGCCATGCTTTTTCTAGGATGGACAAGTTTGTAAGTGTTAATTCAGTTCTAGTGAACACATGTTGTGGAGTGGAGAAAAGTAGATACATCCAGATACCTGCCCAAACATTGATCTCAACAGCTGAGACCCCAGGGATGATTCCCTCCTGCAGACTCCCACTGCATATGCAAGTATTGCATGAAAAAGATGAATATACATTGAAAAATAAAAGTAACTTAGAATATGCAGGACCTGTTGCTGAAGTTCTGTGTGAAAGAGTCTTTGTTATCTTTTAAGTTGAAGACTAAACCCTGCTAGAAMGCTCATCACCTTACTGTGGTGATAAAAAGATAAAAGGATTCTTTCCCCTGCTTCCTAACTCTAACTTTGTACAAAAGGTGCTAAAATGAATACACTGTGTGTTAAAAACACTGGAAAGTCTAAGCAAGCATAAAGGTGTACAGTCAGCATAACTGGTGATGAGATCAGACTGAGCATACATATGCAAAAAAGGACTTGAGTACTGCAAGGGCAGTACCTGTGCTGTCCAGTAAGCAATCACAGGGTAGATCTTCTAAAGTTATTGGTGGCTAACATTTTTGCAAGATGGAGAAAGTAGTTCATCCTTTTTTCAGAAACAACTGGCTCATTTGCCTGGCAAATGGGACTCATAAAAGGCAGGTGTCCAACATAGGGAGCTTTATTCTAGTGATTTCAAATCCACCAAGGCTATAAGCAACAGAAACAAGTTGTGATGATAATGAAACTCTAAGCAGGAAAAATGCTAACTCTTTGACTCTAGTAATATTCCTTCTTTTTGCAGATATTTGTTGTCCTGAACTCATCAGGTGGTGGTTCATAACTTCTGTGTCTCTCCCAAGAAGATTGCAGGATATATTCTTATGTCATTTAGCAAGAACCACATTCAGTGGTTCAGTAATGCAAAGACAGTGTTACTAGAGCATCCAGCATCTTTGGCCTTTTGATTGCCTTCATCACATCCTCCTTGGACTTCACCAGTAGCATAAGACTTGCCAGAATCTGGGGATTCCTGCAGCCCCAGCAGGTAGTGACCTGTGGTTCTGTCAGCGTGGTTTTATCTAACAAATGCTGATGAGCTCTGTGCAGGTAATTAGACAAAATAGAAGGAGCACCTTAGGACAATTTGATATAAAGTTTCAAAAAAATCTCTGGTCTGCAGATATGAAATTACATGACAACTTCAGGTCAAATTTTCTGCTCTTGCACCAGTTAAGGAAATTATGTGAATATGGAAGAATGTTGTGAGTCACCTTCATGAACTTCATCCCACTCAGTAATATTAACATTAATATGAACTAAATGTTAGCTTCTGATTTGACTTCCTTAGATGAGGCATCTGAGGAGACCAAACAWGTAAATGAAGAATATTTTAATGACTGAAATTTTGAATTTGTATTGCTGTGATATGTCATCAGTAGAACAGTCTTTTGAATGGAATATCCATCCCATGAGGGAAACAAGATTTGGAAAACTCCAGAGAATTAAAATGATAATGATTAGAAAAATAGGAAATGCTAAATGCCTATGTGGAATGGATAGAAGACTTAAAAAAATTAAAGTGATTAGAGGTATTATGAAACATGTAGAGAGGGTAAATTGGAAGCTTTTTTTTTTTTGTAATTCTACAATAAGAGAATGTTTGAAAGAATTGAAACTAATTACCCTTAAAAATGATGAAAGAAAATTATTTCTCTATGAATAAGAGGTTAAAAAAGTTTAGTCTTACGTACTAGTGTGTTTTTTTGGTTTTCCATTTCTAGGTACATACACTTTATGTCTCTAACTATGTATGGTTGGGAAAAGCTAGGCAGAAAACTGTTTCACAGATTTCCTATGGAGCATTGTTAGAATCCTTCAGAAGCTGACTTTCTACATTCTTGCAAAAAAAGGCTTAGATTTTGGAAAGTTAGTGTAATTACAAAGTAGAGTATAATAATTAAAGGTCAATCTGAAGCAATTTTGTGGAAGGAGGAAGGGAGGGAGGGAGGAAGAAGGAAGGAAGGAAGGAAGGAAGGAAGGAAGGAAGGAAGGAAGG
>NW_020455767.1:123497-147942 GCF_003342845.1 Nothoprocta perdicaria
GAAGGAAGGAAGGAAGGAAGGAAGGAAGGAAGGAAGGAAGGAAGGAAGGAAGGAAGGAAGGAAGGAAGGAAGGAAGGAAGGAAGGAAGGAAGGAAAATATTCACTTTCTCCTTTTCTGTTGCGTACAATGTCTGTCTGGCCCCTGGGCTCTGCCGAGATGTAGTAGTCTGCCCGAATATTTCCTGAGGAGACCAAAGGCTCGATGCAATTTGAGTGTCTAAACACAAGCATTTGATGCCATTTTAGATGCCTTAGGATCTAATGTTCAAGACTAATGAGCGCCCTTGCCTTCTGGAGTAACATCTGAGAGCCACGTGAGGTAAAGGGAAGCATATAAAATGGTCCTAGGTGAATACAACACACTGAGTGGGGAGAAGGACCGCTGAGGAGCTCAGAGCCTGAGAGCCTAAGGAGCAACAGAGTTTATAAGACTACTGAGCCCTATGAAGACCATTGATCTCTTCTTTCCAAATTCCTGCTGGACAAAACCCTAAAAGAGCTATAACTTTTAAGACATGGGTTTCCTTTCTACTAACTAGTTGGCTTCTGTGAATCCATAGGCCGGGAGGCAGTGGCTGCCTAGAGGTCCCGAGAGCTGCAGAGCAGAAGTGATGTTCTGAGGGAAAACTAAACTGATGTCTCAAAATCAATACCTTCTGTCAGAAAATGTTTTATAGAACCCAAGTTACCTGTTGGGAAATCAATATAATGGAAAAATCACTGGATTAACTGGCCATTCATCTGATGCTGGCTGTAATCAAAGGGTAAGTAGATTCTAGTCTGTCTCCTTCTGATACTGCTGAGTATTTCAAGAAATGTTATGATGCAAGTTTTCTGTCTGAGATCCAGCCCTCACTGGCTTGGCGCTCTCAAATGCGAGTAGTTTTTCAAAGGAGCTCAGTTCCCATTGTGGCTATTATGACCAGATTTTCAAAAGATTTCAGCACACTGAGTGCTGAGCCCCTTTTGAGAACCTCCTAATAATTGTTTAGATGTGTAAATAGCATTAGAGTCGAGTTGTAAAAGCCGACTCTTTCTGGAAATTCTCGGAACAAAGCAATGCATGTTATCAAACTTATTTTTTCACTTTCACTGTATGTGATTTGCCTTTTTACCTTCTCAAACTTTGAGCTGTTTTTGATACAAATCTTGCAAAAACAGACTAGCAAGTTTGTCCTTGGGTCCACTGTTKTTAATTCAAGATCAATATAGTACGGTCTTTTTCCATTGATGGATACACCATGCAAAAGCTTCAATGCTATCATTGAGCAGGTTTTCCAGATTTGCCAATAGGTAAAGAGAAGAGATATGATAGAAGAGAGAGTGTGAATTCTTTAGGGGAGATTCATCAGTTAATGTTATACCACAACACTGAAGAGGTTGGGAAAGAGGTTGTGATGATAACATCCTTGTGCCAAAGGATAACCGTACTGCAGGAAACATTTTTAAGTAATGTGTCTGTTCCAAAGTTGGATTTAATTAATTCCTGTCATAGTGTAAAGAGGAATATGCCCAAATTTGCATTCTTGGAAAAAGTTCTGAGTGAGGACAGAATTCAGAATGTTACTGTTAATGACTTTGAAAATATAGGAGGTCACCTCTGCTGCTTTTGAAATGGGTAGAACAAGCTGCCTACAGCACTCAAGATGCCTGTGCATCACAGATTTGTAAGGCTAAATAACAGTATTTTTTCTTCAGTTTTGTTCTCCATTCTCCTAATGATTCATGTATGACTTTATGCAAAGAAATTAAAAGTATTTGGTCATTTGGTCATTCCCATGCAGAAGTAGGGAAAGTACAGTAGCAATATTGTAAATGTAAATCTTTATTACTCTAATTTAAAGTTGGTTATGTCTTTAAAAAATGTGTTTTGTTGTGTTTCTCTAAAAACTCTGTTCTATGTGCAGTTTATTGCTGTATCCTTTGAAAGCAAAGGTCACACAATAGATAGAATTACATTATTATTTTGAGTAGTCTTTGAATAATTTGGTTTTTGACTGGTTTGTTGCTATAACCTCATGCTGCCCTCAGTGTAAAGTCTTAGATTGGTTGGAAATTAGATACTTGCATCGAGCTGCAAACATTATCTGCAGAATGTGAAATAGAAAATCTCAGATGTATTTGCAGTGAAGTTGCTCTATATATTATATACAAAAAAAGTGTCATTTGAGACACAACACTGTGGAAGTTGTATTTTCTTCTTTCTATTATTTAAGCTATTTGAGCTTGTCTTTCAAACTTAATAGYACCATGAAAATCCCTTGATGAAACTACAGTCTATGGCACCAGGTAGGGTATATTTTATTCTCTATTTCTTAAATTATTATTTGTCAGCAACTGCTACRGATTGCTTTTTTGTAATTGCCTTTCGTATGATAGATGCACCTAGATTATTCTATCTCTTAGACTCTTGGTCACACAGAATTCTTTTTATAAGTATTCAGAAATCTCTAGTTGTGGTTATTGCTGACTTCAGAAGGCATTTGGGTTTTGTTCTCTCTACTGAGTTAACAGTAGTCAGTACTCAGAAATACTTGGGCATACTGCCATACCAATTAAAAACTCAACTTTATGAAGCTTTAAACATTAATGGCTAAGATCATGAGGGATCCGGGTGCCTCTTCACTGTGCTCCCTGYGTAACAGAATGACAGGAGCTACAGAAACACTATCCATGCCTAGCTCTCCTAGTTGCTCGGTGTACAGACGCTTTATGCAGGTGACTGAAGAGCCCTTTGCTTTCTCAGGCTATGGATGCCTGGAAACACCACCAGCCTGGTAAGAGCAGAGCTAACCCTGGAGAGTTAGCTCCTTTGATGCACCAGCTGGGCTTAGTTGGGGTGAACAATTGTAGGGAGTGTTAAACAGCTCCCACTCTGCCTCTCAGAAGTGCTTGCAATGCCTGTATGCGTGTGCCCGTTGTGTTTTTAAGGTAATGATGTGCCTTGAATTGGAGTTCTTGTCTGCCTCCAAGGAATATGAYGACTCTCCCCAGCCTGCTCTGATAGTCAGGGCAAGCAGTCTCTGAGTATGGTCTGTGCCAAATTCAGGACACTCATGGCTCATAGATACTTTTCTTTGAGCATGCTGGGTGTGGAGCAGTTATTACTTTTTACTTAACTTTTTTTAAACAGCCTACTTGTTAGAGCAGTTGCCCAGGAAATGGGAAATTTGAGTTTTCTTTGGTTATTTATTCATATTTGCTTATTTATTCAATATCTGATTATTTCATGGCTGAAAATGTGGATTCCTAAAATTATATCTCTGCTTAGTGAGAAGCTTGTATGAGATTCTTCTCTTCTGTGCAAGTCTTACTTGAGGCTTTAGTCATTCTGCAATTTAGGCTTAGATACAAGCTTGAAATGTTACTGAACAAGGTGGCAGATTTAACTTAAATGGTTGCAAATCAGGTTGTTATTAGAGACATGTTAATGATGCCAAAGCTGAATTTATCAGAAAGTCCAACTGCTCTGTCCATTGCAGGCCACTAAGTGGTTTGGTGCCAGCAGATAGTAGAGAAAYTGTCTCTAAATATAATCAAAATGTTTCAAAACAAGGAGAGAAAAYCTGTGATGAGTGATCTCTGAAACCCATCTAAGAGCAGCTAGAAAAAGAGCTAGTTTTCAACTTTAAGAGTAGGACAGATCTATCAAAAAATAGATTACAAAAGAAGAATATGGTATTAGATTTTTGTCCATTTGGCCTAGAGATGTAGTGGGGGATATTCTTCTTGAAATCCACAGTAAAGCACAGAAAGCTACTCTGTGCTGTAGCTTTGGGAAGGCATTCAAGGTTTTAGCAACTTTAAAAGGAGTATGGCTTATACTGACCTGAAAATGCATCCTGTAATAAACTTACAACATTCTTGTGAAACCTGAAAATTCCTCTGTGGAGACGTGTTCAACTAGGTCAAAGTCAGGAACCTGCTGCACTCTAATTTCAGCTTTGGCTAAATCTTCTGTACTAAAGCTGCTGCTGCTTTTTTTTTTTTTTTTTCCTTTTTTTGTTTCCTTTTTTTTTCCTCATGTATGAGATAAAGGGAAAGCATGTTAGCATTATAACTAATGACAATGTGAAAATTGTCCAATAATTTTAGGTTTGAAATGCAAACAAAGCAGGATGAATGCATAATACATGATTTACACCCTGCTGAATGGGAGATCCAATGGCATTATTACTTCCTCTTAAGTGATAGGGGTATACATTTTGTCATTAAAATTGTTGAATTCATACTCTAGCATCCTGTGTGGTAGACCACTGTAAGTCTTTCCATAAAAGCTACCATTCTGTTTTCCACAGTGATAAATTAACATAACATTTCATAAACACAGTATGCCATAAGAGGGTATATCAACCACTGTTATCAAAAGTTAATTTTCTAGACTAAATATTCATTTGGATCATTAGAGCTATTAAATACTGTGTCAGTGTTTAAGGAGCTGACTGTGCTTGAGTGTTAGAAGGAGCCCAAAAAGAATCATATCCTGTCAAGATAAATGATTGAACTGTTCAATGAACTCTTTGACTGGCATTGGTTCCAGTCATGCCAGCTGAAGCTCAATTCCTCTTTGTATGTGTGGTCTTGTTTTCACCTTGCCTGTGGGGTGAGAGAAGTTTGATGTGACCTCCTTGCAGATTGAAGCATGAGTCTAACCTCTATTTACACCCTGTCATAATAGGGAGCTGGCAAACACCACAGCTTGCTGCAGCTCTCCTAATTTTCTCTGTTTTTTTTTTTTTTTTTTTTTTTTGTCAAATAGAAGTTTCATGTTCTAATTATAATCTAATTAGCATGGCATGTTTATATAATCTTGTTTATGTTGTCTACTCTGATTTGAACTAGGACAAAGAAATGTGCTCCTATTTTAAGTACTTCCTTAGGGTTTGCATATGAACCAGAGAAAAAAAGTTTTTTTTCTTTTTTGAAATTAAAATTTGAAAATAAAACTAATTCTATTGTATATGAAGTCTAAGGCTAGGACTGAAAATTGAAAACTGATGTGCAGCACTTGATACCTGATTTACTTTTGGGCTCTCAGCAAATCTTCTAACAAGCTGAATTTTAGATAGCATTCAATGTTTGTGCTGACTTGCAGCTCCTTTATTTTCTGTAACAGTAAAACTGTTGTTCAGTTCTTGTTGTTTAGAGCTAGATTTTCTGTGTCGCCAACCATTACCTTCCTTTTCTTTGTCCTTCCCTCTTTTTCTGGATTGTTTCTTGGGCCGAACCTGGGATGGCAAAGCAGCAGCCCTGACTAATMACTGCTCTGATAGTGGCTGACCTGGGGCCCCAGAGCTCTCATAAAAATCCATGGGGACATACACAGCTCCCTTGGAAAGTGTGGTGGACAAAAGATGCACTGTGGACTCTTGCTTCTTGAAAATATTTGCCCTCAATTGTGAATTTTTGGATTTTCAGGTGAGGTGGGATATTACAGGTCTACTTTATGTTTTGATGCATTGATGTGTGTAGCTCTATTTAGCTATACAGTAGCTGTCTTCTGACAGTGATTTACCACCTTAGTATGTAGCAAGTTGCAACCTACAGCAATGACTAATAGCCACCCTAGACTTCACAAAGGGGAAAAAGAGAAGCCTTATTTATAACTATAAAAGAATGAGGTGATTTTAAAAAGAAAGAAAGGATAGAGAAAAAAAAAGATCCTGATGAATCTCCTTAGCATTTTGAGGGGTCATTCCTATTTATACAAGAAGATAGGTTATAAATAGAATCACAATATACAAATCATGCTGTTATTGCTGCAATARAAGGAAACAAGATCTGGATGAAATGATAAAATGCAAGAAGCTAGAAATTTATCAGTGCATATACTTTTATTTTATAAAGTAGAATGAGTTCCTTTGTAAAAAATTTACATCAAAAAATCTCATCTTAAAAATCTATTTAGACTATCATTTGTATTATTAATTTATTTTCAAGTAAGTCTGGATATGAACAAAGGAAATAGGAGCTAGATAGTTAAATAGATGCCCAACTGAATGACTGTATATGTGTACACACCTAACTTGAGATCCTGTGGCAAGTGGATCAAAGTGCTGTTGTGCCTGCACAGTGGGCAGGTAAAATTCAATTCCTTCTCCAAGGTGTTCCTGCAAATGGAGGAGATGAATGGGCTAAATGTTTAGCAATGTCCAAAATGGATGCTTAGCAACTCCTTCCCCTGATAGGCCTGATCTCTGCCCTCAAGGCACAAGGAATGGCTCCTGCTTTAGATCACAAAGCAGCTATCAGTGACATTTATTTCTACATCACAACACCTCAGAGAGGGGAACTTCCATTTTCTCTCTTGTCTTCCTTTGTCTTATTTATATTAATCCTGGAAGACAGAAATATCTACCTTAGAATTTTAATTCTGTTTTACACCTGTTGTCATGTAGGCTAGTAAGGAGTTGCTTGCACTGTGTTACCTTTTTGGTCCAGTTATTGCTTGTTGTTACCATGGGTCGTTAGTGGTGTGTGCTGTGGATAACTGACACTTTTGCTGTGCAGATATTATGTTGTACTAACTACTCTTGTGTGACTCCGGACCCAAGTCTTTGCTCTGAGGGACCTTTGACTTCAGCTCTAGGTAGATGTACTTGCAGTTGAGTTAGTTAGAAACCTCTAGAGCTGTTCTTTCTTCTTTCCTGGAAGATGGCATTTAGTCCCATAAGTACCCATTTTCAGGAAAGGACTGCCTCTGACAAATATGCCAATCTGAAAAGAGGTCCAAGAGAATGTTTTTCCAATCCTCAAATCTGCTCATTTCAACATTTCGTGATTTTGTACAATTTTGTACCCAGTAGCATAGCGCCAGGGGTTCATAATGGAGGCACACTCTGGCAGTACGTTCCCTCAGCTGCCTTCTCGTCCCTGAGCAAGTCTTGAGCACGTGTCAGCAACCACAGGTGAAGGCAGAAAAGGGGCTGCAGCCCCTTCCCCGAACAGCTTTGTGTGCACAGCAAAGCCTTTTTACTTATACTTTCCTCGGGGTTTTCCTTACGTTGCAATCAGCTTCCAGTGCCTTACGCTTCCAGGGTCTGCTTGGTTTCAGGGGAAGCCGTGAACTTAGAGCACTGATTGCATTAATTGTTTTCACGCCAGCATATTTCTATTGTGGCTGCTATTATAGTTGTGTAATGTTTCTTCTCTCTCTTCTTTCATGGCTTTCTTTGCCTTGACAGGCTCAGTCAGATTCCTTCATTCACATCTGCTAATGTGAGTGCTGAATAGAATAAATCTATGCAATGATGGCTTCAAAAAGGAGGGGAGGAGGATGGGGGAAGAGGGAGCTGTTTCAAAAAGTAATTTCTGCTTAATAGGTGAGATTTCAATAGATAATTTCACTTTGTTTGTCCAAAGCAAAATGCCTGCGATATAAATGGTAACAGGCCCCCAAATCCGAAAGTCTTATCCTCTCCCTTCCCTTCCCCCTCTCTGGTTTTCTTTTCAAACTTAAGTCACCCAGGGGAAGGAATAGACAATGTGCAGATTACTTTATTTGGCTTCATCAAATTTGCCAGGACGGGAGAGTGCTGCCAAGCTCCTCAAGACAAGCTATGTTGGGTGCTTGCCCTTGTGCCAGTATGAAGACAAAAAAAAATCAGGCATCTTGAAAAGAAGCTGGTGCAGCACATGGCTCTTTCCCACTCCTCACAAATGATGGCTGTTGTGCTAGTTAACCTCTTCTGGGGCTCAGTCAGTTCATGCTGTGCAGCGGTGGGGATCTGAATGAAATGAAAGGCTCACAGGACCCATAGAAACGCCATAACTCCGTCATCCTCAACACATACGCAAATGCCATCTTCCTTGCAGAATACCAAGTGCCTCTCGTCAAACTCKTAATAAGTCAATCCAGGCTCCATGTGGCAGTGACAGCTCAGATTCCAAAACATAAGGGCCCAAATTTTCCTCCTGATTTAGCCTTCTTACCTTTGGCAGAATTACCCTAGGCTCGTGCTTGGCTTGGCATTGCAGGAGCGCTCTGTAACAACGCACTCTAACAAGAGCGGTCTCTTACCGTGTTTTCTGCAGTCTTTGACTCAACCTAGTTAAACCAGCGCAGTTCCTGTGTATTGACTAGTCCCACTCAGATCTTGAGCAGGCATCTAAAAGGAGAAACATATGAGCTTATAATATTATAGAATATCATAGAACTTGTATAACTTTATAACATTACTTTTTTTTTTTTAATCTGAGTGGTTACAGTTTTGATAAATAGAAGGGGAATCTCTTCTTTGTGATTGTAAATGAACAAAGACAATTGTAGAAACTGATCCAAAGCCTACAGAAAAAAAAAAGGAAATCCCAAGATTTCAATGCAGTTCAAATATCCCGATGTCTAATTTTGATTTTAAAGCCTTTGATTTTAAAGATTTTTATTCCAAACYRAAAAGGACAAAGCTACAGTTTAAAAGCCTTTGATTTTAAAGATTTTTATTCCAAACTGGACAAAGCTACAGTTTAAAATGGACTATGAAGGTTGAAGGTAAAGGTTGAAGGGGATAATGAACTTCCATATGAAACTGTGGGAGGAATCAGTGTCACTTGCAGAGTAAATTATGAATCCTAATATTTAAAACAGAAAGTAAAATAAAACTGAAACACAGTTAATTAGTCAAAACTCAAAAATAAAACTAGGAGAAAATCCAAATAAAGTTGYCTATAGCAGTTTGAACAAAACAGGGAAAAATATTTCATGACAATGAATGTGTTCAGTAAGGATTTTCAGCTGAATTTAAACGCTAAAGGGAAAAATAAATAGACTAAAAAAAAGTCACTGCAGCAAAACATATATAAAAACATGTGAATTTTATTTAAATATATATTTTATGCATTGTAAATTTGGGATACAGTACTGTCCAATGATTCTTATATCTCAGTGAATGCAGAATGGAGTAGTTTTTTTCCCTGACCTTTTTTTTTTCTTCTGTTGACTGTCTTTGGGATATTGCTTGAATCACTCTTAATTTTTCTGTGCACCCCAGATGCAAACTGTCACTAGTTCACTGAGTTCTCTCTCTCTGCGAGTGCTCAGACGGGGCCTCTTCTATTGAGACAGTTGACTATATTGTTTAGTTGTCCATTAGCTGAAGAAAGTGCTCCCCTGATTCACTGGTCCAACTGAGAAAGATATCTATGCTTACCATACAGTTAACAGAGAAACAGAAAAGGAATGTTTATGATACCAATGTATAGTTTGAAGGGTATCTCAAGACTGTTTTTGGATAATCCTCCATAATATCAAAGGAAATGGCACTGGAAGGTTTATAACTTGTCTGAAATTCCTTTGGAATCATTCAATTTTCTTTCATTTCAGTTTAAATTCCTGAGTATTTGTGTGTTAGTCTTATGCTGATACATGAAAACCATAAAGAGAAGCCTATCTAGGAGAAGCGAGTAAAAGTGATTTGTCTAATTTCATTTGCCAAAATAAGGAACAAGAAAATGGTGTGAATGTTTCTAAAGGATGAAAAGTGTGTGGTCTTCATTCAGATTTCAAACTGATTTGACCCCATGACATCCTATTGGCTTTAGTTTTTGTCCGGATTTATGTTAGCACAGACAAGACTGGGATTAGGTATCAGTATTGTAGTTCTTGTTTAGAAGAAACAGGTTTGTGTTCTGCATTTTCGTCCAGATTTTTTTTTTTTTTTTTGGAACTCATTTATTTCAAATAACTTCAGTTTTTAATATAAAGGTATATATTATTGTCTGCATGCACATAGTACTCATTTCATGCAAAATTTGGAATTAGACATTGAAATATTAGAAAAAGCAAAGCACTGCTAAAAATATTTYTGATGTATTTCATTATGGTGGATTCATTCAGGAAATATGTGAAAAGATGTTTTTTTAAAGAGAGTTATGAATCTTACTGGCCACAAGCCCTGGGAGTGCAGTATACTTTTTATAAGCTGTACTCCAGTCACGTAAGAATTTTTAAAAATGTGCTAATTATCTTTTTCTCCGTACCTAGTTAAACAAAATATTGTACTATAACTAGAGCCCATTTGAGCCATGTTTATTCTTGTGAAKAACAGCTTGTTGAAAAAGGAATCATTTGTTGCTTGTAAGTTAAATGTAAAATAAGCGTAGTTTAGTTTTTATGATTCATGGAATTTCAATCTAGTCAAGGAAATCGTGTGACTTTACATACACTGGGGACACTGGTGTTGGTAAAACACACTGACTGTARAATATAGCTCTGACTGTAGAGACTAATACCATTAGAAAGCAATGTAAAAATGTTCGTCATATTTGTACTTGTATGCTCATCCAGATGTATCTGAAATTAGATGTGCCAGCAGGATGGAACAGAGAGCATTTCAAGGTGTGGTTAACACGAAGAGCTCAGGGAGCATCAGATGACAGTTTCAGTAGCATGGGATATGAACACTGGCATGAAGTATGAAGAGGAAAGTCCTMTTTAAGAGGTGGAAAGGAAGCAAATGTCTTTGTATACAAGGCAGTTACTTCTTATAATGGAACATGCTGAGATCTGATGTGGTAGCTATTGATACCTTCTGTTAAAACACTGACTTTAATGGGAGCAAAATGGGGCCAAGAGCTTCCATACCAAAAGTTCCCAAAGTGCCTGCTTGTTCCCATGCAAATCCTTCTCCTGGGAATACAAAAGGGTTTTTTTTTGCTCAGCTGGGACCTGGCCCACTGACCTGGAGCAGGTAGTCAGACACAGCAGCGATGCCTTGGGCCCTCTCCCTGTCTCCCTATGGGTGAGTGAGCTCTTCTAAAGGCAGTGTGATGCTGAGGCCAAGCCCAGCCTATCCKAGTGGGGACTGGTCCAGACCCAGAGCCCCAGGGATCTGAAGAAGTGTGAGAGGATAGGAAAGCTGGAAGGAGAGAATGGAAATGGGAAGCAGGAATTACATATGTTGGCTTGGGGCAAAATCTTGTGACCTCCAAGTCATGATGCAGCCCTCATGAACAAAGCTTTGCAGGATCCTGCTGGCACACTGAATGCAGACAGTGATGAAGGGAAGTTTCCTGTTTTGCACTATCTAACATTCAACACATTGCCCATGAAGTTTTAATGGAGAAGCTGTACATGCTGCCATCTTAAAGACATGGCTCCCTGGATAATTGTGCCTCTGTCTCTGGGATTTATACTTCTATTACTAATTTCATGTAAGCTGTTCTAAAATGCCACATCAAATTAAGCTGAGAACATTACCATTGTGAAATAGATGTTTAAAAGTCAAGAAACAATGAAATTGAATCACCTTCAACAATCCCCTGAAGTATATGCATTATCATACAGCTTTTAATTGAAGAATACCATCCTAGTTTGCAACAGAATCCCACTGAATAATGAACAGGGCATTTGAAAAAGCTTTTGGAAATCACTTCTGAGATTTTTCATGAAAGACTGGAAATAGAGGCTTAATAAACAGTTGGATTAGACAGTGGCTTATATAATGCTTACTGTAGACTAAAATGTACAGGAACAGTATGAATGCTCCTCCAGACACCCAGGTGAGCTACCTCTCTGCTAACTGGCATGCTTATCCCTGCAGTCGAGCTGTAGCAAACACCCAGCAGTAGTAGCATGGTCTCAGTATAAGAAATCAACATATATAGTTTCTGAGTGAATTTGCAGTTTGCATTGCACTTTGTGCTGTTGAAGCCCAAACCATCTAGTTAGCAGCAAACTTTACAGTGATTTGCAACCCTCAGCCACAATGTAGGAGGCAATCTCAGTGTCAAGCACTAAACTTCCATTTGATGTTAATAATGAAGCTTCCAAGAGAATTTTCTCCCTCTGATTTAGAAACATGGTAGGTACAACATAAGAAATTTCTGGTAATTTGKAATCCTTTGAGTTACTTGGATAAAAATGTGAGTGTTGCAAAGATCACATTTTTAAACATCAGGAGGCCAACTGAATAGAATGAAACTCATGTAAGCATAGTAAAGTCCCCAAACACCAGTATGTATCAGGAGTGAAGAACAATTAATACAGCAGAAGTTAAATACTCTCTCAGTGGTGATATTCCCTAGAAATGTGGAAAGTGCAGGAAGCCTTAAGTGATGCATCATTCTGTATTTACAGGAAGTGTGTGCCAGTAATAAAGGATGACTGTAAGAAAAAAAAAAAGTACCATTTTTTTCTGTATCTATCTATATTTATGGGTAGTCAGAGAGWTGAGAGAAAATAAATACATCACTAGTTCAATGGAAAACTGGCTATTTCTTTAAAGTTGTATCTTGTGCCTAAGATGGAGTCAACAGCTGGGCTGTGCTGGAATATTAGGAAGCTCTCTGTTCTCACTTTTCTCCAGTCAGAGCTGAGAGGTTCTCRAAACTACCTTGGAAAATATCTCTAATGCTAAAAATGACTTAAAAGAAGGAAAATGCACTTTGAATCTACTTGTTGCATGGTTCCTATCTTGAGGTAATAAGCATCTTGTCTTATATAAAGAGAATCATTGGGTTATGTATACTAATTAGGACTCTGATAGATGTTGACTATTGATTCGTCTGTCAGCTTCCTGATTAACATTCATATTTGTCCTTGACAGAAAGAACTGAAAAAAGCCTAGGTCTTTTTTTTTTCCTGTAGTCAATTGGCTGAGCAAAGCGGAAACCATTACTCAGAGTGGTTGGCTGGCTACTGGGCATTTCTTTCAGTTTTGCAGTTTCCTGCAGTTCCTACCAACAGCATTATCTATTTTTTTTTTTTTTATCTAACAAGTTTACAAACGTTATCATCAGCTGAGGGATGAAGCACGATGCTTGTGTTAGTCTTCTTGTGAAGGGTTATTAATTGTGGAGCATCCTGACAGGAAGTTGCTCAAGGCATTATGCTAAGTGGGGCGGGGGGGGGGGGGGGGTTGAGAGAGGCAAAAAGAAGCCTTAGAATACTTAGAAAATGATACATATAAATACAAAACATCTGTTTACAAACTCCAGTACTACTCTGTCACAACTGGATTTTATTAAACAAATGCCAGTGCAGATATACCTATTGCCTACTTTCCTTTGACCTTTGATTCTGAGATGCAAAGGGAAAGCAGTCCTTGAAGTTTGCCCTCTTCAGCAATAGAGGTTGAGAAAGTTTCTTTCCAGCATTAGGAAGAAAGAGAAGAGAAAGACAAAAGAGAAGACATGGAAAAATACAACTGTAATCTTTTGTCTTTTTTTTTTCTTCCCGTTTGACAGTACTACTTTGGAGGAAAGTTTCCTTTAAAAGACAAGGTTACCTTGCTGTCAGCTCTTTTTTTTTTTTTTNTTTTTTTTTTTTTTTTTTTTTTTTTTTTCTGCAGGACTGTACATCTGTCCTCTAGTTAAGAAAAATTAAATAGGCTTTTTGGTGGCTGTGTGTTATTTCTGTCACACAGAGGAGAAAAGGAGTCTGTAGAATAAGCAGACAAATGATAGGTAGAGGAAGCTTCAGAGAAGAATGATGTACAAAGGAAGAGCAAAGCAATAGAAGAAACAAGTTAATGGGAGAGGCAAAGACTCTACGTGAAATTAAACCCTGGATAAACTTGGTTGAAAGACAAATCCTSCAAATGTGGATAGATAAATTGACAGAATTTGTGGAAGATGTACTTTGATGAATCATTTTTTCCATTTTTGTTTTATCTTTATTGAAAAGGCTACTTTCTTTTTCCCCCACAAGTAAGACATGAAAAGTCTGTATTTAAATAAAGTTGTTTATTAGTGGATTAAAAAGTGAAAGCTAGTTAAACAAGCAATGGCACTTTTATTGGGTCTGTAATCATGAGAGGTGGGAGTACGTAAAAAGAAAAGCCAGCCTAGTGGACTGCATTAACAAGATAATACTTCTGTACCTAGGTGTTCAGAAACAGCTTATGACCAATCATATAAATAGAAAATGAATTTAAAAAAGCCTTTATGAATGAAGGTCAGTGTTTGTCTTCTAACCTGTCTTTGCCCTTTTGCTCTGATAAAATGAGATTCCTTATGTTGGGGCTGGATGCTATAATTCTTGTTCCCTTGCAAAGCTCTTGAACTGAAGTGCTGTGATTCAAGGGGCTTTGAAGCAGAGCTCCCTCCACAGTGGAGTCTGTCTGGCCCTTCAGCGCTTCTGTCCAAATTTAAAGCACTAATTGTATTTTTCCTATGTGTTCATCTGCATTTCAACACATTTTCAGTGGGTAGAAGGCAGGGGGTACTTAGGAGGAGGAGGACCTCATCCTCTTCTTAAATCTGTGGAGCATCCAGCATTTTCTTGGTCCTTGATTTTCTACCTAGTGGGTAAAATTCTACAAGCAGCTTAGAGATGCAGGATCCTAAATCTCATAGAAATACTGAAATTGAGTTTTAAAGCACTTCATCTTGTTTTGAAACGGGACATAGATGCTTATATCAATAAGACATTCTACCCATACATCTCCAGACATTACTTCCATAGGAACTGTGGACCAGTTGGACCCCATCTCTATTTCTTTTGCTTTAGAAAAAGAGAAGAGACATTATTTAATATATCTGCAGAGTCCTAGGGGCATGTTCATATGACTTTTTTCCCCTTTTTTTTTTTTTTTTTTTTTTTTTTTTGAAACATCTGAAATCTCAGTACTACAATCCTTATCCATTCATGTATAAAGTAGAAAAGCAGTAGTGGTCTGGACTTGTCCTTATCCACAAAGGTAGAGTTAAGACATAATCACTGAAAAAAAGATTGACTGACATTATGTAATTTAAGGTAACGCACAGTGCAAATCTAATGTATTTTTCAGTTCAGAATGAACCATCTCATTGTCAAATAACAGAGAGCATGGAGAAAATTAGTCTATCCAAATATCCAATTTGCTTACTTGTGATGACARTGCTGTTCTTGGGCAATGCTGCTGCATCAGTTTACATGCTCTCTTGCTCACATGAACATTTTATGTGAAAGGATGCTGTTTGTATAACAGAAAAATAGCATTGGACACTAGGCAGTTTTATTAAAAGTATATCTCCTGCTGGCAGTTTACATGTTTTGACAGCCTCTTAGAAAGTAGCAATAATCAACTTGAGGCCATGCTGTGCATTTCAGTGATGCATGGCAGGAATGGATAMGTGTCGGCTCCCCATCCCGCCCAGACTCGACTCCAGTGTGCCGGAATGGAATACAAAGTGCAGCTCTACATTCATTACCACCTCATTATCCAGCTAAATGTGTTTCAGTCATTTTTCCTCATCACTAAATTTGGTCCAAGTATTCTTATTTACCTGTGCTGACAGATTTTCATATGTAGAATTTGATGTCATCTTCTCTTTGCGCACTTACGGCTTGACTCAGAGTAGGAAGCTGCCACTGATGTATTAAATGTGCATTATTCTCCCATGCGAGGGAGCTCTGCCTTCTACTTGCCAAACACAGGTAGTTTTGCAAAAAAAATGAACTCTGGGTTTGCCTCTCCATACCTTAGTGAATCATTATATATATTAAATTAATCATTTTTATTTTTTACAAATTATTTAAAAGACATCATAGGCCACAGACTGAAGTCAAGAAGATGACCATGCATCTCTATTGCGTGGAAATGTAATTTAGTTCCTAGATATGATCTGGAGACAGGCTGTTAACTTTCTACTGTTCAATTTATCAGAAATATATTGGAAAGAAAGGCCATCAYGATAATATACTGTATATGATGTGTAGTACTTAGAGAAAGATCTCTTTAGTATCAGTGATAATATTACACAATATTTGTATGCTTTGTGATCTTTCATGGATTTAATTAAACTGATTTTATATATATACTTATGTACATGCTAATTATATCTATATTTACATACTGTTTATATATATRTGTGTATGGAACTTATAAACAATAATTTTCCAAGAAATAATGACTGGGGAGGATGACAACAGTTTTGAAAAGAAAATAACCTGTTGAAAACAGCATGAGTTTCACAGGGCTCTGCCTGCAATACCTAGGAATAAAAGAATTCCATTTATTATTGAGAGCTGTGGTTTCAAAACAGTACTGGTGTATTATGGCTTTCAAATACTGATTTTTTCATGTGCATGTGAACACAGTGGACACATAGTTCTGAATTCAGCAGTACAGCGAACAATAGTGTAACCTGTACATCATGGACACAGGTTGAAATACAGATAAAAATGGAAAACAGGAAGATGTCTCCCAGTAATATGCTGTTCAGTGGGATTGTTTCAAAGGTCTAAATAATATCTTTGATAGCAGATGACTGGAAAGTATTGAAGTTAGTTGTGAGAAAGTTCCTCCTAGCTGCAGACCACAACATGTGGTCCTAATGTGTTCTAAAATGATTTTTTTTTTTGAAGTTTCTGCTTATCCAGGAGCCAATGAATGAAAGAAGTGGTATTGCTGCTTCCTCATTAATTTTAGAGATATTGATAAAATTTGCTACCTTACCTTGCATACACACAATATGGTTTTTGGATGATGTCTGAAAAAAAAAGAAAAAAAAAAAAAGAAAGAAAGAAAATAGTGCAAGAAATGATGCTATTTATAGGCTGTCTGGAAGGCATTTTTGCAGATCTGTTTAAGTGCTATGACCAAAACAAAAGAAGCTTGCTTTTACTCTGTCAAAAGGGAAACCAAATTTCAAGGGAAGCTTTCTTACGTATGTATTATTTTATCATAGCCATATTGCTTCTGCACACAACCAGAGCTGAGCATGTTTTCTTATGAGGAACAGCCTTATTCACCATTACTGAGTGCTTTAACAAAAAATATCTTGTCAAAATTTCCCTTCTGGCTTTGACTTGTCTTTCATTAATCCTTTACTTTGTTGCTATATCTAAATCCATCTGCTACTGCTACTGTTCTTTTTAGTTCATGCTGCTGAACTTTTTTACCCTGGTCCCCATTTTCAGATTAATTTAATTTCTTTTATATATTCCTTAGTGCCTATCTTATCCAGGACACCTGCCCAGGTGTTCATTTTGCATTACACAGAGAATATTGCTATCATCTTTGAGTCATTTCCTCAGTTTTCCCCATATATCAGTATCCCGATTTTCGTTCCTGTTTTCACTCTGTCCTCCACAGTATCCCTCTGTGTTATATCTAGGCCCCTTTTATTAAACACTTCATGTCCCCTTCAGTTTATTTAGTGGCATTAGTTGTGACAAATGGTTTCTCTGTCCCCAGCTATGTTTTCTCTGCTGCTGCTGCATTTTTTTTCAATGCCCCCTACACTCATTTTCTTGGTTGAAATGCTAGATGAAAGCAAAAGATCATTAAAATAATTTATATGCATGACAGCCTGCATAGAGCTAGCCTATGTAATCTTACTGATGTTACCTGCATCTATTTCACTTTATTGTTTCAACATTTGTTCCTGTTTAAGGTATGCTGCCTTAATACAAACTTGTTCAGATGAGAAGCTTTTCAGAGACAGTCTGATAATAGTGCTGAGGGACCCTAATTTAATACAAACAACAAAAATTCCTGATAAGCATGAGAAGCCTGTGTATTTCCAGAAGGAAATATAAAATATTTCCAGTTTGAAATGCTGGTCCTAGAGAGGGATTATCAGGACATCCTTGTTCTTCCTCTGCCTGCATTATGGTTAAAGGGGGGAATTTGCAAACTGGTTATTAGCACAACTAGGAATTTTCTGGCAAAATGATTTCCCAAGGAAACTGTCACATTCTACAAAATCAAAGTTATCTATACAAAAATTTTGCATTAATTAAAATTGTTCAGTGCTCTGACAAGAAAAGTTACTGAGACTACTTCAGTTGGGATTGTTCCAATCAAAATCATGAACTCTGGGATTAGTCTCAGTGTTTACTTTTTAGGATGTTGAAGGAACTTGGCATCCGGTAGGTCCTGTGCATAGTGTTCCTTAGCATATAGTGTTTCAGTGCACCTGTATAGTCTGGTCTTTCTGGGTTCCCCAACCCCTGTTAGGCAGCTCTCCCAGGGCGTGCCTGGCTATTCCAGCTAGTGGGTGAGGCTTTCTTGTAGAAGTATTTTGAAAGCTATGTCCAGTGCTAAGGAGAGGTTCTGTGGTTTAGAAGGTACAGATCTGTGCCTTAGCATTGCAAGAAACCTAATTTTCCTCTTCTCCAGAATTAACCTCCTGGCTAAATGGAAACTTCTCTTTATTTTAATTCCTGCTGGCTGCATTAGCTACATAAGAACATAGCTTTGTTGTTTCAAAACTATGTTCTGAATGCCTTTTTGACATCAGACTGTGTTGCTCAACTGTTTTATTTAAAGTATCGCTGTTGGTATTTTCTAACTATTATTTTCTAACATACTGGTTCATGAAGGGAGCCTAATTTTCACTTCAGAATCCAGACAAAATTTCAATTAAATTTGCATGGGTCATTCCTGGGGTAGATATGGTACCAGTAATTAAGATTTGTTTTGACTTGGCTAGAGGCTTGAATGACTCCAAATCTGTGCATGAATCTGCAGCAGCAGAAAGCTGCTTGCACTTCTTGTTTAGCCTGAAGAGGCTGGAAATTACTGCCAGAAACATACTTAGTGCTGGCTAACAGGAAACTAATGCTTTTTGGTACAAAATATAGACAATAAACAGAGCAGATTAAAAGAGCATGGCCTATTGTATTACAAATATTTGAACCATAGTGTGAGGATTCTCTGCCTAATACTTTAAAAGGCTTCTTTTCACCTATTGCTTGCCATTATCAGTATTAGTCTTAGTATATCTGCTACCTGGAGGTTATAATATCAAATAGATAATATTATCTTAAAGAAAAAAGAAACTCTGAGTATGCAAAAAATCATCTGTTAGTAGAGGAGATTAGTGTCTCTTGGTTACTGCTCTAGGTAATAAAGATATACTGTTACTCTCTATAATCCTGTAGTAGAGCTTAATTTAAGTGCTTTCTCTTGCTCTTCTGAAGCTCAGCCTCTCCATGTTGCAACAGGAAACTGGAGGCTTGTAGCAGGCATTTTGTGGTCCTCCCCACTCCCTGTCCATAAGCATTGTAATATATAATATAGACCTCAGTACAACTCTCATATTTCCTGCTATTATAGAAAATATGATTTGCAGAACCACCTTTCACTATCCATCATGCTAATTCTGTTGTTTTCCATCTCAGGGTTAATTTGCTTGCATGTTGAAATATGGGCATTTGGGCTAACATTATTTTATCTATATATAGTTTTTTTCCTCTCCTTTGCATCAAAAGTTCCTGAATAATGATACATTTTTGCCAGTGAATTTTAGCCGGGGTGGGAAGGGAGGTCTTTCAAGAGCTCTCTTTCAAGAGCTTGCTCCTCATATGCTGTAGTGTCGCTTTTTGTTTCCAAATGTAAGTAGCCATCCAGAAAAGAGATGACTGGATGATTAAAGAAAATGCATATTGCATAGCATTCTCAAGTATATCAGAGTGTTTATCAGTCAGAAAACATTGCTCATCCTTTATTCATCCAAGAAAGTACAGTATTTGTAGACAGTCTCTGACTGCAGGCGTAACAAAATTCACTATTCCGTTATCTGCATACTGCCCTTTCATATTTGTCCCAATATTTCCAACCTGTGTAGTGAGCCCTAGCTTCAGTAGAGTGGACTCCCATTCCTTTGATAACACACTCCTTTCATAAACTACTCCAGTGTGACAAAAAAGCCCATGACTCAGTGCTTACTCCACCTAATGCATCATGCTAAGTCATTCATACATTCCTGCTTTTCATCACTAAGTTAGATATCTTGTATAAATCCAAAAGCACTGCATCAACACAATCTATATAGTAAAAACTCTGAGGAACTCTAGCTCTAGCTAAGAAAACATCCTCTAGTGATATTCATTGGCTTGACTGGATTATTTTTGCAAGTGCACAGAGAGGTTAAATGTTAATCTTGCTTCCCTTCTATTGGGTAGGTTTTATTGTTTAAACTTCAAGGTTCAGAATCAAAAAGACATTCAAGGTCTCCTGTCCTAGTGAATGTATTCTTCCACATGCCTTTCTGAGTCTATGCACAAGGGAGAGAAGATGGATCACTTTCTCAGTAAGTTCATAGAGGAGTTGCAGAAGTTGCAGTTTACACATTGTCATGAGATGTGTGCTTTACCTTTGTTTCTCAGTATTAGTTATCCACGTATTGATTTTAGTTTTCCTAGAAGTGATTCTTGCAATTTGTTCCACATTTACCTTATAATTGATGTAGTTACCTTCTAATGGCTCGGAAGCATACTCTTCCGAGTATTAAAATGAATAGTGAATCCAGAATACAAATATTCAGTATTTCTTCTCTGTGAATTGCTCTCAGCTATATGATAGATAATGAAATAACAACATTCTGAGCACCAAAATGTCTGTCTTTTAAGAGTCTGGTTTCTCCTTATTGATTCATGCAAACAGTGAGGACTATTAGCTGTGACACCTAAAAGCATGTACTTCTTGTTGTGTTCAGCATGTCAATAGAAAACTCCTTTAAGGTTTCTGGGATGCAAGTGTGATACCGCATAAAAAACTACTTCCACAGTGATTACAGACTAACAAGAAAACACCTTTACATCCTAATGAGTCACATGTAATGGGTGTTTTGATTTTAACTGCTTGGAAAAACTTGCTGCAGTAGTTTAAGAAGCTTCATTTGTAGATGCACAAAACTGCCAGTTTCACACAAATTATTTAATGAAAACATAGATGTAGCACCTAACAGCTTTAGATATTTACAGACATTAGGTTGGTAACCTTTATTTCACCATAGAATAATGAGTTAAGCACCACTCCGTTTGGCTTTTAATGACACTGTAACAAAGTGGTAAAATGAGATTTGGCGAAGGTCACATCATTTGTTAGCTTGTGTCCTCTCTGCACTTATGCCCCTAGACTGTACTAACTGCCTGTAACAGGAGTTATTTTTAAAACTAGAAATGTTTTCAGGCCCTGCTTCAGGCCTTTGCAATGCATCAATACCAACACTATCCCAATGTAGTTGCTTGTAATAAATGTGATAATAGAGAGAAGATCTGTTTGCAAAGGTGAAAGTTTAACTTTGCTTCTTGTTTATGCTGTCCTTCATTCTTGCCTGAAACTTCTATTGGGATTTAGAAAAGTTAAAAAATATATATGCTAATGAGAAACTCATCAGACCAGCAAGATAAGCCATGGGGCTTTATTCATTTATTTATTTGTCAAGAGAGTGAGACATTGTTCCAAGATCCTGATATTACTGTCTTAATGTGTAACTACATATGGACCCATGGTCCCTCTGAAGGTTGAGGAACCTTAATCTGCTTTGGGGAGAATCTGCTTTACATTTAATGTTTGTAAGAAAATGCCCGAAACCGTGAATACTTGGGATGGTTGTAATACATGTGTAAAACATAGGGAACATCAGGTCCTATTTAGGAACTCTGCTGTAGGACAGCACAAGATGCAGGGTCTCTTGGGAATATATTGTATGTGGGAGTATATATACCTACCTACCTATGTGTGTATGTAAAACTCTGACACTTGCTCACTGAGGCTGGTGCAGCCCATCGTGGTGCCACAAGAGCGAGCACCAGCGATGCTTTTACTCTGGTGGCAGGATCTGAGGGAAGAGTGAAGCACTTTAGCATTGTGAGGTCTGAGATCCAAGAACTTATAAATTATCTGCTTAGAGAGTGAATGATATTTAATATCAACAATATTCATATTTATCCAAAAATCAAATCAGTCTATGTCTCAGACAGAGGCTTGGCATCCGCTGCCGTCATTGCCATGATACACCTGAGGATTTCTCCTTTTTTTCCAGACTTCTTGTTTTACAGCTTTCCATGAGCTCCTTTTCAAAGTTCTTATTTTTATTTCCATTGTTTTATCTAATTTCTACTTCTTATGGATTACTGGGACTGCAGAAGGCCCACTGCAAAAGCTGCAGGAAACATTTTTTGATTCCCTCAGGGGCTGTGGCACGATGGTGGCTTGTTTCCCTTCACGATCCACAGCACGGATCTGCGGGATGCAGCCACAAGAAAGCCCCAAGGCCTTTCCTCCCCTTAGCACCTGCTGTGCTGAGCTCCTGGTACGTTTCTGTGTTCAGTGCAGGAGCAAAACCGCTGCCTTTTGCAAGTGGAAAGTGGCTTTGTGAAACTGCAGCAGTCGAGCAATGAGTGTTTTAGTTACGGCTGGGCTTTTCCCCCACCCCATTCCCCAGGGATGGGAGAGTTAGCCTCGGAAAAGGAGGCAGAGGATGCGTCTTTGTAGCACCCCTGAGGCAGGGTGATGGCGGCATCCACTGCCCCTCAGCTCGGTGTTGCTGTCTCTGCACCCGGCAGCTGTAGGCCCCGAGGAGCGTGGTGCCCCTCTGCGCTGCCGCCGTCCCCCTTGTGCCCCAGCCCGAGCGGGAGCGACACGCGGGCCACCCCCAGCCCCCCTACTCGGCCTCCTTAATCCCGCCGCCCACCCGTTGCCTCGCCAACAGCCCAGACAAGCAGGTGATGCATTGACAGGGAGCAGATGGTCTCCCGCCGAGGTACGCGGGGGCCCGACAATGAAACCGTATTGATCATATTGCTCCTTTTCTCCTCTGCTGCTTCAACTTCAGGCTTGAGTTTTCGCCGCAAATTACCGCCCCTTCCCCCGCCTCCCATTCCCCGACCCTCTGCATCCTGGCCTGCCGGCATGTCTCGTAACTGCGTAACTGCATCTCCTGCTGGGAGAGGGGGCCAAGTTCTTGGACCATTCTCTGGTATTTCCTCTTCCATTTTCCCTGCCAAAAAAATAAAAAAAAAGCAACAGGGGAAATGGATTTGCTTTCTCTATACTCAGCCACCTTCCACTCCTCCCTTTCATTGAAACCTGCATGTTGGACTTGTTCCTCTCCTGCTCCAGCCCTGGAGACAATGAAGTCCCTTCTTCTGCGCTCCCTTTAGCTTCTTCCTCCTGGCCTGACCCATCCAACACACAGTGCCCTTTGCCACACTCATTATGCACCTCTTTGTACCTCTTCCTTCACCCCACATTTCTCCTCCTCTCCTGTTTGAGTGCACATGAAATTCCTCAGCCCGCACCTGCTATTGCCTTTCCTAAAGCCCAGGTGCATGTGTGGATGCTGCGTGGCTCCCTCCTGCCTATTTAACCTTGTTTGTACACACACAGGCAGAAAAAGGACAGAGGGAGGGACCAATTTGTTCCCCCACATGCCCTGAGGGGAGAGCTCGGAAACCTCTTGCTCCCTCCTCCGTTTGCGTGTCTCCTGGTCCTGCTACCTGTCTTCCCAAAGCAAGTGGTGGAGCCATGGCTCACGTATCCACTGTGTCTTAAATCTCCTCGGGCACCTGTTTAAATGAAAGCAAATCTGGATGCCCTTCACTTTGTGCCCCTCTTGCTTCCCCTCCTGATTGCTCTTCCTTCTCCTCTAGCAGAGGAGGAGATGAAAATGTCCCCAGGCTCTCACTCTGCTCATTTCTTGCCCCATCTTGAGCATGTGCCCACAGGAGAGCAAGAGCCCTGGCATCTGTATTTTGTTGTTTCTATCATGCTCCAGTCTTCCTCCTTTCTCCCCCACTCCATGCTTGTATGCAGATAAATAAGAAAGAAAACCCAAGTAATCAGTCTGCCTGCCTCCCTTTGCTGCCATCCCTTTCACCAGCCTCGGCCCCTGTATTCACTGCTGTGTGAAGATGCTAACACTGAGGGCATGAAAACTGTTAGCCACTATTCACAATTTTAATACTAGTTTCATAGCTGTCACATAAATTCATTGCCAACTTTGGGCTTAGAATGGTAAGAGGGATCTTAAAAAAAAAAACAAAAAGAAGTACCATGTAAGAAAGAAGAAAAAAGAAATCTTAAGAGCAGTTTGCTATGGTATCAGCACTTGTTTGCAGGTGGTTTTTGAAACCCTAACTACTGTAACTCCATGCAGTGTTCTCTAAAGTAGCTGTCACATTGTGGTTTTTTTTTTTAATCTATTACCCCAATGCACACATGCTTTTTTTTTTTTTTTTTTTTACAGTAGATAAAATGCCTATAAAGGCTTCTCCCCTTCTCTATTTCCCCCCGCCCCTGAGGGGGCAGAAATAAAGGAAAACAACAACAAAAAAAAAGACTTGTGAATGAATGGAAAACAATGCAGGGTCACAAAGCTGTCGCAACCAATGTCATAGTGGTGCTGCTGGGCAGGCTTACAGAGGACTTCTTGTTCCTTGATTTTTATGGTGATCGGGAGAACGCATGTAGCACTTTGCGAACAGGTTTAGGACAAGTGGTAAAGAAAAGGCCCTTCACAATAAAATCTTTGCTGCAGCACTGGGAGCATTATGCCTGCAAACACCTGGGGTTTGTGAAGAGAAAGCTGTAAAGGACAGAGACACAAAGAATATATAAATAGAAGGGAGAGACATGGTTTTCATGTTACACTGTATGCAGCAGTTGTGCACGATACTGGTTTTTTTTTTTTTTTTTTTTGCTGCAGCACTGGGAGCATTATGCCTGCAAACACCTGGGGTTTGTGAAGAGAAAGCTGTAAAGGACAGAGACACAAAGAATATATAAATAGA
>NW_020455768.1:0-2515 GCF_003342845.1 Nothoprocta perdicaria
CGCCTGGGTCCCTGCCCCGCGCGCCGGGGTCACCGGGTTCACCGTGGGGGGGGGGGCACCCGGACGCCTGGGTCCCCTCCTCGCCCCCCCGGGCCTCGCTCCCCCCTCCCCGGCAGGGCCGCCCGCCCCGTGGAAAGTCGGAAATTTCCAGTGCGTGGGGCCGGGGGGGGCAGGATGCAGGGGGGGCCGCGCGCCCTTATAGCGCGGGGCCGCGGGCGCCGGCGCCGCCACCATGCGAGGTAGGGCCGGGGGCGCGGGCGGGCGCGGGGCCGGGCTCCGTGCCGGGGCGCGAGTGTGCGAGTGCCAGTGCGAGCAGGCAGCGCCGCGTGCACGGGAGCTCGCGGGCGTGAGCGTGTGCGTCTGCATGCGTGTGCGAGCGCTCGTGCGAACTTGTGCATCAGCACGGGTGTGCGTGTGAGAGCGTGTGCGAGTGCTCGTGCAAGCGTGTGCAGCTGCAGGCGTGTGCAAGTGCTCGTGCAAGCGTGTGCATCTGCAAGTGTGTATGTGTAAGAGCGTGTGTGAGTGCTCGTGCAAGCACGTGCAGCTGCAGGCGTGTGCAAGTGCTCGTGCAAGCGTGTGCATCTGCAGGCGTGTGCAAGTGCTCGTGCAAGCGTGTGCATCTGCAAGTGTGTATGTGTAAGAGTGTGTGCGAGTGCTCGTGCAAGCGCGTGCATCTGCAAGCACGTGCACGTGCGAGCGTGTGAGTGTCCCAGCATGCGTGTGTGCAAGCGTGTGCGAGCGGGGCTCTCCTTGTGCCAGTGTCYGTGCACTTGTGCACACTCGCGGGAGCGGCGTGCGCTTGAGCAAGCGTGTGAGAGCGTGTGGGCCAGAGCGTGCAAGCTTGTCCTTGTGCAAGTGTGTTGGAGCATGTGCAAACAAGCAGTTTTGCATGCAAGGGTGTGAGAGGGTGCACGCAAGCGTGTGAGTGTGTGCGGGTGTCCTGGAATGGGATGGGTGCACGGACACGCGGGAGACTGTCCAGGTGCTTGGGGACGCAGCCGGGTGCTCGTGCAAGCCGGCGTGTGCCGCGGGCACCACCGCGGGTGYGGCGGACACGCCTGGGCGCCCATGGGCCGCGCGGGTGCTCCTTGTGAGCGTGCACACGCTCGGGGACACGCACRCACGCGTGTGCACGCTGCGGGGCGGGGGCAGCCCGGACGCCTGGGTCCCTCTGCCGCGGAGGGCGCCGAGCGCCCGCGTCGCGGTGCAGACGGGTGCAGGTGGGTGCCCCGGGGCCGCGCGTTCTGGAGGGGGGGCATTGCAAGCGCGCTGCAGCGCGCCCACGGGGAGGGCGCGTGACGGCGCCGGGGGGGCACCCTGCACACGTGCGTGTGCGCGGAGCCCCGGGAGCCCCCGGGAGCCGCGGCCGCCCCGGCGCAGCTGCGGCGCCGCGGGCGCGCGGGACCCCGCGCCTCAGATGTGGTGGCGGCGGCAGGTGGGCGCCGGGCGCAGGTGACGCCGCGCAGGGGCCCCCGCTTGGGCAACGCGGCCCCCCCTCGCTGTGGAGCGCGTCCCGGCGCTGGGGCTGCGCCGGGAAAGGGGCCCAGGCGTCCGGGACTCGCGGCACTGGGTCACCAGCTGTGCCYGCTCGCTCACACTGCGCCCAGGACTTGGGCTCCGGCTGCCTTCCTCCCAGCTCCTCCTCCTSCCCTCGTCCCGCGCCCCGGGGGCCGCGTTGGGCGCCCCGTGCTCCTGCGTGTGCCACGCGTGCGCTGCGGGGGCCGGCGGGTCAGTGCCGGTCAGTGCCACGACGCGCGCGCCGCTGCCGCGGGGTCKGCACCGGTGCCACGACGTGTGTGCCGGGCTGTGCCGTGGCGAGCTGGCGCGCGCCAGGGCGTCTTGGCCGGTTCCGTGACGCGCTTGCGTGTACCGTGACGCGCATGCCGGGACCGCAGCGTGTTTGCATGTACCATGATGTGCTTGCGTGTCCCATGGCGTGCTTGCGTGCACYGTGATGTGTTTGCATGTACGATGATGTGCTTGCATGTGCCATGATGTGCTCGCCAGGTCCGCAACGTCCTTACGTATCCCATGACGTGCTTGTGTGTCCCATGATGTGTTTGCATGCACCATGATGTGTTTCCRCGTACCATGGCGTGCTTGCATGCCCCATGGTGTGCTTGCGGGCACCATGGCGCGTTTGCCAGTTCCTCAGTGTTCCTGCATGCATCACAACGTACTTGCATGCCCCGTGGCATGTTAGCAGGCGCCGCGGCGTGCAGGATGCCCTATGGGGCCCTTGCATGCACCGCGTTGTGCTTGCTTGCCCGACAGCGTGCTTGGTGCACCGCAGCGAGCTTGCCRGCCCTGTGGTGCCCATGCATGCACCATGCTGTGCTTGCTTTCACCACGGCATGCTTGCGGCCCCTGTAGTGCCCTTGCAGGCCCCGGGGTGCCCTTACATGTGCCACAGCATGGCATGATGGCATGTGCCACGGCGTGCTTGTGGGCACTGTGCTGCCCTTGCACGTACTGCAGCATGATTGCATGTGCCATGGCGTGCTTGCATGTGCCA
>NW_020455768.1:2815-3918 GCF_003342845.1 Nothoprocta perdicaria
AGCCCCGCGCTGTCTCGTGCCCCCCGCCGCACGGGCCGCTGTGCCGGCGGCTCCCGCGCCGGTGCCAGCCCCGCTCCAGGCTGCGCCGGGCACCGCGGCGCCCGATCCCCCCGGCCGGGGCCGAGCGCCGGCACCGCGAGGGGGCCGGGGGGAACCCGCCGACCTCCCGCCCGCGGCTTCCCGGCAGGAGCGGCGCCCGAAAGCGGCGCTTCCTGGCAGCACCGGCGCCGCCGCTTTGACTAATGCGGCTGAGTCAGCCCTGCCCCCCCGGGGGGCCGATTCCCACCGGCGCCGGCGCCGCGGGGGTCCCCGGGCGCCCCGGGCCCGTGCCGGATGTGAGGGCGGCCGCCGGGCCGGGCCGCGGCRCCAAAAGTGGGTCGCGTGTGTGGAAAAAGCCGACGAAGCGGCTTTGTGTCCGGGAGGAAGGGGTGGGAGCGGGCGGCAGGCGCGCCCACGCGCCCGGGGTCCCGCGGCACCCAAGGGTCCCAGGGCGCGGGAGGGTCCCGGGACACCCAAGGGTCTCGGGGCGCACGGGGCGGCGCAGGGGGTCCTGAGGTGGGATCCCAGTGCAGGGCTGCTGGCAGGAAGGGCTCATGGGGACAGCTGGGCATGGGGACACCAAGGGGGCCCCGGCGTCCAGGGGACACCAAGGGCTCTTGTCTGTCCCCCCAGCTGCCACGAGTGCCGGGGGGACACGAGAGTCCGTCGAGGACACGTGAGCCCACGGGTGACACGGAGTCCCGTGGGGACGTGGGAGCCCTTGGGATCGTGTTAGGGACACGGAACCCCATAGGGGACACGTGAGCCCCTGAGGACATGTGGGCCTATAGGTGACCATGGGGGGACCCGTGAATCCCTGGGGCGCAGGTGGGAACGTGGTGGCACACAGAATCCCACAGGGGCCCCGTGGGCGCTCGGAGGTGACACGTCAGCTGCTGGCCACATGACTGGGTGACGCGCGTGGTTCTATAGGGGACACAGCAGCCCATAGGTGACGTGTGGCCCCATAGGGGACCCAGGTACCACAGGTGACGTGAGCCTGTGGGTGACACAAAGGGAGCCCCGGGGGGACATGTGTGATGCTATAGGGGACCTAGGAGCCC
>NW_020455768.1:4661-7829 GCF_003342845.1 Nothoprocta perdicaria
CGTGGGGGACACGTGTGAGCCCGTGGGGGACACACAGGTCCCATGGGGGACACGGGGACCCGTGGGGGACACGTGTGTCCCATGCTGCGGCGCTCTCGCGCAGCCCACATCGAGGTGATCCCCTGCAAGATCTGCGGGGACAAGTCCTCGGGGATCCACTACGGCGTCATCACCTGCGAGGGCTGCAAGGTGAGCGGGGCCGGGGGGCCCGGCGGGGCCCGGGGGGGCCCGGGGGTCCCGCGGCGCCGTCCCCGCTGACCCCCGGCGCAGGGCTTCTTCCGGCGCAGCCAGCGGAGCAGCCTGAGCTACGCGTGCAGCCGCCAGCAGAACTGTCCCATCGACCGCGCCAGCCGCAACCGCTGCCAGCACTGCCGCCTGCAGAAGTGCCTGCGCCTCGGCATGTCCCGCGACGGTGAGCGCCGCCGCGGCCCGCGCCTGGCACGGAGCCTGTGCCCACCACGGAGCCCCGTGCCCACCCCTGTCCCACCCCGCGTGCATCTCCCCATCTCCCCGAGTGCCTCTCCCAGCCCTGCACCCGGGTGCTTCTCCCCAGCACCGCGAGCTGGGTGCGCTTCCCCTCCCCAAATCTGGGTCCCTCTCCCCGTATGGCGCCCGACGCATCTCCCCCGTGTCCCCAGAGGGGACTGGGTGGGGGAGACCTGTCGCCCGCGGCCACCCCCGCGGGAGGAAGCGCCGGGGCCGGCGCTGGCGCTGCCGGAGGAAGCCGCGCGGCGGGGCCGGCACGGCGCTTATGTAGGTCACCGGGACCGGCACACGTGGGGAGAGCGGGGACGAGCGCGCGCACGTGCACGCAGCGCTCTGCACGCTCGCGCACGCAGCGCGGGCACCTTGCACACGTGTGCCTGCACCACAGGCACCTTGCACACTCGTGCATACACTACGGGCACCTTGCACACGTGTACCTGCACCACACGCGCCTTGCACCCTCGTGCGAATACTGTGGGCACTTTGCATGCCCATGCATGCACTATGGGCACCTTGCACACTCGTGCAGGCACTATGGGCACCTTGCATACCTGTGCATGCACTGCGGGCACCTTGCAGACGCATATCTGCACTGCAGGCACCTTGCATACCCGTGCATGCACTGGGGGCATTTTGCGTGCTCTCACATGCACTATGGGCACCTTGCACGCTCATGCATGCACTACGGGCACCTTGCATACCTGTGCATGCACTACGGGCACTTTGCACGCGTGTGCATGCTCCGCACAGCCCAGGCTTTCTACAGACAGCAACACACGCTGTCACTGCAGGGGCACTTTGCACGTGCCGTTGTGCATCCCACCCTGCAAGCATGGGCTTTGCGGGTGCGCATGTGCAGCACCCACACTGTGCGCATGTCCATGCAGCACCCGCGCACCCCTGGGTGCACGCCGGGCAGGCGCGCGCGGGCGCGCTTTGCACGCTTAGGCTGGCGCGTGTCCCCGCAGCCGTCAAGTTCGGGCGCATGTCCAAGAAGCAGCGGGACCGGCTGCACGCCGAGGTGCAGCAGCAGCTGGAGCAGCGGGAGCGGGAACGGGGCGCCGAGGCCCCCCCGGCCTCCGCCTTCACCCTGGGCCTCCCCGGGGGACGCCGGGGCCACCCGCCGCTCTCCCCGGCCGCCCACGGCGAGCCCAGCAAGGCGGAGGGCAGAGTGGCACCCTTGGGCGGCCTGGAGCCCCGGGCGCTGCCCGAGCCCCAGCTGGAGCTGGGCCGGGGGGCCGGGGCCAGGCGGGGCCCCGAGGGGCCCGGGGACGCCCTGGACTCCTACACCGGCCTCTGCAGCCTCCTGGAGCTCCCCGGCGCCTCCCTCGTGGACATCGGTGAGTCCGGGCCGAGCGCTGGGGGGACCCGGCTGGACGGGCGCCCGCCGTGGGCTCTGGCACCTTGGGGTGGCTCCTGGCTGCACCGCAGCGGGTGCCGCGTGCAGGGCGCCCTGGCTGCACGGGTGGCACAGCGTGTGGGACGTGGCACCCCGGCACCACGGGGTGACGAACACTTTGGGGAGCGGCCTCCGTCCCCGTTTGGGTGCCACGTGCTGGTGGGACCCGGCCCCACGGGTGACGAGCGCTGGGGTCCAAGACCAGGGGCACAGGGTCTCGGCTCCGCAGCGGGCTCGGGGCCGGGGCAGGCGGCAGGGCCCCGTCCCACGTCCCCGCGGCGTCCCCGCAGAGCGGCTCACGCAGAACGTGCTCAAGTCGCACCGGGAGACGTGCCAGCTGCGCGCCGAGGAGCTGCAGCTGCGCCGCTGGGACACCTTCTCCCGCGACGAGGTGGGCGCCTACCAGAAGCAGGTGAGAGCGGGCCGGGGGACGCGGGGCGGCCCCGCGTTCCCATGGGTGACCCGCGGCGCCGCGCAGTCCCCGGCGCAGATGTGGGAGCGCTGCGCCGGGCGCATCACCGAGGCCATCCAGCACGTGGTGGAGTTCGCCAAGCGCATGGGCGGCTTCATGGAGCTCTGCCAGAACGACCAGATCGTGCTGCTCAAGGCGGGTACGGCGCCGTGCCCGGTCCCCGGCCCCGCGGCCCCCGGCCCCGCGGCGCCCGCAGGGCTCTTGTGCCAGCACCGGGCGCTCCCGCCGTCCCTGTCCCCAGCATCCCGGCCCAACCTCGGGTTCCTGCTGTCGCTGCATCCCCGCAGGGCCCACCCTGGCGCCCCTGGGTGACGGTCCCCAGGGGATGCCCTGGTCCCCTGGCGGGTGACGGTCCCTTGGGGTGCTCCGTGGGCGGTTGGGAGCGCTCGGGGAAGGAGCGCGGTGCCGCGGACGCCGCCGTGACGCCGCGGCTGGCGCAGGCGCCATGGAGGTGGTGCTGGTGAGGATGTGCCGGGCCTTCAACGCCGAGAACCGGACCGTCCTCTTCGAGGGCAAGTTCGCCGGGCCGGAGCTCTTCAAGTCGCTGGGTAGGGGAGGCCGCGGGGCGGGCGCGGGGGGGCTGCCGGGGCCGCTGACCCAGGGCCCCGTCCCGCAGGCTGCCCCGAGCTCGTGGGCTCCATCTTCGAGCTGGCGCACGGGCTCTGCTCGCTGCACTTCTCCGACAGCGAGGTGGCCCTCTTCACCGCGCTCGTCCTCGTCAACGCCAGTGAGCGCGCCGGCCCGCCCGTGCCCGGCCCCAGCCCTGCCCCATCCCCATCCTTGTCCCCATCCCTGTCCCCATCCCTGTCCC
>NW_020455768.1:8622-10971 GCF_003342845.1 Nothoprocta perdicaria
CCCCATCCCTGGCCCCATCCCTGGCCCCATCCCCAGCCCTGTCCTCCTGCCATCCCCGGCCCCATTCCCATCATATCCCCGTCCTCATTCCATCATGTCACCATCCCTGTCCCATCCCCATCCTGTCCCTGTCCCCATCCACATCCCGGCCCTGGCCTCCTCCTGGCCCTGTCCCCATCCCATCCTATCCTGTTCCTGTCATGTTCCTGTCGTGACCCCATCCCTGTCCTGTCCCTCTCCCATTCCCACCTCTCCCCATCCACACCCCTCTTTCCCGCCGTCCCATCTTGTTCCCATCGGCACGCGCTCCCCATGTCCCCATCCCCACACAGCGCTGTCCCCACACGGTGCCCCGTCCCCACGCGGTGCCCCGTCCCCGCACGGTGCCCCGTCCCCACGCGGTGCCCCGTCCCTGCACGGTGCCCTGTCCCCGCTCAGTGCCCTGTCCCCACGCGGTGCCCCGTCCCCGCACGGTGCCCTGTCCCCGCGCGGTGCCCTGTCCCCGCACGGTGCCCTGTCCCCGCTCAGTGCCCCGTCCCCGCGCGGTGCCCTGTCCCCGCACGGTGCCCTGTCCCCGCACGGTGCCCCGTCCCCACGCGGCGCCGTCCCCGCAGGCCACCCGTGGCTGCAGGAGCGGGCCAAGGTGGCCCGGCTGCAGGGGGACCTGGAGGTCGCCTTCCGCCTGCTGCTCCGCAGGAGCCACCGCGAGGGCATCCTGGCCAAGGTGGCACTGCCGGGGGCGGGGGGAGCACGGCAGGGGGCCATGGGGGGTCACAGGGGTGCCCTCCTCACGGGACAGGGACCTCGGGGGGGGATCTTGGGGGTCACAGCGTGGGGGGAAGCACGGGGGTGCCCGTGGGGGTGCCATAGGGTGCTGGGAACCGTGGGGTGTCACTGGGGGGCTATGGAGGGGAACTGGGAGTGCTCCTGAGGGTGCCCTTGGGGGTGTCATAGAGAGGGGGGAACCATGGGGGGTGTCACGGGGTGTCAGAGGGTGGGGGGGACCCTGGGGTGGGGGGTGCGGTGGGCACAGGGTGCCGCGGGCTGAGACCTGCCAGCTCAGCGCATGGGGCTGGGGCACAGCGGTGCCCGGGGTGACACACACCCGTGTGCCGGGGTGACACACACACGCTCTCCAGGGGACACACGTGTTCCCCGGGTGACCAATACACCTTGTGTGGGCGACACTCGCGTGTTCCCTGAGTGGCACACGTGCATTGCTGGGGTTACATTTGTGCGCGTGCCCCGGGTGACACACACATGTTCCCCGGGTGACACTCGNTGACACACACATGTTCCCCGGGTGACACTCGCGCATTCCCGGGTGACACTTGCACGTTCCCCGGGTGACACTCGCGTGTCCATGGCTGACGCTCGCGCGTTCCCGGCTGACACTCGCGCGTTCCCGGCTGACACTCGCGCGTTCCCGGGTGACACTCGCGTGTCCCCGGGCCGCGGTGCAGCTGCCGCCCAAGGGGCGCCTGCGGGCGCTGTGTGCGCGGCACGTGGAGGAGCTCCAGGCCTTCCGGCGCCGCCACCCCGGGGGGCCGCTCGCCGCCTTCCCCCCCCTCTACAAGGAGCTCTTCGCCTGCGAGCCCGAGCCCCCCGGCGCGCCCTGAGCCCCGGACGCCTGGGCCCCTGGGTGCCCTGGCCGGGCTGCGTCACCCGGAGATGCTCTGTCACCCCGCGGGGCTCCGACAGCCGGAGGGGCCCCCACACGCGGGGCGCCGCGTCACCCCGCAGCCGGGGTGTCGTGGCGCCCGGCCGCGCGGCGGCACCCCAAGACGCTCCGTCACCCTGGGGGGCTCCGCCGCGCGGGGGTGCCCCAGGACGGAGCCCCGCGTGCCCGCGCGTGGCCAATAAAGACGGCTGGGGCCACCCGCGTCACCCGCGTCACCCGTGTCACCTGCGTCACCTGCGTCACCCGCGCCCGGGGCCCCGGCGTCCGGGCAGGCCCGGGAACCGTGGGATCCCCCTCCCACCCCAGGAACCGTGGGATCCCTCTCCCGCCCCAGGAACCGTGGGATCCCTCGCCCCCTCCGGGAACCGTGGGATTCCCCCCCCCGGGAACCGTGGGATCCCCCCCACCCCAGTCCCGTCCCGGAATGATCCGGTCCGCGGGGGCGTGCCGAAGCCGCCCTTCTTGCCTCTGATTGGCTGTCGCGTGCTCCCGCTGCGCTGCCATTGGCGGCTTTATTCCCAGGCTGGTGCCCCTGCCCTGCCCCTTCTGCTCGCTCCCCTCTTCGCGGATTGGCGGCGCCCAGTGGGCGGTCGTCGGGGATTGGCCGGCGCTTCCCCGGTGGCGATTGGTGCGGCGGGGAGGCGGGCGGGTTATGATTGGAGGGAGGG
>NW_020455768.1:12330-15093 GCF_003342845.1 Nothoprocta perdicaria
CTCGGGGGCCAGGGTGACGTGCGAGCGCGAGGCCGGCGCCGCCGCCACGCGCCTCATCCAGCTCACCGGCACGCGCAAGGAGGTGGCGGCCGCCAAGGTGGGTGGCGCGACGCCCCGCGCCGAGCGCGGCCGCTTTGGCACGGGCCCCCCGCCCAGCTCTCCTCCTTCCCGCCGCGAAGAAGCTCATCGTGGAGAAGCTCATGGAGGACGAGACGCTTCGCAGGGAGCTGGTGCTGTCGGCGGCCGTGCGGGGCCAGCGCAAGCAGCCCCTGGGCACCCGGAGGGAGGCGGCGGCGCTTCCCGACGCGGCTCCCGAGTGCGGCGCCGGGGACGGAGGCGCCTGCTGGGACGAGGAGCTGCTGGACCCGCTGCTGGACGGGGCCCCTTCCGAGGACGGCCCGGAGCCGAGCGCTGAGCACGCGGCCCCGGGGGAAGCCGCTGCAGGGCCCGGCTCCGCCACGCCAGGGTTCGAGGGTAAGAAGCGCGGCCGTCGTCCCCGGCGCGTGGCGGGGCCCGGGGTGCAGCCGCGACGGCCCCTCGGGGCCCAGCAAAGTGAGGGGCTCGTTATGAGGGTCTGCAAAACGGACTCGTGTTCCCCCGTGCCGGCCCTCCCTGGGGGAGGCTGCGGCCGAGCCGAGGTCTCTCCCGCAGTCGGCAGCCCCGATCTCGGCTTCCCCGCGGACGAGCAGCTCGAGGTCTACGTCTCGGCCGCGGAGAATCCCAGCCACTTCTGGATCCAGCTGGTGGGCGGGCGCAGCCTGCAGCTGGAGCGGCTGACGAGCGACATGGCGCGGTTCTACGGGGGCGGCGGGCGCGCGGTGAGACCCCGGCCCGGCCGCTCCCCCTCGCCCGCAGCCCTCGGCCCTCCGCTCGGGACGCGACTCCGGCTCTGCTGCTCGTCCCGCCAGGCGGAGCTCGCGGCCGTGCAGACGGGCGACATCGTGGCTGCTCCCTACGTGGACGGCAGCGCCTGGTACCGGGCGCGCGTCCTGGGCACCCTGGACAACGGCAACCTGGATCTCTACTACGTGGATTTCGGGGACAACGGGGAGGCCCCGCGGGAGGCGCTGCGGGCCCTGCGGTGAGCGGCGGCCGCGCAGGCTCCGCGGGGCGCTTTGCCGCTCGGCTTGCGCGCGGGAGGGGAGAGCCGCGGGCGCTCGGGGGGGTCTGGGGGCGCTCGGGGGGGTCTGGGGGCGCTCGGGGGCCTGGGGGCGCTCAGGGGCCTGGGGGCACTCGCGGCTTTGGGGCGCTGGGGGTCTCGGAGCAGTCGCAGTGCGAGGGCACCGGCGGGCCGGGCCATGCCCTCCTCGCTGCGCCGACGGCAGCGGCATCGCCTGGGTTGCTTCTCCCTGCCAGGACCGACTTCCTGAGCCTGCCTTTCCAGGCCATCGAGTGCAGCCTGGCTGGGATCGTGCCCGTGGGTGAGTGCGGGGGAAAACGCCCCCTTCGGCCTCCTCCCTTCCCTGTCCCGGTGCCCAGGATGGAGCCCGCGGCACCGGGGCCGCCGCTCAGCGGCCTCTCCCGCAGGCGACGCGTGGGAAGAGGCGGCGCTGGACGAGTTTGACCGGCTCACGGGCTGCGGCGGCTGGAAGCCCCTGGTGGCCAAGGTGTCCAGCTACGGGCAGGCCGGGCCGCGCACGTGGCCGCGCGTCTCCCTGTGCGAGGCGAGCGGCGGGCAGGTGAGCGGGCGCGCGGCGCNCGCCGAGCTCGTGCGCCTGGGCTACGCCGCCTGGTGTCCCCACGAGCGCCCGGAGGCGGCCTCGCCGGTGAGCGCGCGCCCGGGACGCGGCACGGCTCGTCCCGCGGGAGTTGGGACGCGGGGAGCGCCGCGGGTCCCTCGGCCGCGAGGGCCGCCGCCGTCAGCCGGCAGTTCCTCCCCGCAGGAGCACGGCGCGGGGCTCTCCCCCTGCTCGGAGCATCGGAAAAGCCCCGAGGAGCCCCCGCCGAGCCTGTCCGGCGCCAGCGTTCCGGGTAAGCGCCGCCTCCGGCTGACGCACGCCCGCATCCCGACACCGCCGCGTCCCTCGGCACGAAGGGCCGCGGCAGCGGGAGGGCCCCGGGTGCCTTCGCTCCGCAGCACGTCGCCTCCGTCCCTTTTCTCCTGCATCTCGTCTGCTCGCCCTGCCCCGACGGGGCTGCTGCTTGGGAAAGGAGGGATGGCCGCTGCGGCGCGGGCGGCTCCCGGGTCCCAGCCCTTCCCCTAAGGGACGGCGAGGAGGAGGAGGAGGGTGAAGGCAGGAGCTCCCCGGGCAGGGTCAGCTCCCCCGCTCGCTGCCTGGGGGCACCTTTGCGGCCCCGTGCACCTTTGGAGCGAGGAGGAGGAGGAGGGCGGAGCGCTGAAGGCTGCAGCACAAGGCCCAGCGCAGGCCGGGTCCCGGTGCGGCGGCCTTGGGCTCCGTGTCCCCGGTGTCACTGTGGGTGCCGGCCCAAGGCCGGCGCTGCTCCGTTCCGGAGTTCATTCCAGCGCTCGCTCTGCGGGCCGCGCCGCTCCGCGCTCCCCTGGCGCCGTTTCCCCGCCGCGGCTCTAACCGCCCTGTCCCGCAGCGGGTGCCCCCGTGTCCGGTGGCGGTGACTGTGCGGGGGCGAAGGGCTCCCCGTGACCCCCGCAGCGGCGGCGGCCGCAGGTGAGCGGGGCGGCGCTCGGGGAGCTCCCCGTGCTCTCATTGCCACCCGTTCCTCCCGGTGTCCTTCCCCCCCACCCCGTTCTTCCCGGTGTCCTTCCCCCCCATTCCTCCCGGTGTCATTCCCCCCGGTTCCTCCCGG
>NW_020455768.1:16710-19996 GCF_003342845.1 Nothoprocta perdicaria
GCCGGGCGGGCGGCGTAGCGGCTGGCGGGGTTGCGGGAGAGGAACGCGCAGGAACACGCAGAGCGTTTGCGGTGCTCGCGGCGCCGCCCCCGTTGCGGAGCTCCGGGCGGAGGCGGCGTTTGGGGCCCGGGCAGGGGGTCCCGGGGGTGCTCGGGGCCAGCGGGGCGGTCACGGCGGCGGTTTGCAGCGAACGGGGGTGCCGGGGTGCAGGAGGAACGCGGGGGGCTCGGGGGAGCTGCGGGGTCTGGGGGCAGCCCCGGGGCCCGGCGCCGCGCTCACCCCGCCGCCCCGCAGCCCACCGTGGTCGTGGAGCGTTGGTGGCAGGTGCCGCTCAGCAAGGAGGGCCGGGAGCCCCGTTTGCACCCGCGGCGCCACCGCATCTACCGCCTGGTGGAGGACACCAAGCACCTGCCCAAGAAGGAGCTGGAGCTGATCCTCACGCAGTCGGTGGAGAGTAGGTGCCCTCGAGAGCCGCTTCCTTCCCGCAGCAGAGCGCGGCCAGCACCGCGGGGAGACGCCGAGTCCGCCTGTGCCCCGCTCCGCGCGTCTCCACTCAGCCGCGCTGCCGGAACGGGGATCGTCACCATTTCACTGGGCAAAATCTTTGGGAATGCCGCAGCCACCGGGCTTTGGCACCCGCTGGGCAGGATGTGTCTCGCTAGCCCCGTCTTGTCCTCGTTTCTTGATGCAGATTTGGGAAACCGGGGAGACGTGGTCTTTGTGAAGAAGTCCCTGGGTCGCAACAAACTGCTGCCGCAGGGGCTGGCCGTTTACGCGTCGCCCGAGAACAGGAGGATGTTTGAGGAGGAAAAGCAGGTGAGCGGCTCCTGCCGTGGAGGGAGGGCGGCTCTTTGCTCGGCGCTGCGAGAGGCTCTGCCCCGTGTAGCTCTGCCTTCATCTGCAGGCAGCGGGGGTCGTGTCGGATCTCGAGATTTTGGGGCAAATTCAGCAAGTCTTTGGGGATGCGCAGCCTCCGAACGAAATAGCTGCTCTGTTATGAGCGCAGCTGGGGCGTTTTCAGCGCGTTGCAGCTTCGTAGCGTTACGTGCCGTGTCTCTTTCCACCGTGTTCGTGTTTCCCGGTCTTCAGTTTGCTCCGCACCTCCTGCGATCCTAACGGGCAGCACGTAGGAATGGCAGGAGTTATTTGAAAGGCAACGGGTAGGAAACAGGCCGGAAAGTTCCTTTTGGGATCACGGGACGGGTCGCGCCCTGTCCTTGAGGCGATGCTCAGTAGACACCCGGGCCGCCCACGCCCGGATGAGCTCATTCCATCAAGGAAATTCTCCGCAGAGCCAGGACGTAACGCGGGAGGGTTGGCAGCGGCAGATGCTGGATTTGCTCTTGAGCAAACGGACCCTTTGGGAGCTTTTCCGGCGGCGCGGTTCCCGCGGGCAGCCGGCTGGGACGCACCTGGCGAGGCCGTCGCTGCAGGTTTCTCCTCGCTGCCTCTCTTGTAGCTGCGCCAGGAAGGGAAGCTGGAGGCCGTCCAAACACAGAGCGGCGAAAAGGTGAGAGGAGGGACCGAGCCCGTCCAGAGTTGTTCCAGGGAAGTCCGTAAGTCCTGGAAAGCACATCCAGAAACTCCCTGGCTACCAGCAAGGGCCGGGAACCGTCTCCCTCCATCTGCAGCTCCCTGTGCTTCTCCCCGCACTTCCCTGACGGGCAAGGCCTGATCTGCAGGCGCTGGGGAGATGAGCGAGGCTCTGCCTTCCTAAAGCACCCAGGGGCGCAGGAGGAGGCTGGGGGTTCACTCAGGTGGCTGCGCCTGTAGCCTCAGCCTGTAGCGCACAACTGGGAGCCAGTTTGACACAGAAAACAGCCTGCCGGCCACAGCCGGCGTGGGGCTTCGCTAGTGTCGAGCCGCTCGCTTGGCGCCGAAGCGCTGTCCCCGCTCTTCCTCACCCCGCGCCCCTCGTCCCACCCCGCAGACCATCCGGTTCCTCAGGAGCTGCCGCCTGGAGGTGGGAATGAAGAACAACGTCAAGTGGGAGCTGAACAACGAAATCGTGGCCCGCCACTTCTTCAAAAACGTTCGTGTTCGCTGGCACGCGTGCGCTGAGCTCGGCCGGCCGGGGGGTGCTGGGCTGGGGGGCTCTGCTTGTGGGCCGAGACGTGGGCTCAGTCCCGCTGGCTCCCGGTGACGGGCCCGAGCGCCTCTTCATTAGTCTGGGCCTGGTTTTTGGCTCAGCCCCGCAGCCAAGCTCTGCGCTGGGCTGTACTGAGCGGCTCAGCAGAGATTTAAGAACTTAAGGGATTAAGAAAAGGAGATGATAAATGGGGAACGGGGGCCGCTTCTCTTTCCGTCCCTACCACGTTATAAGTCAAGCTGGCGCTGGCAGGAGTCGCACAGCGCTGGTCAGCGTCTCTGAGCCCGCCGTTGCCTGTCCCGCGTGGCCGAGACTGGCTCCACGTGCCCCTCCTTCCCATTCCCTCCACTGCCGTCACCCTGGGATATTCTCCGGTCCCCAGTACCCTGTCATTGCGCGTTGTAGCCGCCGGTTCACTCGGGCTTGTTCCGCAGCTGCGGGTCTTCGTGCCCCCCCACGTGCTGAAGCTGCCGGAGGAGCCCATCACGAGGTGGGGCGAGTACTGGTGCGACGTGACGGTGAGTGACGCCCCGACATCTCCGCCCCTCGCCGGCGCCGCGGGAACCCCCCGTGACCTAGATAAGCTGCGAGCGCGCCTCCTCGCGCGCTTCCATTCATCGCTCGTCCTTCCCAAGCTCTCGAGGGAGCGGAGCCGGCGCAGAAGCTGCAGCGCAGAGCTCTGAAACGGTGTCAGCGCCGCCGGGCTCGTTTCGTGTGGACTCCTGCTTAATTTGCTCTGCTGATTTTTTTTGGAGCTGGAGCAGAGGAGGGAGTGGGTTGGGCAAGAGAAAATCCAAGGGGACTTTCAGTTGCAGCCAGGCAGGTTAGGGAGGCACTCGGGATATCTGGAAGGGACTCGGAGGCTCCTAGTGTCTCCCCTTAGCTGGTGTTTTAGGAAAAGGGAGACTGTTCAGCCAGGGAAATACAGCCACGCGTGGCGGGGCGTTCAGGACAGGTCCTCCTGCGTGGGGAACCGGCGCGGCGCGGCCGAGGGCTCGCGGAGGAGCTTCCTCTGCTGGGCCTGACGTCCTTCCCTGTGCGCTGCAGGTGAACGGGCTGGAGAGCGTCCGCGTGCCCATGTCCGTGGTGCCCTTCATGCGGCCCAAGACCAAGCGCTACAAGCACTGGCTGGCCCTGCAGGAGGCCCAGCTGGCGGCCAGCAAGGAGCAGCTGCTGTGAGCGCCGCGCGGCCCCTCG
>NW_020455768.1:20193-21230 GCF_003342845.1 Nothoprocta perdicaria
GTGGTTCGGAGCGCGGTGCGGCCGCTGGAATGCGGACAGCGCTGCCCCCCGCCCCGGGCACCAACCCCGGCGAGGCACCGACGGGGCAGCCAGGGCTGCGGGGCTGTGACGCCGCGCGCGCGGGAGGCCTGTCACCCGCTGCAAGGGGCCGGGGGTGAACAGCCGCCCGAGAAGACACTAAGACAGCGTTAGGCCTTGCCGACTGTTATTGGGCAAGCACTGCCCTGACTCGGAGGAGTGAAGCCCTCTGCATTCGTGACCCTCTTCCAGGCAGTGCTGCTCCCCTAATCCCTCTGCTCCAGTTTTTCCAGTTGTTTCTGGATGTTTCCGGGCAGCTCGGGATTGGTGAAATACTCTGAAATGACGGAAAAGGGTGAGAGAGGATCCCCTTCCGCACCCTGGCACGGAAAGCCCCGGGGGCAGCCGTGGTGCATCCTGGCTGCTCCCCAACACCGTAACTGCCCCCATGGAACCGGGACCCCTGCAGTGAGGGTGTTGGGCAGCCGTGCTCCCCGGCTGTGCGGAGGGACAGCCGTTGCCCACCTGGGTGTTTCATCTAAATAACTCCCCTCTCACCTGCCGCAAACTCCAGCGTGTTGTCAGGTCTCTTCAACATCACCTCTCTGGAAAGAGCAAAAAAAAAAAAAACACCTGGAAAATCGGGACAGAATCGGGGAATTGGCCTTGTGTCCGCGGGACCGGCAACCGCCGTTGAAGCCGGTGTGTGCCAGCGTTCCCTTGGCTCTGCGCTCCGGCGGGGCTGTGCCCGGGGTGGGGAGCAGCGTGGGGGACACGGCACCCTCCGCGTGCCGCCTGCCCCGGCCTACCTGAGGAACCCCCGCAGCAACAGTCGCACGGCGGGCTGTGAGCGCAGGTACCTCTCGCTGGCCAGGCGGCTGTCACACTGGGGGGGAGCAGAGGCAGGGCTGGGTGTCACCGGTGTCACCCAGCGGGTGCCCCCCCACGCCCCCCCGCGAGGGTGCAGGGTGGGCAGCACCCAGCAGGCCCCGCCGGGTGTACCCATGTGTGTGTGTGTG
>NW_020455768.1:24760-25960 GCF_003342845.1 Nothoprocta perdicaria
GCGCGGCGGGGGCGGGGGGGGACTGTGTGTGTGTGACTGAGTGTGACTGTAGGAGTGTGACTGTGTGTGACTGTAGGAGTGTGAGTGTCACTGAGACTGTAGGAGTGTGACTGTGTGACTGTAGGAGTGTGACTGAGTGTGACTGTAGGAGTGTGAGTGTCACTGAGACTAGGAGTGTGACTGTGTGACTGTAGGAGTGTGACTGTCACTGAGACTGTGACTGAGACTGTGACTGCACGTGTGGCTGTGCGTGTGACTGTGTGTGTGTGGCTGTGAGACTGTGACTGTACGTGTGACTGTGTGCTTGTGACTGTGTGCATGTGTGTAACTATGTGATTGTGACTGTGAGAGACTGCGTGACTGCGACTGCGGGGCCCTGTGTGTGACTGTGCAACTGTATGTGCATGTGAGACTGTGACTGCATGACTGTGTGTGTGTGACTGTACGTGTGGCTCTGTGTGTGTGTGACTATGTGACTGTCACTATGTGTGACAGGTGTGTGTGCGTGTGACTATGAGTGTGAATATGTGTGAGACTGTGCAAGTGTGTGACTGAGGGTGACTGTGACTGTGTGAGACTGTGCATGACTGTGACTGTGTGTGTGTGACTGTTTGAGACTGTGTGTGACTGCAACTGCAGGGCTCTGTGTGTGATTGTGTATGTGTGTATGTGCATGTGAGACTGTGTGTGTGACTGTGTGCGTGACTCTGTGTGTGTGTGTGTGTGACTTTGTGTGTTAGTATGAGTGTGACTGTGTGTGCAACTGTGTTTATGACTGTGTGACTGTGAGAGAGACCATGTGGGTGAACGTGTATGAGAGGGGCTGAGTGTGACTGTGAGGGACACTGTGGGGGTGTGTGTGTGTGAGAGAGACTGCGTGTGTGCCTGTGCAAGTGTGTGTGACTGTGCGCGTGTGAGACTGTGCGTGTGCCGCTGCGAGGCCACACGTGTGTGCGCACACGTGTCCGTTCCGCGCGCGCGCGTGTGTGTGCGTGAGCGCGCGGGTGTGCGGCGCTGCCTGTGCGCTCCCACACGTGTTCGCCCCTGTGTGTCCGTGTGTCCGCCTGTTCCCGCCTCCGGCTGTTCCCTGTGTGCGCCTGTGCCTGCACGTGCGGGCGCGGCCCCGCTGCCCGTGTCCCCGCGTGTCCCTGCGGGGCCGCCCCTGCCCCCCCCCACCCGTGTCCCGCCGCCCCACGCGGC
>NW_020455768.1:27188-28533 GCF_003342845.1 Nothoprocta perdicaria
GACGCCATCAAACTCTTCGTGGGGCAGATCCCGCGGCACCTCGACGAGAAGGACCTCAAGCCCATCTTCGAGCAGTTCGGCAAGATCTACGAGCTCACCGTCATCAAGGACAAGTACACCGGCATGCACAAAGGTACAGCCGCGCGGAGCCCGCGCGGGGCCGCCGCGCTCAGCCCCAGGCCCTGCCGCGGCCCCCGTGCAGCCGCACAGCCCCGTCGCTGCCCGCGGGAGCAGCCCGAGCTATAGCCCTGGGTGTTGGGCACGGCCCGCGCGCTCGTGCAGCCCTTGGCACAGCCCTGGGTACCGCCACTGCGGCTGGGCACAGCCCCAGGCGAAGCCCCGCGTACAACCCGCACAGCGGCACAGCCCCGGGTACAGCCTCAGGCCCCAGGCACAGGCATACGGACAGTGCCCGGCATCAGGTGCAGCCCCGATTGTGCCCCTGGGCATGGGGTAGAGCCCCCAGTACAGCCCCACACGTCGGGCACAGTCCTGGGTGTCAGCTACAGCCCCACGTACAGCACCAGGCCTGAGGACTGGGCACAGCCCCAGGCCTGGGCTCAGCCCTGGCAGCATGTGGGGTGTACTGGGGGTGGGCGGTGGTTGTGCAGCCAGGTGTAATGGAGTCGCTGTTGTGGGAGTGAAGGCTGTGGGTGTTCTGCATGGTCGTGGGGTGTTGCACGGGGGTGTTTGTGTGGGCGACGACCAGTTGTGCGGTTGACGTGCACAGCGTTGGTGACAGCCAGGAGCGGCTGTGCCAGCGCTGGGTGTTATAGGGTGTTGCTTTGCGGTTTTGTGTTACGGGTGTGGGCAGTGGCTGTGACAGCTGTGGGTGTTGCGAGACGGAGCCGCTCTGCGGCAGCTGGGCAGGGGTGATGCCACAGCCCGGCGTACAGGCGGCAGCGGGTGTGTGGCTGGAAGGGTGCGATGGCGGAGCGGGGTGTGCAGGCTGCAAGATGCGTGGTGGTGGTGGTAGCAGTGTGGGGTGCATGGCGGTTGGTAGCGGTGTGCAATGACTGTATGCAAAGGAGGTGGGGTGTGCGGTGGTGTCGGGGTGCGAGAAGGCAGTGGGGTGTGCAGCAGGGCTGTGCGGTGCAGGGCTGTGCGCTGGTGGAGGGGTGTGTGATGGTGACTGTCATGGCTGGGAAGGGTGTGCGGCAGTGCCGAGCGGCTGTGCGCGGTGGCACAGGGTCCAAGGAGGTGACCCCCCCCCCGGGCTAGGCCAGGCCTCAGGGTGTCCCTACCGCCGCCCCGGCTGTGCCGGGCAGCCCCGAGGCCGCAGTGCCGGGCGCCGGCGCCGCACAAAGAGGCATCGGCAGCTCCCGGCCACCCGCCCCCCCCGCCC
>NW_020455768.1:29189-31347 GCF_003342845.1 Nothoprocta perdicaria
TAGGGGGATTAACCCCCCCCTTGGAGGGGGCCGCGGCAGCTGGGGAGGGGGGTGGGGGGGCGGGGGCACCTTCCCTTTCTGCAGCGCGGGGGGGTCGGGGTGAGCCCGGGCCGGGGGGACACGTCGGGACTGGGGGTGTCCGGGACCCCCCTCCCCGCGGCACCTCCTGCCCCCCCCCCGCAGCCCCGTCATTGTTTATAGCGAGCGCTGATGATGTCAGCAACGTTGCCGGGCAACGCCGCGGGTAAATTGGGGATGAGTAGGTGGTTGCCATGGAGCGTGTTCGGCCGTTGCCATGGTTACCAGGCATCTGTGCCCTTCCTCTCCCCCTCCCCGCGGCCTCCAGGGGTTGCGGGGCGGGGGGGGGGTGTAGTGGTACATTGGTTCCCCCCAGACCCTAATTAACACCGCGGCTCATTAGCGGCCTTGGGGTTGCCCCTCCCCACTCCCCCGCTGGCAGTTGCCGCGGTGCCCGTTGCTGCGGTAATGGGATGCAAGGTTGCCGTGGCAACCGGGCATCTTGGGGGTACAGGGATGGCCGTGGGGGGGGGCACCTGGGTTCCTGCATCCCCAGTGTGCATGTGGGTGGAATCTGGGGGGGCTCCTGAGCGCCAGGGTGCGGCCTGGCCCCATCCCGCTGCCCCCCCCGCAGATGAACCGGCCCATCCAGGTGAAGCCGGCGGACAGTGAGAGCCGAGGAGGTAGCGACCCCCCCGCAGCGCCCGCCGCCGCCCCCGGGGACCCCGAGCGTGTCCCCACACCACACCAGCCCCGTGCCGGGCTCCCCTGTCCTCGTCCCCATCCTGGCGCTTCCTCCCCACGTGGCGCCGGCCCTCGGGTCACCCCAGCTCCACCTCCCTGGCACGGCGTCCCGGGGTGGGGGGCAGAGTCCCCATCCGTGTCCCCAGGGTGACACGTTATCCCAGAGCCATCCCTGTCCCTGGGGCTGGCAGCTGGCCTGGCACAATGTCCCCATCCGGGCATAGCGTCCCCATCCATGTCCCCGGAGCGGCCTGGTGTCCCCCTGGCGCGGTGTCCCCGGGGGCCGGGACCCCCCTGGCCCCACGTCCCCGTCCCCAGAGGACCGCAAGCTCTTCGTGGGGATGCTGAGCAAGCAGCAGGCGGACGAGGACGTGCGCAAGATGTTCGAGCCCTTYGGGACCATCGACGAGTGCACGGTGCTGCGCGGGCCCGACGGCACCAGCAAAGGTGGGACGGGGACACCGGGGACACCGGGGCGCTCGGGGGATGCCCGAGGGTGTCCCATGGGACAGGGAGGGGGCTGCGGGATCCATGGGGTGACACCCCAGGGATTGGAAGGGGTGGCTAACGGGAGGCCATGGTGCAGGAATGGGGATGGGGTGTCCAGGTGTCTGTGGAGTTGGGGGGGGTCCATGTGGAAGGGGGTGTTAGGGGGTCACGGGGGGTGCCATGGGGCAGGGATGAGGTTAAAGTCTCCGTGGGGCAACAGAGGGTGTCCATAGGGCAGGGAGAGGGTACTAGGCACCCCCATCCTGGGAAACAATGCATGTCCCATGGTGTCTCCCCCATCCTGGGACACCACGGACCCCCGCCCTGGGCCACCATGGGATGGCTGGGTGAACGATGGGAATGGAGACCGGTTGTCGAGGTGTCTGGTTGAGGGTGTCTGTGGTTGGGGTGGGATGCCCATGGTTGCTGGTGTCCGTGGTTGGGGGGTATCCGTGGCTGTGGGTATCCCTGGTTGGTGGTATCCGTGGTTGGGGGGGTGTCCATGGTTGTGGATATCTGTGGTTGGGGGTAACCATGGTTTTGGCTGTCTGTGGTTGCGGATATCCATGGTTGTGAGCGTCCGTGTTTGGGGGTGTCGTGGTTGGGAGTATCTGTGCTTGTGGGTGTCCATGGTTGGGGGTGTCCATGGTTGTGGGTATCGGTGGTTGGCGGTATCTGTGGTTGTGGGTGACCATGATTGGGGGTATCCGTGGTGGTTAGGGGTGTCCCTGGTTGGGGGTATCCATGGTTGGGGGTATCCATGGTTTGGGAATGTTCCTGTTTGGGGGTGTCAATGGTTGGGGGTATCCATGGTTGGGGGTTTCCAAGGTGGGAATATCCATGTTTGGGGGTGTCCCTGTTTGGGGGTGTCCCTGTTTTGGGGTGTCCCTGTTCAGGGTGTCCCTGT
>NW_020455768.1:33878-35154 GCF_003342845.1 Nothoprocta perdicaria
GGGTGTCCCTGTTCGGGGTGCCCCTGCCGGGCTGTCCCTGTCAGGGTGTCCCTTTTCGGGGTGTCCCTGTTTTGGGGTGTCCCTGTTTGGAGCTGACCCTGTCAGGGTGTCCCTGCCAGGCTGTCCCTGCTGGGGTGTCCCTGTCAGGGTGTCCCTGTTCGGGCTGTCCCTTTTCGGGGTGTCCCTGCTGGGGTGTCCCTGTCAGGGTGTCCCTGTTCGGGGTGTCCCTTTTCGGGGTGTCCCTGTTTTGGGGTGTCCCTGTTTGGAGGTGACCTTGTCAGGGTGTCCCTGTTCGGGCTGTCCCTTTTCGGGGTGTCCCTGCCGGGGTGCCCCTGTCAGGGTGTCCCTGCCGGGGTGCCCCTGTTTTGGGGTGTCCCTGCCGGGCTGTCCCTGCCGGGTGCCGGCGGCCGCCCGCGCAGCGCTCCCCCCGTCCCCAGGCTGCGCCTTCGTCAAGTTCCAGAGCCACGCGGAGGCCCAGGCCGCCATCGCCGCCCTGCACGGGAGCCGCACGCTGCCCGTGAGCGAGGGGGCCACGGGGGGCACGGGGGGGCGCGGGGGGGACGCGGGGGGGCCGCGGGCGCCGCTGACCCCCCCCGCGCCCCCCAGGGCGCCTCGTCCAGCCTGGTGGTGAAGTTCGCCGACACGGAGAAGGAGCGGGGGCTGCGGCGCATGCAGCAGGTCGCCAGCCAGCTGGGCATGTTCAGCCCCATCGCCCTCCAGTTCGGCGCCTACAGCGCCTACACGCAGGCGGTACGGCGGGCACGGCGGGGGGCGGGCGCCCCTCGGCACCGGCGGGGTGACGCGCCCCGGGGCTSAGGGGACGGGCCCGCGGTGCCCCCGCTCCTCGGTGGCGGGGTGGGGGTCCCCCCCGTGCCGCCGGGGGGGTCCCCGCTCGGCGGGCCGGTGCCAGCGCTGTCCCCGCAGCTGATGCAGCAGCAGGCGGCCCTGGTGGCCGCCCACTCGGCCTACCTCAGCCCCATGGCCACCATGGCCGTCCAGATGCAGCACATGGGCACCGTCAACCCCAACGGCATCATCGCCACCCCCCTGCCCCCCTCCTCAGGTAGGCGGCACTGAGCGGGGGGGGACACCAGGGGTGGCCCTGGGAGGCGCTGGGGGTGGGGACGGGGGGGGGGCTCTGGCTGGGGGAGGACACCTGGGAGAGGGCTGGGGAGTGGGTGACAGCGGGACCGGGACGGAAGGGTGGGCACCAGCAGGGCCGGGAGGCCGGGAAGAGGAGGGTGGCCCTGCGGGAGGAGGGGTTGGGGCTGGGGAC
>NW_020455768.1:37298-38438 GCF_003342845.1 Nothoprocta perdicaria
GGGGGTCCCTAGGGGAGTCATGGGGGAGTCTTCTGTCCCTGAAGACTCTCCATGGTTGGAGAGCCTTGGGGTGCCCTGTGGAGGGGGGGGCGCTGGTTTGGGGGGCTACCATGTGGGGGGATCCTGGTTTGGGGGTGTCCCCCGGGGGGAGTTGCTCCTGTTCGGGGGGGGATGCCTCCCCGTGCGCCCGCTCTGATGCCCCCCTCCCTCCGCAGGCCCCGAGGGCTGTAACATCTTCATCTACCACCTGCCCCAGGAGTTCGCAGACACCGAGATCCTCCAGATGTTCCTGCCCTTCGGCAACGTCATCTCTGCCAAGGTCTTCGTGGACCGGGCCACCAACCAGAGCAAGTGCTTCGGTAGGGCCCCGCGCGGGGACGCCCCTCTCACACAGACACGGCTGGGGACACTGGCACCCCGCACCGGGTGACACGGGGACACCAAGTCCCGGGACACCCCCCAACGTCGGGGGACACAGGGCCCCTGTGCTAGGGGGCACGAGGAGCCAGGTCGTGGGACACACTGCACGGGGTGACACTGGGACACCAGCACCTCGGGACTGCCGCCCTCCACGCACAAACCCGCTTGCAGAGGCCCAGGGTCCCCACAGAGGGGACAGCGGCTCCCGCGGTGCCACATCCAGGAGCAGAGTGGCTCTAGGGCCAGGGGACACAGGGCCACCACATTCAGGGACCCCATAACGGGGGACGTGAGACTCTCCACCCACCTGGGGCCTCCACTGTGGGTGACACAGCGAGCCCCCCCTGCAAGGACATTGGGGGACGTGCCCATTGCAGGGTGCCCGTGCGCCCCACGTGTCCTCGCTGTCCCCGCAGGCTTCGTGAGCTTTGACAACCCCGCGAGCGCCCAGGCCGCCATCCAGGCCATGAACGGCTTCCAGATCGGCATGAAGCGCCTCAAGGTGCAGCTCAAGAGACCGAAAGACGCCAACCGGCCATACTGAGGTGAGGCCCCCCGCCGAGAGACCCCCCCCCGGACGTCACCCCCCCTCCTGCCGCCACCTAATGTCCCCCCTGTCCCCGCAGGGCCGGAGGCGCCGCAGCAGCAGCCGGCGAGTGGGGCCTGGGGGGGCTCAGTCCTGCGGGGGGGGCACAGACCCCACACGCTCAGGAAGGATGG
>NW_020455768.1:40428-41767 GCF_003342845.1 Nothoprocta perdicaria
GATGGACCAGGACGGACTGGGACCCCCAGGAGGAACCGGGACCCCCCCCATCCAGGATAGACTGGGACTCCCCCACCAAGGACGGATAGGGACCCCCTCCCCATGCCAGCAGGCCTGGGGGGGCCTTGGGCACCCCACGGCATCAGCAGTGAGGGGAGGGGAGTCAAGCACCCCCCAGCACCCGGTCTACCCTGTGGGGGGGGGCACCTGCTCCCTCCAGCCCCCCCGCCCCAGGTCCTGCCCTCCCGGGGCGGGGGGGACCCTCCTTGGAGCTTTTTTCTCACCAAACAGGACCAAACCCGGCTCCAAGGCCGGGGGGAGCCCCGCGGGGTCCCCGTCACACACTGCCACCCCCGGCCCCCCCGGGGCCGCACGGCCAGGAGTTGCACCCCTGGCCCCGTGGGGACCCCCCCGCGGCCCCCTCCACGCCCCCCACCCCGCGCGGGGCCGGGCCCCACGTTTACACCGCTGTAAATACCCCCCTGTGGAGGCGCCCGGCCCTTCCTCCCTCCGCCATCTCCCTCCTCTTCCTCTCTCCCCTTCCCCCCCTCGGTTGGGGGGGGATTTGGTACCTGCTCTTTTGGTTTAGAGGGGGGGTGCGGGGTGGGGGGAGCGGGGCTGGGGGGGGCGCAGACCCCCGGGAGTCGACGTTTGCAGTTCGGACACCGCCGCTTAACTTATTTGCTATTTATTGCGGTTACTTTGGATAACTTAACTTCTTTTTGGATTTTTTTTTCCTCCTTTATTTTTTTTTTCTGTCTAAATAAAAGAAGTTAAAAAAAAATGAAAAGGCTAGAAGAGACATTTAAGCGCTTGCGAGTRACCCCAAGGGACCCTCCCTGCCCCAGCGGCACCCATGGGAGAGTCGGGGGGGGACAGGGAGGGCCCAGGGGCACCCAACCCAGGCCTCCCCCGCASAGAAGCCAGGGAGTCACGTTTTAAGTGCAGTTTCATCAATAAATCCATTTATTTAAAAGAATTATGTTACAATTAATTACACTAAGGGGCTTYGCCGATGAAGCTGCAGGGTCAGCGCCGGCGGGGCGGGAGCGGCAGCACCGGCAGCTTTSGGGGGACTGGTTTTTTCCTCCCTCTCCCCTTTTCCTTCACATTTCCCACTTGCAAATGGAAGAGACCGGCCAGGCGGCCGCAAGGAAAACACCGAGTTTCCCGGGAATAAGTTACCAGGGAYGCGCGTGGCCTGGAGCTGGGGGAGCTGCCGCAAACCCCAGCCCAAACCGGGCTCACCCCCCCGGCCCCGCTCCCTGCCCTGCTGAGGCCGGGCCCTCTCGCTGCAGGGATGAGGCTCCCCCGCGGCGGCTGCAGCCCCCCGCCCCGG
>NW_020455768.1:41933-68871 GCF_003342845.1 Nothoprocta perdicaria
GGGCTGCTCCGCGCGGCGCAAGGTTGGTGCCCCCGGGACCCCAGGGGAGCGGGAAGGGCGGCCCCTTCCCAGCGGGACCCCTCGCCGCCCCCCCAGCGCCCAGGAGCAGGAACCAGGAGCGGGCGCGCGCAGAGCCGGGGCGCCCCGCGCCGCTGCTCCGCCTGTCCCCTCCTCTTGTTTTTACCCTTTTTTTCTCTCTAAAGTTAGGGTTTTTTCCACAGAAAGATGACGGGCGTGAARGACAGACGTATGTAGAACCACAAGCTTAAAAAAAAAGGTACTGCCATCGCTCTGAAATTTTTAAAAGAAATAGATATACGTAGCTACGTGCACGGCCTTTGGCTATAGAGCTGCTCGGGGGCATTTGTTTTTACATACATACGTCTGAACAGTGCAAATGGATGAGGTTTCTATACGCAGCTGTAAAAAACATRAGTCCAGTCCATGTTTAACACAGGRCGCAGGTGGAAAGGGGCCCCTGAACAGCCGGGGGGGGGGCTGCCCCCCAACTCTTTGCTTTTCCCTTTTCTAGCYGCTTCTCTACTCGCTTCATTCCAAAAACATGACATTCACAAATGGCATTATTATTAATAATATTTAGTTTAAGGGCTTTAATACAATAACAATTTGAAGTGTTAATTTTTAGGGGGAGGGGGCAAGGTGTGGTGGTGCTCCRCGCCGGGGGGCTAAGTGGCCGCGTCCCTCTGGTGTGACCTGACCATCTGAAAGATGTTCTGCAAGAGAAGAAGAAGGGCATTAAAGCGGGAGCGGCGCCGCTGCCGAGCAGCGGGATTTCCGGGAGCGGCGCTGCGGSAGCTCCGGAGCGGGAGCGGAGCCGCCCGCGCCCTCCCGAGCCCCCCCCGTGCCAGCCGGCAGCGCCCGCGCGGTGCCCAGCGCTACGTTCGTCGGGAAAGGGGCTGCCAAGCTCCATCCGTCTTTTCGTTTTACACCAGGGAGAGAAAAATGACTAAGTGGCGGGTGGGAATTGCTCCCGCTTCGGGATTAACCCTTCCTGGCCGGGGTGGCCGAGGCTTGGGGTGCTGGGGATGGTGCGGGCGCCAGAACTGAGGGCCTCTCTCCTTGCAGCCAGCCCAAAGCCATGCAGACTTCTACAACTCACACGGGGAGAAAAGAGAAAAAAAAAAAACCAAACTATTTTCCTGGCAGGGAAGTAACGGGATGTTTAGCACGGCGGAAGGAGCAATTTAAGGAGGAAGGAAAAGCCATTCCCCTGGCTTCCATTTACAGCTCCATTAGGGAAAGGCCCCGTGCTGGAGGCCCCAGGAGACGGCACACGATGCTCAGCAAGAAGCCCGAGTTGCTCCTCAGCCCCGGCAGGAAGCGGAACGGAGCCTTTTGGGAAGCGGGGCCATCCCGCACAGTGCCCTGCAGCTTGCAGGCCAGGCACAAGGTGCTTTTTAGCCCCTTCGCTGCCCGGGGTTGTGGGGATGCCGCTGGCACCGGGGCCGTTCCCTCGGTGCTGCACTCCAGTAACTCGCAGCGAGCGCAAAGGCCTGAGCAAAGAAGTGAGATGGAGAGCGGAGCAGCAGCCCGGGAGCATCCGAGCGCTCGGGGCTGCTCCCGGCCCCGCAGAGCATCCTAGGGACACGCAGGTGGCATTTGTGGATGGCTCCTGGTGCATCTCGAAGCCATGCGAGACTTGTGGCTTGGAGAGCTGGCCACGGCTGATGCGAAAATGGACAGGCAGAGAGCAGCACGAGGCAAGATGCATTTATGAAGGGCTGTAACACGAGTGGCTTTGCTCCCCTCTATTGGAATGGCATTTAGAAGGGCRTTTGTCAGTCTCTAAAGGTCTTTGCTCCATCACTACAGGGAAAACAAAGCAAACCACRCATCAGGCCGCAGTCTCCAGGACTAAGTCTTTGGTCCTCGAAAGGAAGCGCGGAACCAAAGCGCTTGGCCTCTTTACAGCTCTGTGCCCTGGCTCTCTCCTATGGGAAGGCAAAGGGAGCTGCAGCTCCAAGCCCGCAGCATCACAATCCAGGTTATCCGAACCCTGGTCGAGGCCAGGAGAAAGGCAAGGCAGCACCAAAGCATTCCTAGCGTCGCAAGAGAGGCCTTGAAGAGCCAAGCCCTCACTCATCCCACCAAAAGCAGCAGCAGGGAATTTTATTTCGCRGCTCCCTTGAAGAAGGAGAAGCCACTAGGGCAAAGAGACTGTTCTAGCTAAGAGGGACTGGAGCACAGAGGCAGGAGACTCTAAGTTCACAGCGCAGCGGCCAGGCTGGCTCACAGAGCACAGATGCTGTTTGTTTTCAGCCCAATTACCTTGCTGCACATATTGTCTTTACTGCAGTTCTTGTTATCCTTGTCTGTTGTTTCCTCCTCCACCTTTACAAGGGAAAAAGAAACGACATAAATAAAGAGCAGAGGCCACGATGGGACACGCTGGGCTGACTGCAGGGCAGGAGCAGCACGGCCGGCCGACAGAACAGCAGCTAAGGCGGCCTGAGCGGATTCCCGCCCGTCTTTCCAGGAGCTGGGTTTGGAGAGTCATCCAGAGCAGCTTCTGCTTCACAATGCAACGGGAGACTCAGGGAAAGACTGGACACATTCCCTGCATCCCAGCACAGTGCCAACCCAGATGCCAGCTGGGTGGAGATGAGCRTCCACGGCCCTGCCCCAGGCCTAGGCCCAGCACAGAGGAAGGAGAAGRGAAAAGGGCAGCTTTTCTTCTCTGGTTTCCRACTTGCTGCATTTACGCTCTGCTTTAGGTACCCAAATCCAGGAGCAAGCACAAAACAAGCCATCAGCAGGAGTCCTGATGGCAACACACTGAGCAGACGGAGGACAAGAGGGGATGCAGCCTCCAGCAGCTGCTTCTCTCTCGTCCCTCGAGGGAGGGCAACATCCCCAGGGCCGCACAGAGCTGGGGCAAGCCGTTCCYGAGAGAGCACTGTGGTTCAGTAGCCAAAAAGGGGCTAACACCAAGGCAGAGCACCCCAGGGCTGGCTAAGCAAGCCCTGTCATCGCTTTTCCAACTCCTCCCTACTTTTTCCATACAAGCTGAGCAGAGGGGAGCAATCCCTTGGGTTGACAGCCACGGGACAAGGCAATGGGGCAACACAGAGGCCGGCGGATGAACACAAGGTGAGAAATGCCTCCCTGCCTGGGAGGAGAGGAGCCGAGCGAAGCGGAGCCGAGGGGATGGAGCACGCAGGGGAAAGGGCTTCTCGCCCCACGCCGGGCAGGGCAGGAGCCGCCGCGGGAGCCGCCTCTCGGCCGGGCACCTCCCTCCACAGCCGGGCACTGAGMGGGCGCCGGCGGCTGCGATTCCGAGGGCAGCTACAACCCGCCCTGCTCTTCTTCTCCGCAGCTTTTTGCTGGAGGCTCTCACAGCCGTTTCTGAATAATTCAGCAACCTGCGTAACCCCCTCTACAAGACGGATGTTTTGCCAGCTGCRTTCAACGGAAGACACCAGGGAGCGGCTGTCCACGGTCCTACAGGCGGGGATGGGGTTGCCTGGGTCAGTCGCACCGGAACAATGTCTCCAGGCCAGGGAACAGCCCAAGCCCAGAAGCTCCTTGCTCTGACCGCAACGAGAACCTCTCCACCYGGGGACAGAGCTGCACCTTTGACGGGCAGCAGGTCTCGGGCAGCGCCAGGATCACTGCTCTACGTGTCTGACCGTCCTCCCCACATCGGTCCTGCTGTCGGAGCAGCAAGCTGCCATTCAGGCTCAGCAGGAACGCTTGCCTGGAAAAAGCCCAGTGGAAAGGGTGAAGCCGTTTCCCTGCAGCAATGGGTTCTTACCTCCTTCCTCCACTTGAGCTCGCAGAAAACCCGCTCGAAGCACTCGTGCATGTAGTTGAACTGCAAAGAGAAAGCGGCCGCCGCTTAGAGCCACGTCCTGGGCAACTGGCTCTGCTTCCAACTGGATGGAAACGGGGCCGCTGGCCCTGCCGCCGCTGCAGCCAGCCCAGCTCCCGCTCTGCTGGCTCCTCCTGGTGGCCACCTACCTCCTCACCTCCTCCCCGACTGGGGCCGGAGCATTGGACACTCGCTCCCACGCTCTCACAGAAATTATTTCCTTTCTCCGAGGAAAATAAGTGSGTTACAACCTCTAGTTAGCGAGGACGCGGATAACAGGGGCACTTACATACGGGGTGAAGATTTTAACCCATCGAGGTTTCTTCTCTCCTCGCGCGTACTCGAAGCAGAACGCCATGCCCTCCTCGTCCGTGTCCCACCGCTGCATCTCATCCCATTCGAACGCTATTACCTGGTTCTAAAGAAAGAACAAAGCCTCACTTGGAGCCCAGGGCCGGCAGCCTCCAGGGAAGGGCAGGTTTAAGGCAGAGCAGGAACGGAGCAAAAGTCCCGCAAAGGGGAACGGGGCGGCCCGAGAGYGAGCCGGGGGAGCAGCAGGAGGCCACGTTAACGCCCGGGCAGCAGCCAGCTGAATCCCTGCAGCTCCAAGGAGGCCAGGAGGCCTCGCGGCSGGAGCAGGGAGTCCCGGCTCTCCGGGAGCTCTCGCGCCGCGGCGGCAGCTCCCTCACCTCCAGCTGGCCCTCCTCGGTGCACGCGTGGAGCTTAAAGTGCTTGATGCTGATGGCGGTGACGACGTGGCCCTTCCGCCGCGAGTCGCAGGAGCAGTGCGGGAAGATGATCTCGTTGTAGCCCTCGCACGTGCGCAGCATGTTCAAATACTGCCGGGAGAAGAGCGGGCACGGGGCTGAAGGAGGCAGAGGGCAACCCTATGCCCCCCGGGTCCCCCTCAGCCAACCTGCAACACCCCCACAGTAACAAGCCCCCCGAAACCGCTCTCTCAAACCCAGGAAGGCTGGATCCCCTCCCAGCGAGGGGCACGGCCCAACCAGAGCGAGCAGGGTTGAGCTTTGTTTTATTTATTTATTTATTTATTTATTTTATTTATTAACCAGGGGCTCTCAAGGATGCCTGGAGTCAGACAGAGCTTAAAAAGCCCCAGTTAGCCCAAGCGTTACTGTGGGTTTGGAGCAATCCCAAGGCAGGATCCAGGACCCTGGGGCCTCGGGAAGGAGAGGAAAGTGGCAACGGGGTGAAACAAGGACAGTGTCAGCCTGGGTTTTCCAGCAAACTTGAACCTTCTGCAGTTACAAGTTGAAAACTAGATTAAAAAAAGGAAAAAAAAAAAAAAACAAAAACCCAAAACCTCAAAAAACTTGCCRTTGGATCAGGCTTTCTTACAGCCCTGGAATGCAAGTGCTGTAACTAGTTGAAGGAGAAACCTTGACTATTTCTTGCTTTTCAGAGATAAAGGAGATGACTGCGGGAGCGCAGGGCAGACGAAGCCGCGTCGCGAGGAGGCCGGGAAAGCGGGAGCAGGGAGCGGGGCCGTGCGGCGGAGCCGGCTCCGGAGGCGCCAGGAGCTCCCCGCTGTGCCGGAGGCGGCCGGCGCCGCGCAGCGCCTCCTCCCCGGGCCAGGCAGGGCTACGCGCTTTGGCCTCTCCGTTTGCTCCAAACGAGCTGATTTTGCATCGTTTTTGCACTTGCGAGATGCTGCTTAGCCGTGGGATGCGCGGACAGGGCCTTCCTGGCGATTCGGATCTTTCCGTCGCGGCTGGAAAGCCAGCACGAGCAAGAACTGAAGGCTCACAGCATAATCCGCAAGAGGAAGGGTCTATTTACTGATCCCTGTCATTAGTTAATTATTAAAGAGTTTATTAGAGCCCACATTCTCGGCTTAGCAGTTCAGGTGACCCCGGGACACAGCACGGGCCTGCCAGCGGCCGCCCTTTGGGAAGGGCAGGGAAGGGGCAGCCGGGCTCCACGGGCCGGGAGCGACCCGGCGAGTTACTCACCGGGGGATTCTCCTGCTCTTTGATCTTGCAGCCAAGCTGGCGCCTGGCAGACGAGCTCCGGGCACCCCTTCACTCCCCCCTGTCTGAACCAGGCGCACTCAGAGTCAACCCCAAACCCCGAGATGGGCAGAGTGATAAGAAAGCCCCTGGGCCAGACAAACGTCAAGGCCCAGACGTTTGCAGAACTTACAATTTGGGAAGATTTCTGCTGGACAAAAAGGGAACTAAGGCACAGAGAGGGGATCAGCTTGATTTATGGCCAGAGCTGAACCCACTCCTTCTCTCGGCTTGTCCAACATCACGATCTACGGGACAAGATAGTCCCTCAAACTCTCACCCTGAGGCACAGAGAGACTTTTACCTCTCCAATACTAGAAAGAAAAACTTGCTGTCCCCAAAGGGCAGCAGGTGAAGGATTGCTCCATCCCATTTTAAGCACCTCATCTTTCAACGCTGGCAACAGCGCACAGATTTTAATCRCTGCCTTGCCTGGACCCAAGTCAAGCTGCGATCTTGCCAAGGACGAGTCCCCACCTCCCACCCTGTACAAACTCGCCAGGCACAAGGCGGCTCTGGGGTCACGAATGGCAGACCCTTGGGCACAGCTTTGCCCCGTGCCTGGCACTCCTGGGGGCCTGCACACCCTGTCAGTCCCACCCAYGCCAAGCGCACAGCCCGCAGCTCCCCAGTGCCGCCGCTTTCCAAGGAAAGCCGTGTTTGCCGAAGCTGCGCGCGCTGCATTCCCAGGCACGGCGCTGGCATTCACCTGCCAGAGGAAGCAAGCAGCACGGGGAAGATGAACTCACCATGACCATCTTTCTCTGCTCACACAGCTTCTGTAACTGGTAGGACTTCTCCTCGGCTTTGATGTAGCCCTTCTTGACGTCATCAACAGCCTAAATAGGAAAAAAAAATAAAAAGAAACTCAGGTAGTGAGGACAAGGGGACCTCTTCACTGCCTTCCTTGGCTTTTGGGGCGGATCTGGGAACCAAGCACCTGGCTCAACTCCAGCAAAGCATCGGATCTGTGCGGAGCAACCAGACACTCACCTGGTGGAAGAAATAGGCGACTGCCAGGTCGTTGTCATTGAGAAGAACTTCTTCTTCTGTAGTGAAGAGCCATTTCCGGATGGTGAGGCAGGTTCCCGGCACCGCCGAGGTGTAGTTCTGCACGTAGAGCTTGTGGGGGAACTCGTTGGGCGCCAGTTTGCGCACTGGAAGCGGCGCAGGACACGAGGTGAACGCGTCGGCCCCGCGCTGGCGACGGCCGAGCCCACCCGCAAGAGCTCCTGCCCCTCTCCGGCCGCGGTGAAGACCCCAGCTCTGCCTCCAAGGCTCTGCTCTCCCTCCCTCATCAAATCCCACCATTTTTTTTCAACATCCGCTCCCTCAGCACGGGATACCGGCCCCTTCCAGCCGCCTCCAGCATAACCGTCGGCAGAAATTCCCTGTAAACTCAACTCCTCCAGGCAGGGAGCAGCCAGGAAGGCGGCTGGCCCAGCTGGCCATGCAGCCGGCCACGAGTCAAGGACACCCTGCTCAGCAGGGCAGGAGCTGCCCTGAGCACGGGGCACCGTCACCCTGGGTGGTGCTTTCAAAGCAAACCTTGCAGGATGCCATTTTAGACTGTCCCCATGCCCCCAAGCGGGGCTTTTCAGCACAAGTTTAATCTGTCAAACAGTTTATTGCATTCAAATAGGCTTCACTTGACTGTGAGGGACAAAAAATGGTGAGTTCCTTCCCTATCAGGTGGAATATGGTCCCTGTCTTCCTGCAGATGGAGCTTACAGTTTAAAAGGAATGTATCCAGATGGGAATAAATGTGACTATTCAGATAGAGTGTAAAAAAGCCTGCGCACATCTTGTGACACAAGTGCAATGTTTTGGGCTCTCTCCGGCTTGGGCAAAGCAGACCCAAAGCTGGGGGAAATCAGAGATCGCTGCAGCCTCAAACCCGAGCAGCAGCCAGAGGAAGCTGGAAGGATGGCACAGGTGACAGGACAACTGCCCGAAACCCCACAGTGAAGGCTCCGTTACCACGGGGATGCAAAGAACCGACMAAAAACTAAGATGCACTTGGTGACAGGCATCCCTTTGGAAAAGGAGACTTGCCTCTGGACAGGGCTGTGCACTCCCCACGGCAGTGCAGACTGCAACGCGCCCTCAACSTGGTTTCTCTTCCGCACCAGGACACAGCTGGCACAGCCCTCTCCAAAGGGGACCGCGTTTCAGTGACACCAGCTGCTTTTTCCCAAACCCTTTGGTCCTTTTGAACGGAAAATTGGAGGGCTCCTCACTGCTAGACCTGACTGTGCCTGGCCAACTCCTCCCAGGGCTCCTTCTGAGAGCACAGATAGGACTTCTCGAGCACGACACCTGCACAACCTTTTCCTTGGCTGCTTCTCAGTATCAACGGAGTAAAAGACTTACCAAAGGAGTGATTGATCACCTCAAACAAGGCGAAGTAGTTTGCGGTAATACTGTCCATTCCAACCTTAGCAGCCACAGCCTAAAGAGCAAAAAAACAAACGGAAAAATGGGGTCAGCAAAACAGGAGCCGAATTCCAGCAGCCATCTCCAAGGCAAAGGCCAACTTCATGCAGACTTTTCACAAGCTTCCACTAGCCCCGGGTATTAGTCACCAAGGAAATGCTGAATAAGCTTCTAGTAAAACAAAATCAAATCAAATCATATTTTTTCCTTTAGCAAGGGCTTAGAGTCTCCTGCTTTTGCCCTCCTGTACACCGCTCCAGACTGTAAGTGCCACCCCTGCTGATGACCGGGTCCCCTTTGCTTTCGGAGCCTCTGGCTTTGGTTGTTGCACCACGGGAAAGCACACAGCTCCCCCGGGAGCCTCCCCAGCAGCGCTTCAGCCCCATGCGCCGAGGCCAGCGCCAGATCTAAGAGGCCTCCACGGAGGCCACGCGGACTCCAACACACACGAAAGCACCACGAAAGACCCCGTCCACCCGCAGGGTTCTGCTCGGCGCATCCCCGAGGGTCTGTTCCTGCAACTCTTCGCTCCCTCACCTGCAGCAATAATTTCTGTTATGAGTTCCCCTTTAGCAAAGGGTCTCCCTTGCATTCTGTTCCCCCAGTCCACTGCCGGCTTCTGCTCTGTTCCCAGCAGCGCTGGCTGGAGCCGGTTGTTCCCAATTTTCCACTTAAAGTGCCGGGCCTGGCACCACGTGCAAACCCACAACCTGCCCGGGCCGCTGCCGTCCTTCACCGCTCAACTCGTCCGGGCACACAAGCCACGGGGAGACGTGAGCGCTGGACGCAGGCAGCTCTTGGACCCAATTCCCCTCCCTGCAGTCACAACACACAATCTGTCTAGCGCTTCGAGCTGGCGGACGGCTCCAAGATACCATCAGTGAAATATTAATTCCGGGATGACCGCGGCCCTGCAGCCAGGCCCGCTGAAGCAAGCGCTGCCTGGCGCGGCGCGAGGCCGGGCTCCTCCAGCGCTGCTCGTGCTCCGTGCGGGCAGCGCGGCAGGGCTCGCGCCCAACGTGCCCAACCAGCTCACCTGGTACACCTGGTCCGTGGTGCTGTTCTTTTTGACCCTGACTGTCACTGTCGTTATATCTGGTAACGCTACTCGGAGCTCCACATCCGAGACGCCGTTGTAATTCTAAAGGAGGGAAGAAAAAGAAGACAGAAATCACCTTTGGATTGGGGAACTAGGGCCTGGAGTCATCTCCACCAGCTTGGGTAACGTCCGTGCCTCCAGCACAGCTAACCAGGCATCATTTAAGCCACGGATCCAGCAGACAGAGCCGGGCCCAGGTTTCAGCACATCCTGCAAGGCAGATGCTTGGATTTGTTCACATGCCCAGAGCTGTACGGACTCGCATGAGCCCTTGCACGGGCTAATTAAAAGGGCCACTCATACACGGCCGCTTCTCATAACGAGAAGAAGTCCAGCTGCTCTGCCAGCCTTGAAAATCTGATCCCAGCACCAGAGAAACGCTTGAAAAAATATAGAGCTTGGCAGGGAATGTCCTTGCCATCGGATAGAGCTTTCCCAAGTGTTCGCGGCCTCCATCTGCAACGGGGTGCACCTACCTCGTCCGACTCCGAGAGGAACTCCTGCATGATGTCGCTCTCCCCAATGACTCGTATGGAACACACTGGGGACAGAGAGCAGCGGTTAGCGGGATGCCGGCGCCCGCCCGCCCTCCCAGGCCCGCTCTGCCCAAGGGAGAGGGCAGTCGTGACACAAGGAGGTGTCTCSGGCCACGAAGGGCCTTCGAGGGCTTTCTAAGGCTGCATCATTACGAGCAGCAAAGTCGATTTGCAGCGAAGCCCCTGCAGTGGGGAGGGACAAGCACTGAGCGGCGTGGAGCCATTCCCAGCACAGGCACTCAGCCAGCAGGACACGTAAACTATGCTTAAAAGTGGGCAAGGACTTCGTAAAAAGCACTTTTACCTCTAAAAAGTCCCCCCAGAGGGACTGAAACGATTTGTGAGTTCAGGCCAAGTTGGGCAAGGATTTTGGACCCCAACTGTATCATGTTGCCTCTAACACTCAACCAGGCTCCCCTGTCCTACACACAAACAAAGATTAAGACCAGGGAGCTGGACGAGACAGGGCTGAAATACTGGGAARGGAAACCCTGAGCCACCGTTTATTGCGGAAAGAGGTGCTGGGCGAGAAGAGAGCCTGGTTATGGTCACCTGGCTGAATATCCCCCAGGAAAGGGGCCTCAAATGCAGCCTTCTCCCCCTTCTAAAGCCGCCCTCCTCTTCCTCCGTCTCCAAGATCACTGGCAAGAAGTGCAACACGRTAAATATAAGCTCATTGAGCATTAAAAACTAATTATACATCGTGCTGCTTCACGTGCACTGGCAGCCGACAGGCGCTGGCACCGCTAAGCCAGGCAAGGTCGAGTTTCCTCTTCAGCATCTCAGCAGTAAAACCCAGCCTGGCTACAACAATAMTTAAAAATAAATAAATAAATAAATAATGAAAACCCTCCTTTCCTTCCTAGATAAAGGAAGGTCAGGGGAATTCAAGCTTTAGGGTCTCCCCAGCTGGATGTACCCAAGGGAATCGGTTCCCAGAGGTGGGGAAGGCGGCGCAGCGGCCTCCGGGCGCCGCGTCCTCCCGGCTCCRCTCCTCACCCTTCTCCAAGTACTCCTCGAGGCCTCGCCGCCGCGCATCCAGCTGCTGCTCCGACAGCGAGAACGGCCACTTGCCCGGCAGCCGGGGGAAGGTGAAGTTGGCGAACTCCCGCTTGAGGTTCTGGTGCAGGATGGCGAACTCGCGGTACCGCTTGGAGCAGAGCTGCCGCCCGGCCATGTACACGTTGTACACCTGCGGGGAGCGGGGCGCAGCCTCAGCGCGGCGCCCGGGCGCCCTCCGAGCACCCACCGGCGCCCCTCGTGCTGCCTGGCCACGCGGGAGGGCCCGGACGGAGCAGGAGGCTCAGGGTGGCACCCAGGCACTGCCCCTGGCAGCTGCCACACACCTCCTGCACGTGAGGTCCCTCGGCAAGGGGTCAAGGGCGTCAGAAATGCCACACATTGAGCAGCTTCTTTGCTGTCCATACGCTCTCCCAATTTTATTTTGGGCATCCTTAAGGAAATAGTGCTTGCGCCCGAACAAGAAGCGCGGGCAGCGTCACGGTCACAGCACATTTCACGGTGTTTCGCTGCTCTTCAGGGAATTCCTTTCCCATTCATTAAGCAGCCGCCTCCAGTTTTAAAGCCAATCTGCTCTGTCTCGTGAGCGAGTGAAATGAGCTTTTATCCAGGCACTGCTAATATGCCCTCAGAGATAAGGAACCCCCCAGCAGCAGCACGTTACCTTCGCTAGCCTCCCAGGAGCAAAGGGACGCGGTGGGAAGCGGGCACAAGGGCAGAGCAGCCCCCCGAGCCCCGAGCGCAGCCCGGGGCAGCCCGTCCCCAAGGAGAGGGGAGCCAAAAGGGTCCTGGCCTCCTCGCTCATCTTTCCTCCACATCTGCACTCCAACTACCTGACCAAACCCCTTCGGAAGGGGACCGTTTTCCTATCAAAGCTTTGATGTCCTCTCTATTTTAAGGGGAGTTGCAGGGCCCGAGGGGCAGGGGGTGTCGGGAAGGCCGCTGCCCCACTGCTGCTCCCTGGCATTTGGCTTCTTTCAAAGGCTCCTTTTGCTCCTGCCCCTTCCAGGCTCCCCGAGCGGGCGGCATCCCACGTGGAAGCGCAGCGGCTTGCGGGGACAGCAGGGCTGGGGGGCAGCCCCACACGCGCCCTGTGCCCCCCGTCCCCGTCCTGCGGCGCCGCTCGGCACGGCCGCTCCGCCGCCTCCTCGCGCTTCCGGGCGCAACGCGGAGCGGAAAAAGCTGGGAGCCGCTTTGTCACCGGCCTYGCGGCACCTCCCGTTACCAACGTACGTGTGCCCCGGTGCTCCGGCTGCGCCCAACGTGCAGCCRGGAGCCTCCGAGATTCACCGCGGCACAGAAATCCTCCCGGCACGAGGCAAAGCGCAGCCATCCCGGAGACGTCCGATCCTCAGCACCGCATCCCAAGCCCCTCAGCTTCATCACCCACCAGATTGTTCCTTAGCTCTGGCAAAACGCAGGCAGCATGGAAAGCAGGAGAAAAACCCGGCAGGGATGTTGCGAGCCGCGGCACAGGGCCCCGAACACGCCGGCTCCTCGGACCAGACACCCCCTCCGATTGGAATCCTTCTCCTGTCCTCCCAGGCGCCGGGCCCACAGGAGGAGAGGAAGGACGAGGCCGCCTCGGGAGCGTCCCGGGCGCACGGCGACGGCCGCCGCTCAGCAGCGAACACCGAAGGGAACCAAAGGCCGGAGCTCGGAGCGCCGGCAGCGCCCGCGCAGCGACGCGTTCCCGCGGCGCYGAGCGAGCCGGGGCTGCTTCTCCCGTTCTGCTCCCACAGCAAGGGAGCAGCGTTATCAACTTGGTCTGATAATGGCACYCAACAGCCCTTAGTGTATTATCCGCTTTGGCAGTCAATCCATAATTAGCTAAAACTTCACCTATCTAGGAGAAACAGCGGTATGAAGTGACGAAATTCCTCTGAGATCCCAGGAGCAAAACGAGCATTCCCGCCCGGAGCAAGGCAGGGTCTCCCCAACCCGACACAGCTCTCCGAGGAGGGAAACGCTGGAAAGTGAGCAGGCAGCCTTCCCTACCGAGCCAGAATAAGCCTTACACCTCACGACRCGTCCATTCCGGGGCCTTTACTCTCAGTCCTGTCCTCGCGGCCCCAGCCGATACTAACCACGAACTTCTCGCCGTTTTGCTCCACGTGCTTGTACGTGGGGATGGAGATGGGCACGGCCTGTTTCTCCGTGTAGTCATAGAACGACTGCCCCAAAGAGTCATCGCTTGGGTCAAGGTTATCTGCCTCGTGGGGAGGCACCGACAACACGGTCAGAATTAACTCCTTCTCTCCTGCGCGAATCAGGTCCACCACTTGTTTGTGAGTTGCCCCTTCCACATTCACCCCATTCCTGCAAAAGAGAAAGCAGAGAGGCCATAAGCAAGGCAAAGGAGACAGCRGAACTTTAAACCAAAGCCAGGCCCGGCCCAGGAGGACATCGTGTATCTGCTTCTCTTGAGGATTTGCCACTTGAAGAGGTCTGACACTGCTGGGGCTTCGGATCGCCCTCCCTAACGGCTTACCCAAGCTAAGCAGGAACAAAAAATACCCAGGGAAACAAACCACACACACGAGAAACACACACAAGCCCCCGCTTCCCCCCAAAAACCACCCTGCTTAGTTGTCGTGTTCAAATTCTGCAATTTCTGCTTGGCAGAAGCGTGTTTTGCAACTCAATTCCGCTTGCGGCGCACCCGGAACCCAGGCCCTCTGCCAGCACGTGCTCCACCAGAGACGCGGCCCCGGCTCGGCCGAGTGTCATCCCCACCTCGATTAACGCATCTTCCGCGCAGTGATTTCTCGGGTTACCAGTTACCAAATTAGGTTTAATGGCTTTGGACTCAGCTAAAATTTCCTCACAAGGTTCAGACACCCTTTGGGCTGGACTTKTAACCCAACTGTGGCATTTTAAGCATTTATTAACCCCTCCCAACACTGCACGACCTTCTACGTCTCCCAAACCGAAGAGGATCCCCCGAGGCGCTCGACGCTTCCCARGGAACACGCAGCAGGAAGGTTCCCGGCTTCCCTCGGGAACACCTGGACACCCCAGCAGCAAAGGGAGCTTCGCGGCTCCCTTCCAGCTCCGGACAAGGCCACTTTGCTGCCCGGTAAGAGCCCCAAAAGGGACCACACAGCCCCGAATCCCAGCCCTGAATCCAGACTTGGATTCAGGGATTCGAAGAGCCCACAGGTCCCTTTCTGCTCCTTGAACCCAGTCTGGAAGCAACCAGCGCAGGAGCTTCTTGCTGCCACCAGCAACCGAGCCTCGATCCCAAACAGTTTCCCTCCTTCCCTTCCCTTAGTTAAAAAAATGACAGGAAGACGGGGGAAAAAAAAGTGAAATGAGCAGTGCTCGTGCTTAAACCCTGTACCAACGGGAGGCTGGACGGGAAAGCTTCCTGCAGCTTGGTGTTAATCACACTCCTCAGCCTCCTTAACGCCTGGTCACGCTAGAGCTCCCGTACGGACGCTGGGGAMGCGACCCTCAGACGCAGCCTCCAGGTTCCTGGGGATAAATGTGCTCGAAAAGYCACACGGAAAGCTTTCCTCAACGGGATCCTTCCCTCTTGGAGCTACTGTCCAGGTCTGGAGCAGAGAGGGGAAAAAAGCCTCCGGTCACCAGGAGTCCCCCGAGGCCGCCGGGCGCTCCGGGAGCCGCAGCGGGTCCGTCTAGCTCCGTATCCCGCACGACCAAGGGCTCCGGTTCCCTTTGGGAGCAGGAGCAGCYGAGGACACCGGCGCCGCCTCCGACGGGAGCTTCCCTCAGGAGGGGCCGCGGCGCCGGGCAGCGACACCGGCAGCGCCGGCCCCGCTGCCGCGCGAGCGCCGCGGACCCGGGAGCGTCCCTATGTTCCCCATTTGCGCGCGGAATGACTCACTCGCCGAGAACATGGCTTCAAATTCCCCAACTATCTGCCTGTCAAGAGATGACGAGAAAATTTATAGGAAGGAAAACAGCAAGAAGCTTCCTTGAGATCGAGACCAAGGAAGCAAGAAGCTTCCTTGAGATCGTGCTCTGTTCCATCAGAGCACACGAACCCAACAAAGACGCTGCTCGGGAAGCTGTTTTTAAGTCATCCGTAACAGTCCCACTTGCACCAACCTTGCTCTTCTAGCAGATGAAGACTCCTAGAAGTCTTCACTCTTTGGGCTACCTCCTCGGGGAGGCTCTGGAAACRAAGATGAAGCTAATGAGCTTAGCAGGACGAGCCTGCGGCAACGGGTGCCCCTCTATCCTCAAAGCCGTTGGGCAGCTAATCCCAAACCCCGGAATAGCTCCGCATGGAAACGCCTTGGAGCGCATCCCCGTCAGGCGGCCACGTCCCTTCCAGCGCTCCCCGCAGCGCCTGCGGATCCATCCCAACCGATTCCAAAGTGCCCCAGAGCCGAGAACCACGCAGCAGCTGCCGGGAGCGGTCGTTTCGTTTAATTTAAACATTACTGCAAAGCCAGCAGGTGTTTACTCCRCAGGTGGAAAGCTATTGGTCTGGCTGAAAGGAGGAGAAACGCTTGGGCCGCTTCGGCAGCCCGCGGCCGGCGCGCTGCACCGCGCCGAGGCGGCAGGTCCCCGGGGACTCGCGGGCTCAACACCACCGTCAGGACACGCTGCTCGAGAGGGACCCGCGCAGCCCCGCAGGGCCAACGCGCCCGGCCCTCCGAAACCCCCTCTCGCTCCGAGAGCGGCTCCGCGGAGCAGCGGCTCCCAGGAATGCCAGGAATGCCGAGGCTCCCCGGAGTAACCGGCTTCCTTATCTCGGGCCCACCGTGGACGGCGCACGCGGCTTTCGAGGCCCGCGCTTCGGCCTCGCTCTCCTAGCGGCGCGGAGCCCTGCTCGGAGGCAGTGCCCGGCAGGTAAAGCGGCTCTCGCCTCTGCCTGGCGGTGCCCTCAGCGGAGGGCGCAGGGCACGAGGGCTCTTCGCTCACCCTGGCACCAGAGAAGAGGCCTGCAGGCAGCGGCGGCTCCTCGGGCGGAGCCGTCCCGGCGGGCCGGGCGCCTCGGCCCCGACGCAGAAAGGGAAATAGGGGGGAACCGACCCCTGCCCTCCACACGCCGCCCGTCCCAGCAGGGCTGGCACAGCCGCTCCAGCCAAACCACCTCCCTCTGGAGTGGCAGGCGCAGCGGCCGTTCCTCGGGAATTGCCTCTTTGGGAACCGCATCTCAAGACCATGCTTTTCAACCGCGTTGCAAACCGAATCCCTCCTGGGTCTGCTCCGTTCTCCCGGGTGAACGTCCCTGCACGGGAGCTCGGCGCGGCAGGACATCTCTCCCCGGCGGCATTTCCGACTGTCACCGTGGGTGACAACCGAGAACCAGCTTCGTTTTTGTCATCTGTCTCCAGCAGCCTCAACACCCACCAACACCCAACGAGCTACAAAGACTCAGAAGCGCTGCCTGGCTAAGGAGAAAACGAGCCTTCAAAACCACACGTGCAGAGCCAGATACAGCAGCTCAGACGGCAACGGAGGATTTTCTCTTTTAACACCAAGCACGAGGATCCAAATAAACCCTTCAGGCATCACTCGAAGCAGCCCTGGATGAAGCCCGCGGCGCTGCCAAACCACCCTCCCTCTGGCAGCAAGAGCAGCTGCCTCGGGGGAGATCCGGACACCCGCTCCAGGAGCGGAGCCTTGGAGCAACGCACACCGCGGACCACATCCCACGCACTCGATATCCCGTTACTCACAGCCATTCTTCAGAGGGGAGCAGGCAAGAGCTCAAGAAACTCAACGGTGCCGCAGGAAGCGCCTCTCTTGGGCGCCGGTTCCAAGGAAAAAGCCGGAGCCGGCGGCTCACGGGGCCTCCGAAGCAGCAGCCGGGCCCCAGCACCAGGCGGCTCCTGGGAACGCCGCCCCCGCCATTGTGCACAGGGTGCTGCCATGGGAAGGAAGGGAAGTGGGAGCTATTTTTGGAGGCAGTTTTATTGTTTGCCTCTCCAGGTCGCTTGCAGGAGGCGGGTCGCGGCAGTGCCGGCGGGAATCGGCGCTCGCTCGCGGCCCACTTCCCYGCAGGGCTTTGGGTCACCGGCTGATTTCGGCAGCCGGGTTAACGCCAAGGCCGGGCAATACGGGACAGCGGAGCTCGCAGGCGCCACGGGAAGACACGCGGGCRCGTGAAAGAGCCACTTCTCCCTTGRCATCGCCCGGGCAGAAGCTACGGAAAAGGGAACGTTCCTGTTCTTTTGCTCCACAGTTACTCCCTGCTTGCGATGGGAAGCGGCCCCGAGCCCCAGCCTCAACGTACCTGCAATTTTAAATGCTCCATTTTAAGCGTCTCCCCCAGCAGCCGCGGGGAGAAGCGTCACCGCRGACCCTCGCGAGGGGCACAGGAAAACCCCCTCGGCCACCAGACGCTGCTCTCGCGCAGATCCAGACCCTCCAGCCACAGGATTCTCCCCCTCTCCCCGCCCCCAGAAGCGGTTCAGCGCCGAGCACGAAGGATTTGGGTCACGGAGGAGAAAGGCAGCCGCGCGCAGGGAGCCGCCYGCACCTGCTGCGGGACACGGCCGGACCCGCAGCCGCTCGGAGCCGCGCTGCGGGGCCTGGCACTGCCGCCCTCGCGCCCTGCGGAGACCGGCGGCCCCGCGCTCCCAAAGCCMTGTCGCTAACCAGGGCTTAGCGTCACCGGCTCGGCGCGCACGGAGCTGCAAACTAACGGGCACCGCCGCAACAAACCCACCCCGGCGCGCCGGGGCTGCGGGATGTCGCTGAAGGGGCTTAATTAACGCTAATCAAAAGAAAGGGGCTGGGGAATAGGGGCGGGGGTGTCGGCTGGACCTCCGCGAGGCCCGGGACGGCCTCGGCGGGACCGAGAGGCGCTCGGGGGGGCCCTGGCGCCGCTCCCCGGGGCGGCCGCAGCCCGGCCCCGCCGTACTCACACCTCCAGGATGCGGTCGCCCTTGCGCACGCCGGCGCGGTCGGCGGCGCCGCCGCCCAGCACGGCGCTCACGTGCTGCAGCGGCGCGTACAGCTCGCCGTTGATGCTCCGCAGCTGGCCGCCCTCGCTCACTTGCCCGCGCACGTTGAAGCCGTAGCCGGACTCGGACTTGACGATGCGCACGACGCGCGGGCCGCCCGGGCCCGGCAAGGCGCCGCCGCCGCCCCCGTTGCGCTGCGGAGGCGCCGCCGAGCGCGGCGGCCCCTCGCCCTCCTCGTCCGCCATCTTGGCGAGCAGCGCCCAGCCGGCCCGTCACGCGACCGCGCCGGCCACCGTAGAGCGCCCCCCCCCCCCGGTAGGCCGATGGGGAATGTAGGCCAGCGGCTGCGCAGGGCATGCTGGGAAGTGCAGTGCAGGCGGCGCGCGGGTTGCTGGGAAKTGTAGTCCCGGCCGGCTCCGTCTCCATGGCGACCGGGGGGAGGCCCGTCCGCGCTCCCACGGGCCCAGGGCCGCGCTGTGGTCCTGCCCCCGCCCCGGCCGCTGCCCCTGTCCCGGCAGCACCGCGGAGGCCCCAGCGGCGCCTCCCAGCCCCGCACCGGGCTGGCGTCACCCAGCCCAGCTCACACAAACCCCCGCACAGCGGAGCCCACGCGCGGGCAGTGGTCACAGCGTGTATTCAGTYGGCTACAGGCTGACAGGTCACAGCACGGGCTATTTACACACAGCTTCGGGTGCTGCGAGGCGCGAGGCGGATCCGCGCACCGCCCGCTGCCTCGCCTCCGCGGCGGCGGCACCACCGACAACATTCCTGCGGGCCCAGAGCGAGCGGGTTGGTATTTTCCAGTTCAAACGTGGGACAGGCAGTCCTCAAATGCGCTCCCCGGGAGCTGCACGGCAGCAATCGTGCCTGTCACCACATCATTGGAAGACACCAATAAGTTATTGAAATAAATACGGGTACAAACTAAACAGCCTCTGGGTTTGAATGCTAAACACGTACCCTAGGTACAATTTCTCTACCCTCAGGAGAAAGGGGCYGGGAAAAGCATGTCAAGACACCAATTTGGGCGTTGGAGCCTTTGCCAGGGCTGGAGCAGCCAGAGACGTGCTGGAGACCAGAGGTGGAAGCTCCCAAGTCGTCACAGTGAGCGTGCTGCAGGAAGGAGTCCGGTGTCAGGAGGATTTCTTCTCTCTAACCGTGATCTTCAATAAAGCTAGAGCCCCAGTCCACGCTGGCAAGCTGGAATCCGACGGAGGGCTCCGTGGGGCTGAGGCTGCTCCCGGAGCAGCGCGAGCAAAGGCGGCGCTGGAGCGGCCCGGCCTCCCCCGCCAGCCTCCACGGAGCCGGCCTCCACGGGAGCGGCGACCCTGCCTTGGCCTCCTTCCTCCGCCAGGACCTCCCCAGCACCGCCTGTCCTCGAGCGCCGCCTCTCCGGGGGCGCTGCCACCGCCGGCGGCTCCCGGGGAGACGCCGAGCGCGGGGGCCAGCGGACGCAGCCAAGCAGACAAGTCCAGTCCGTGAGAACAAGGGGASAGTCTTCAGCTCCGACCGGCCCTCAAAGCTCATGTTTCCACCACTCGGATGAGAGGCAGCGGCTTGGGGCCCGTCCCCCTTTTGCTGCAAGAAGGAAAGGATTAGTATATATATATTTTTTTAAAATCTGCCAGCCCTAAAGGAAAACCTGCAGGATAAGTCCTGTTCCAGCCCCGCTAGGCCATTTTCCCCCTACAACTTCCCCCAGGAAGGATCTAAGGATCTTTCCTCCCCAAAGGAGGGTTATGCAGAGGGATCTCCCTTCCCAAAGGGGCAACTGGGGTAACYCCCAGCAGGATGCAAGCAGGAACCCCGAACCCGCGCCCGAGAGGCCGCGGGCCACCTACCTGCTCACGTACTCCGACTTGGAGCGCGCCCGCGAGCTGTGGCTCCCCCGACCGACTTGTTTCTCTATCAGGTGCTCTATGCGGTCGTGCATCTCCAGGTTCTGCAAGGAGACGGCAGCGGCGGTTAGCGCGGCRGCGCACGGGTGCCTTGCTGGGAAGCAGAGCAATTCCCTGGGATAACCCCTGGCAAGGGGGCAGTTTGTTTTTCCCCTGGGAGAAACTGGGGAAGCTTCAGTGAGCTTCCCAGAGGGAGCGCTCACTGAAACCAGCGCCAGGGAGGCTTTAGAAGACCTAACAGGCTCTGATTTTATCCAAAAAAAGTCTGACAGGTAGCACCATCCTTGAGGCTGGAATGCAATTTTCATTTCTGACACGCATGCGGCCAGCTCCAGCTTTGTAAGCAAGTGGAGTTTTGCTGCCAGAGAAGCCTGGCGAGATTATTCTGAGCTCCCTTTGAGTTTGCAGCTGCTGCAAACAACCATCCCGCAGCTTCGAGAACCAGCGCGGCCCTCGAAGCGGCGCAGGGCCCATTTCCCGGCTCCAAAGAGGGCTCCCGGCAGGGAAACAGCTTTGCTGCTGCCCGTTTTGCCCAGAACCAGACACATTTTCATTGCCGGAAGCAATCTGCACCAGGCTATCGCAACCAGAAGCTTCGGGCAGACTCCCCGCTCCAGCCGCGGCGAGACGCACCTCAGCCTCCAAGTAGGAAACCCTCTCCTTGAGCTCCTGGATCGCAGCGTCTTTGGCCTGAATCACCGTTTTGGAGTTCTGGAGCTGTAAAAGGAAGTTCACAGCAGCTACAAATGCCTCTCGTTTACACTGGGGCTGGTGGAGGGAGAAGGGCAGCGCAGCCAGCCATCCTTCCGCCTGCGAACATTAACTCCGCGGTCCRCATGAAAAACAGTCCAAAACCCCCTCAAATTAAGGCTGAGAATTAAGCCGTAGGTGAAGCAGCCTCCGCTCGCACAGCTYGGCTCTCGCAGGGGCCAAACTGGGCGCACAGTCAGTCGCCTTTTGCTGCCCTCCCCGGCACAGGGCACGTGGGCTGCCAGCAGCGGGGACCACCGAGATGCCGTYGGCAGCGCCCGGCGGCGCCGCCCGTCCTGCCCAGCTCTGCGCCCCGCCGCCCTCACCTGCTCGATCATCTGGCGCACTTTGCGCTGCTGGCTCTTCAGCATGTCGTCCAGGTGGTGGATCTTCTCCCGCAGCATGGCCACCTCCTTCTCCAGCTTGGCCGACCTGGGGGAGCCCAAAGGGAGGGTCCCGGGAGCTGCTGGCTGCCTTCCCAGAACGGGGAAAGCCTCCAGCCGTGCCCGCAGCAGCTCTCATCCCAAGTCCCTCCAGCTGCACAGCTCTTGAAGCACGGCGAGCAGACAAGGCGAGGAGAGGCAGACACGGAACAAACCTTACTCGAACAGGAGCCACAGGCCCCAGCAGCAGCAGACTGCAGGGACACAGCAGCATCAAGARGCAGGCCACAAAACAAGGCCTTCCAGAAACAAACCGCTGCCGGTTAACCCCCGGAGCACCGAGATCCCGGCTGGGTGGAGCCGGCGCAAGGCGGCGGGGAGGACCGGCTGGCGCGGAGGCTCCGCGGCCGAGCTGCTCTCCAGCCCGCGGCGCGGCCGCTAGAGGTCCCAGAGCAGCCCGGCTCCCGAGGCCGGCTTTCCGCGCGGAGCCAAGCCGCGGGAGGGATGTGGGATGAGTCAGCTGCGGGGAGCAGGGCGCTGTTTTGCAAAGCGGAGCGCGCGCACGCCCTGCGCGGGAATGTGCAGTCATGCCCCAGCGAGCTGACACCCCGACCCGGCGGCGTGGGCTTGCTCTGGAGTTGGCAGCCTCGCCGGAGGCCGAGCCTCACCGGTCTTGTTCAGCGAGCTTGTCGCCTTCCGTGCTTCGCAGCCGCGCCAGCTCGGCTTCGCCCTCTTTCATCTTCAGCAGCAGGCTGCCGTGCTCCTGCAGCAGAGCGGGAGGCCGCGTTACACGCCGGGCAAACGGGCTGCGGCACACGCTCCTCGGCCGCCGCGCCGAGCCGCGAGCGCGCGGGCAGCGCGGCCGCCTCCGCTCGGCCTCTCCAGCGGCCGGAGGGGCCTTTTCCCAAGACCCGGGTTGCCACCTGAGACAAGGCAGCCGCCCCGCTCCTCCTCGCCCAGGCTACGGGCAGGGCCCAGCGCCCTCTCCCTCGCTGCTGCTGGGCACGCAGCACTCGCAGGCTGCTTCGTGCTCACACGGAGGTTTAGGGGGTTAATGCTATTTACGAGCACACCACAGCCAAAAGAAAATCAGGAGCGAAGGCTGCATTAATGCCCCCACGAGGGGAAGYGCCAGGCACCTCCGCAGACCGCACGCTCGCTCGAGGATGCCTAGAAGAGGTTTGCCCAGAGTGACCAGGGCCTCTAGGCTCAAGGCACGCAACTCAACGTGCCACAGAGGGGTSGGGCAGCTCTGCTCGYCCAGCCAGCCCCGTCACGGCCGTGCAGGCGATACCTTCTCCATGCCTGCCAGGAGCCTCCGCAGCTCGTCCACCTGCACCTCCTTCTCCACCGCGCTCTGCTCCGCTCTCCGCAGGGCCGAGCTCGCCTGTTCCGCCTCCGCCTGGTACTGCGAGACCCTCCGCTGCGGGCGAGACGGGAGAGCCCGTTAGTGCCAGGCCCGGCGCGTCCCGCCACCGCCGGAGACCTTCCCCCAGGGCCGGGCTGGGAGCCCCGCGGCTACCCAAAGCCTGGTCCGCGCACGGCACTCGCGCGGCTCGACGACGAGCCCGACGCGCTGCCGAGAGCAGGCTCGGTGGGACCCGAGCCTGGCTTCCGAGCGCCGCACCGCAGTGCCGCGGGCCCCTCGCGGTGTTKGCCGGCAGCCGCGTGCCCTCCRCGGGCCTCCCCGAGGAGCCGGCCACGGTCATGCGCCCGCAGCCCGGGAACCGGCGCACAGCGCCTGCTGCAGCCAGCTGGGAGCACAAGGCAAACCGGGAGCACCCGGACGCGAGACGCTCAGGTTGGCATCTCCAGCACTGCCGCCCGGTCTCGCAGCCCCCAGGCAGCGTCACGCGGGTGCCCGGCTGGGCACAGGAGCCGCGGTGTCCTGGCGTGCGTGGCCGGAGTGGCCCGGGCGCACGCGCCAGCGCGCTCCGCACGGCTGCGTCATCGCRGCCGCGCTGCCTCGCCGGGGCGAGAGGCTGTCGCCCAAAGCCACTTCCTCAGCAAGCAGGGCAAGCGCCGGCCTCGGGCCGCCCCAGGGGGACTGCCTGGGACCAGTTTGGTCTGTGGGACCGGACTCAAACTGGGATGTCACCTCTGCCACCAACCGCTCAGCAGTGCGGCCCAGCCCATCCGGGCAGCGCGCAGACGGGAAAACAAACCCGAGGGGGAGCAGTAACCGCGGGCACCGGGGAAGGGCAGCACGGCAGCTTGGCCAGTGCTGCTCAGAGCAGCGCGGCTGCGGGCRGCCCCGGCCCCGGGCACCCTGCCGGCCGCATCCCAGCGCGTCCCCGTGCGCCGTGCCCGGGAAGCGCCCGGCACGCTCACCTCGAAGGCGGCCTTCTCCAGCCGGTGGCGACTCTCCGCCTCCTGCAGCCTCGTGAACAGCCTCCTGGCCGTTTGCCGCATTTTTTCCACGTCGTCTCCTAAATAATCCTCCTCCTGCAGAGAGGGCACGAGGGCAGCGAGGGGGCAGCAGAGGAACCCTGCTCCCTTCTGCGGGCTGCATAAAAGCCCGCGGCCCCAAACCTGCACGCGGCCCAGGAGAGGAGCCGCCGTCCTCCCTGCCCACGCGCGGGGGAACCGGGATGCCAGCGCGAGCCGCGCTTGGGAAACCCGAAACCCGGCACCGACAATCCCGCCGACGCCCGAGCCCTGAATCCCAAATCCCAACCCTGGAGCCGCTACTGTCAGAGGCTTTTGTGCTGCTCAGAGCCTCTACCCTGCTCCCCCAGGGGTAAAAAATAAGACGAGTTAAGAAAGATTTACCAAAACCAGACTTTTGGGAGCTCTGTGTCTTAGAAAGCTCTCGTCCTCAGAGATCTAAAAACCCATTGCTGACATTTTTATATAAAAGCTGCAGTGCATTCCTGACCTGATGCTGCTAAAAGACTAATGCAGCAGCTAGTTGTAAAAGGCAAGGCCTGATCACATGCTGAACATGCTCTTAGCTGCCTGCTGGGAGGGAGATTTCAAAAGAAGGATGGAAGGGGGAGAAAAAAAGAAGGAAAAAAAAAAAGAGTTACTGCTCATAACTCAGAAATGCCCTTTTGGCTACATACCTGGTCCTCCCAGGAATCAGCAYGCAGCCTCTCGGGGTGCAGCCAGCTCCCGTTGTGCTCCTCCAGCACAACCTATTTAAGGGAAGGTCACAGCAGCCGCCGCGCGACCAAGCCCAAAGCGGCACCGGGGGCAGGAGCRCGGCAGCCGGCCGGCTCGGGGGCCCCGCGGCGGCGCCGCTCGCACCTTTTCCCCCCGCAAACGAACATGCAGCAACGCATCTGGCCAGGCAACGCATGCTGCTCACTGACTCCTCGTTACTGGCTCGTGCACCTTGCTAATTTGACCTGGCAGCGGTGCCAAGGTGGCTTTCGTTTGCCACGAGCGCCTCAATCTTTAAGGCGCATTTTGTTTAATCATTCTCTGGACCCAGCGACGACATCTTGTTTTTAAGACCAAAAGAAAAAGGGTCACTTAAAGCCCGAGAAATGCTCTCGTTACCTGTGCAGGCTGTTTATCTCCTTGTCTGCTCTCAAGTTTACTACTTAAGTCTTCCCGCAGCTTCTTCAAAGAACTTCTAGCCTGGCAAAGGCAAGTGAATTTAGCTGCACCGGCAGGGACGGCGCCGCTCAGCCCGGGRAGGCTGCGCGGGAGGCAGCCCCGGCGCGGACGCGGTGCCCGCTCCTGTGCCGCCCGCGCCGAGCGGCTCCGCGCCTGCCGYGCGCCTTCAGCGGGGCCAAAACCGGCACGTCTGGAGACGCTCCCGAGTTCTCGGTAATCGCCCGTTCCTCCTTTGAGGAGACGGTCGCCAACCAGAGGTTGGAAGTGCTGAACCCCCTGTGGTTCCCCGGCTCCGTCTCTGCCACCCTGCGAGCCTCAAACAAGCAGAGTCCTGACTTGCAGCTACCCGAATTAGCCGGGAAAAAGGAGCCAGAGGAGCGAACCTCAGGCCTCATCCTCATTTTCYATAGCATGCGCCGAGGGGCTGCAACCCCAGCGCTCCGGCACGCGCTGCGCTGCTCGGCAGGGCGGCAATCGAGCCCTTTGCGCGAGGACAGCGCTGGGTTATTCTGCTTTTGCTCAATCGAGACATGCAAAGGGGATGTTTTTTTTCAGTTGCACGAGCTCGTGCCGGGTCCCACCGCCACCGCTCGTGGCTTTAGCTCATTTGCCATTTTCCACGTGCAGGCGCGCGTCGCGCTGCGCGGTTTGGCTGCCTCAGCTCTTGCAGGGGGGCTGCAGCCCCTGCAGCAGGACGAGGGCTCCGCCACGCTCCGCTCTCAGCGGGGCGCCTTCGGAGCCTCCCGTTTCCCTCGCGGCTGCCGGGGCTAAAGGAAAGCTCCGGCAGAAGAGCCAAAGGCGCCGCCGCAGCAGCGGGGAGGACGGCGGCGTCCGGGCGGTCCCGAGCGGAGCCCAGCACGCCAGGAGGGCTCGAGCAGCCGCATCGCGTCCGTGCTGCGGGCAGCAGGACACTTGTCTTCAGGGCGAAAATTAAAAACACCCTTCCTGGCAGAGGAGTCAGCAGGATGACGTGAAGCATCTGCTGGTTTTGCTGCCACATCTGCCCCTCGCTGCRCCCCGTGGCAGCACCCGGCGCAGAAGCTCCCGCGCGAGAACAAGCCCCAGATTGCACTGTGGGATGGGGGATCACCCAGACCAGAACGCGCAGGCACCCACTTCCATGTCCTGCAAGCAGCCCACGCCAGAAACAACATCCCCAGCAGGAGCGGCAGGAAGGGTTAAACCTCCCGACAGCCTCATCATGCAGCTTTTGCTGGGAGATGAGACATTCCAAAGGAACTGCCTTTTAACAAGAGGCTCCGGCTGCGCCGCACCCAGGCACGCGGGGGACAGCCTTGGGGGAAAGTCAGCGCGCAATTCTCTTCAAATCCAGTCCATATAGCAGAGCAATTAGTCAGGCTGAATTAATTTATGGCGCTCGATTAGACTCGGGCCCTGTATGGGCAAGTCAACAAACTGGAGAGTTTGGCTCTGCTGCTGGCGTTTGTGGAGACTTCAGACACACGTTTGGGCCTCGCTGGGGCGGTGGGTGCTGCAGCGGGAGGCAGGGGCAGCTCCGCGGGGGAGAGGCGCYGCGGGACACCCCGGCGAGGGCAGAGCGGCCGCAGCCCCGCGCCCGGCAGCGCCCAGCCCCACGCACGTCCTACCTCTTGGATGTAACGCACTTCGCTTTTGAGCTGGTTGACGTGTTCGTCGTGATTCACGCTGCCCTCGGCCCGCGCCTTGAGGTAAACCTGAGCAAGGGACACGGGGGCACCCGAGCAGCCGTGAGCGACGCCGGACGGAGCCCCGGGCCCGGCGGCAACGGCAGCGCAGGGCCCGGGCTCCCCGGAGGCCGCGACGCCGCAGCCCGCAGCTCCGCGAAACCGCCGGCCCTACCTTAATGATCTCTTCGTCGCCCTCGTTGGACTTGATGCATTCGGAGGCCAGGGAATGCCCGTTGCTCGATCTGTTGGCCACCATGGCGAAGGCCTTTCCGACCGGCTGCAAGACACGCGGAGGAGGGAGCGTCACGCGCGGGCGGCCGCCCGGGGGGCTCTGCCCGGCTACTGCCGAGCGCAAAGCAGGAGTCGGCAACATGGCCTAAGGAATCGGCGCCGCGGCGTTTAATGCCTTAGGAGAAAAGGTCCCTGCGTGAAGCAAAAAGCAGCTGATGCTCCCTCCAAACGCGTTCCCCATCTCCAAAGTTACCACCCGAACTTGCATTTTCCGTTCCAGCTTTGCACAGAAGCAGGGAAACCTCCTGAGATTCGCCCCCGCGAAGCCCCACRCTGGCGCGCGAGGGGCTCACGCACCTTCTGCTTCACCTGCTCCCGCCTGTCGCCCGGGAGGTCATTGGGCAGCGTCAACCGCAGCACCTTCAAGCTGTCCTGGAACAGGAGGCAGGTTTTAGCTCGGAGGTTGTTCGCGTCGCCGCGCGGAYCCGGGTGCAGAGCCGGCGCTTTCGAAAGCGCCACCGCGGAGGCGCCCGCGGGTGACTCCACAGGCCGCGGCGCAGCCGGTGGCCGGTGCCAGGAGGCGGCGCGGGCCCCTCCGCGCTGCC
>NW_020455768.1:68981-72541 GCF_003342845.1 Nothoprocta perdicaria
GCGCCCTCCTGCAGGGCTCCCCGGAGCCGGCGCCACCCCAACGCCACCACGTCCCGCAAGGCGCACGGGACACGGGTTGGGAGCCCCCGCGCCGCAGCGCGGCTCCCAACGCCCGCCGCGGCCTCGCTCCTGCTCGGGGCAGGGGAACAGGGCCCGGGCTCTCCGGTGACTCAGCGCCAGGGCAGCTTCGGGAGATGCCGCCTCGGAGCGGCGCCCCGCCGGGGCCACAGAGCCGCCATCGCCCCTTCCCGCGTCCCGTCACCCCCGCGCGGCTTCCAAAGCAGCCGGCGCCTCAGCCGAGAGCGGCGGGACGAGCGGGGGCACACGGAGACAGGAAAAGGGCTTCTCCCGTCGGATCCGCCCGGCGCGGCCCTGCCGGCTCCTCCCTGCGCGGCTGGCACCGCCGGGGAGGGAGCCAAGTGCTCCCCGGCGCGGCTCTTCCGCCCGCCAGACGGAGCCGGGGCAAAGCCTCCCTCGGCCGCAGGGGGGGAAAACCAGATTTTTCGGGGCTTTGAAGGCAGCAAGGGCAGGTGCAAATCCGGTCAGGTTGACTGCAAATCCCTCCCTGCGCAGAGCTTGTTTTTCCTTCAGTCGCCTCCGCCGTGGGGAGCTGCGGCCGCTCTGGCTGGAGAGACCAAGAGCGGCCCGTTTCTCTCCGGGGGACAAACTTGCAGGATTGCAAGCAGGGAATTCCGCCCGGCAAGGGGAAACGCAGCCTGGAAGCACCTTCAATTGCCCCAGCAGCTCCCTGCTCTCTGCCCGCCGAGTGGGCAGTTTTGGGGAGGATTCGTCCCCGCGCCGCGCGGYGGGAACCCCAGCACGCCCCATGCTGCCTGTTTACAGCTTCTCCCAGGGCCGCGGGGACCAGCCCGATCCGGGCGCTCTGCAAGGGCCGCCACCTCGCTACAGCGGGAAAAGCGACAGCCGGAGGGGCTTGGGCACGACGGCTCCTCTCCCACCTGGGACACTTAGCCAGGAGTCGTCTTTGGTCTCGGCCATCCCAAAAGAGGCATTTCCCTTGAAATTTAAGGTGAGGATAGACRGGAAGACGCCGCCAGCAGGCAGGACAGACCTCCAGGTGCAGCAGGCATTTTCAAGCCATAAAACACCACTCAGGACAGCAAAAACTTTGCAGATGCCCCAGGTACGAGGCGGGTTGCAGGCAGAGACACTYGCTGTGCTCCGCGGAAGCCGTGGGCAGCCCGGCTGGCGCCCCGGGCGGGCAGAGGCCAGGGAAGGCCCGGGCGGGAGCCCACGCGAGGCCGGGCCGGTGACACCGCGGCGTTTTGCAAGGGCGGCCGCGGCGCTTCGCCCATCGCGGGCGTTAGACCAGAACAGGCCTGACCTGCCCCCGAGGGGATCGGCCGGGATCATTAGCCCCGGCGCCGGGAGATGCCTGGCGTTGCACAGGCACTTATCGCCCTAATAACCGCCGGCCCGACGTGCCCGACGCCTCCTCGTAAGGGATGCGGGAGCTCGGGCTCGCCGCGGGATGAGCCGCCCGGCGCGGGGACCCCAAGGGCCGGGGAAGGGGAAGCGCGGCGGGATCCGCCCGGGATCCCCGGAGCCGCCCCGGCCGCCGGCGAGAAGGGCGCGCGGGAAGCGGCTCCCCGGGAGCGGGGCCGGGCCGCGCGCCCCTCGCCCGCCCCCCGCGCCGCTCACCGGGCTCTCGCCGTGCGGCCGCACGTCCAGCACCGCGCACCAGCCCTGCAGCCCGTTCATGGCGCCCGCGCCCCGCGCCGCCGCGCGCGCCCTTATGTGCGGCCACGCCCTCCCTGGCCACGCCCCCTCCTCAGGCTCCGCCCCCGTGTCCCCGCCCCCTCTTAGCCACGCCCCTCCGTCAGGGCGCTGCACTCGTGCGATGAGCTCAGCCGGTCTCAGCAGAGCCCCCGGGCCCTGGGCGGGGGGGAACAAGGGCTGCCCCTCCTCCCCCCGAGGGTACCCAGCGCCCCAGGCCCTCCTGGCACCACACTGGGAAAAACTTCCCACCAGGCTGCCAATCAAGGCACGGGTGCTAATTAGCATTTGGCACTATGCCTGTCCTTGTTAATTAGTGATAACGAGGATTTGTCTTGGGGCCAGATCCAGCAGGGGGSAGGGAGGCTCTCTGCTGCTGCGGGCTCCGTCCAGTGGCCATCATGGTAGAGCCCCTCTGCCCTCCCGCCCTGGGCAGCGGCAGCAGCCACTAAAATGCTCATTTTTATTTAAAATAGCATCTGGGGGGGCGGGGTTGGTGGCAGCAGGGGCAGGACCAGGAATCACGTATAAAAATAAAAGGGGCAKGGAGGAGGCGCAGGCAGGACGGGCGTTTGCAGCAGCAACGCCGAGGCCGGGGCAGCGCTGGCCCCCGGGGCGCCGGCCGGCGCGGCCGCTAGCACGAGCTGGTCTGCAGGTTGGCCTCGGTGAGCAGCGAGGCGATGGACGAGGGCCCGTACGCGCTGTCCAAGTCCTCGTCCGAGCTGAGCTGCTCGTCCTGCAGCGAGGAGCCGGGGGCCGCGCGGGCCGCCTTGCGCCTGCGGAGCCAGCCCGGGGCGAGCGCTCAGCCGGGGGCCCGTGTGGCCCCCCGCGCGGCCCCAAKCCTGCCACGTACCAGGCCTCCTTCTCCAGAGCCTTGATGCGGTTCTGGAGCTGCTCGTTGAGCTCGTGCTGCTCTTCCAGCTCCCGCTGCGCCTTCTTGCGGATGCCCTCCAGGCGCTCGATCTCCTCCTCGGCCTCGTCCACCTGCCGCTTGAGAGCCTTCACGCGGAGGCTCAGCTGTGGGGAGACGCAGGTGCCACCGGTGCCACCTCCCCCAGCACTGGCTCCTGAAGAGCGCGAGCCCACCTGGTCCTTCTGGTCATTGACATGTTGCCGCTCGTCGTCAATCTGGATCGTTAGCTCCTTCACCTTCCGCTCCAGCTTACGGTTTGAGGAGAGCAGGACGCTCTTCTCCCTGGGTTCGGGCCACGGAAGGGGTGGGCGCGGGCTCCCCAGCGCCGCGAGGCGGCCGGGGGCCACATGCTCTTTGCCCTCTCGGGTACCTCTCCTCCGCTTGCAGCTTGTCCTGGAGCTCCTCGAGCCTGGCCTCGAGCTGCGAGACGCTGCTGGCAGCTCTGGGCAGCCCCTCGCTGCTGGCCAGGCGGCTCTTCAGCTCCTTGTTCTGGGGAAACAAAAGCCGAGGCTGGGAGTCATGTGCAGGCGGCAGCGGCCGCTGTCCCTGCGCGGTGGCCGGCGGCCAGGGCTCCCAGCGCCTCTTATGTAAACCCAGGCGGTGAGTCAGGGCGCGGAGCGGCCCTGCCCAAGGAGGCGACGGCAGGAGCTGGGTTGTATAACGGCAGTCGGCCTCGACTGSGGGTGCCCCCTGGCACCGCAGGAGCGGGCAGAGGCGCCAGGACCGCCAGCATCGCCGCATCCCTCCTCCGCCTTGGCGCTCCTGGCTGCAGCTGCCCCCGGCGCAGGGCCTGGGCCCCGGCCCGTGCCTCCCTCGCCCGCCCGGCGCGGGGTCTCGAAGGCCGGAGCACCGGCTGCAGCCCCACGGCGGCTGTGCCCCGCGCGGCCGGAGCAGCCTGCGAGCGGCCTCC
>NW_020455768.1:73535-79462 GCF_003342845.1 Nothoprocta perdicaria
GGCACCCAAACCAGCTTTTGAGATGCCGTTGTCTCAGTTCCACGGAGAGACTATGAACAATGGAGGGCTTAAGGTTGCTCACTAATGACTCATTAATTGGGCTTTGCCTCTGTTAACCGGCTCTACTCCAAAAAGCAAGTTATCAACTGCTGACAAACAGCCCCTTTGCAAGGCTACGAGGCCGGGACAGCCGCACAGCCGCTGCCAGCGAAGGGTCCCTGCCCTACCTGGTCTCTGCTGCGGCTGACCCGCTCCGTCAGCAGCTCCACCGTGGTCCTCTCCTCGTCCAGCTCCACCTCGAGGTGCTTGGACTTTTCCTATGGGCGCGGACGGGTGAGCGCGAGCCTGGTGCCTGCGAGCGAGCGCCATCGGCGGGCCCGCTCTGCCCCTTGCTGTTAGTGCTCAGCACTGCAGGCACTGGCMAAGATGCTCAGCCACCCGGGGGGCTCTCCTCCCTCCCCAGGGGGCTCTTGGTGGCTTGCCAGCATTTTGTTGGTGGTGGTGTTGTTAAATGCTACAAACCTCCAGTGTCTTGATCTGCCGCGAGCGGTCGTCCTGGGAGCGCTTCTTGGCATCCACCTCGTGCTCGAGGTTGTGCAGCCGCTGGACCAGCACCTCCTTGTCCAGGATTGCGCTTTCCCGCTCTGCCTGGCTGTCCTGCAGCGCCTGCTTCAGCCGGGAGACCTGCAGCACAGAGGAAAGGGGTCCAGACCAGCGCAGCCTCGCCAGGCCTGGCCCCAAGCTGCCGAGGGATGGAGAGGGAGGGAAGGTTCCCTGCAACCTGCCAGCCCCTTGGTGGCCCTCACGGGCACCAGCYGGTACCTCGTCCTGCAGCCGGCCCATGCTGAACTGCATCTTCTCCACCTCGGCACTCCGGTCCTTAGCCTGTTTCTGCGAGTCTGTAATCTCCTTCCGGGACTTCTCCTTGAACTCCTCCAGCTGCGACTTCAGCACAGCCAGCGAGCTGTGCGATTGCTCCGTCATCTGCTCCAGCTGGGGCAGAGCAGGGAGAGCTTAGGAGCCCAGGACTGGCCCACACGCTTTGCCCTGAGCCACGGGGGCCCAAGGCAGGAAGAGATGCCTGTGGGGACATCCTTCGGGGGAACATTTCCACCCTGGGCTCAGGAGGGTCATGCCAAGGGTTATAAGCCCTGCCAGCACAACCTGGGTGATCTCCCCTTCCTTTGAGTGAGCACTGGTGCCAGCTGGATGAGAGCAGGGCTTTTGCAAGAGCCTGGGACTCTTGGGGAGCAGGATTTGCCCTGCAGGTGTGGGACAAGTCCCYGAGATATCAGGTGATGCTGCCTGCGAAGATCCCTGGGAACAGGGTGGGTTCATGGTGCTGGAGTGCAAGGACAGAGTTCCCGGGATTTGGGGGAAGGATGTGTGCCAGCTGGCTCTGCAGGGCAACCAGATCCCTGCTCCATGCCCAAACCTGTGGGCAAAGCCCTGCTCTCACCCCCGATTCAGCTACTGATGTCTCAGTCAGAGGTCTTGACTACGTGGCACAGAGAGAGGGTATCAGAGCATGTGACAGCCCATGGGATGGGGCTCCCCAGGGCACCCCAACCTCTTTGCTGAGCTTCTCCGTGGTCCGATCGAGCAGGCGCTTCTGCTCCTCCAGCTCGCTCTTGGCGCGCTTCAGCTGCTCCTTCTGCCTCTGCTCGTCCTGGTAGGACACGCTGAGCTCCTGGTGCTCCTGTGTGAGCCGGGCCAGGCTCCGCTGCGCCTCGTCCAAGCGCGTCTCCAGCGAGCGCTTAGCCAGCAGCAGCTCCTGCTCCCGCTCTGTAGCTTCGCTCAGCGACTCCTCCATCTGCCTACGCTCAGTCTGAAAAGACAAGGCTCCCTCATCCTCTTGGAGGCAGAAGCAATCCTCAGGCCCTGGATGCCTGGATCCTTCTCTGGCATCAGGCTGCTCCTGACTTTCAGCCGAGAGGTGCGAGGGGGTGACGAAGACAACTGCGGACTCAATACCTCCAGTTTGGTGACCTTCTCCTTGAGTCGGGCCTGGGAGCCCTCCCAGTTCTCGCCCAAGCGCTCGTAATCCTTCAGCTGCGTCTCCAGGCCGAGGATCTTCCTCCGTAGATCGTCATTGTGCTCCTGCAGCTCCCGCAGAGTGGACTCCACCACCTTCCTTGCCTGCTCTGCTGACTCCCTCTCGCTCTCCAGGGAGGCCCTCGTCTGCAAAACAGCCACGTCACAGCGTGGTCTTGGGCCCAGCTGCTGCACGGGGAGATTCCTGGCTGGCTCTGGGGGCTTGTGTCCTCCAGCACAGCTGGGAATCTGTCTGTGGTGGGCAGATGTGGGGCTACAAGTCTGCAGAGTTTGCAGCTCCCACAAAGGTATGAAGAGCCCMGTCAAGGCCAAGGTGGCGGGGCCAGCGCCTCAGCTCCCGGTTCAGCAGACACAGCCGTCCATGCCGAGTGCCCTCACTCACCTTTGCAGCTTCCTCGCGCTCCTTCTGGAGCTGCTGCAGGTCCCTCCGATACTGCTCGAGCGCCTCGTCGCGGCTGGACGCCTCTTCCCGCATGGCGCCCTTCAGCTTTGCCAGCTCCTGCTCCCGCTGCTGCAGCAGCTCGTCCTGCGCCGCCTCCTTGGCTGTCAGCTCCCGATGCATCTCCTGGGCCTGGCGCAGCTCCTGGTGGGAGACACACCACGGGCAGGGACCCTTGGCACGGCTCAGGCTCAGGGCAGAGGACCTTGTCCTCCTCCCAGGCTTTGCAGAGTGGGATGATGATGCTGACAGGCTGGTCCAGGGTCTCCAGAGCCATCTGTCCTCGCTCTGCCCGCTACCRCCTACCTTCCTGAGCGCCTCAAGCTCAGAGGCATCCACAGCGCTGCTCCGCACCTGGTCCACCTCCTCCCGCATGGCCGAGAAGCGATCGCGAAGCTCCCGCAGCTCTTCCTCGAACTCCTCCCGCTCCAATTTCACCTGCAGCAGCCTGGAAGGAGCAGGGTGAGGGGCAGTGTCAGGGGACATCGTGACCCCCACTCTTGCTCTCCGCACCAGCTGTTTGCCCACTACTGTCCCCAGAGCCACAATGCAACATCTCCCCAGCTATCCCCCTTCATCCCAYGCGCTCAGGGAAGGAAGAAGAGGCTCTGATGCCTCCCAGATGCCAACCCTTTTCCACGAAGTCTGTAGGAAAAACAGTGCACAGTCACAAGCCTTCTCCAACACTTACTCCTGCTTTGTGGCGCGGAGCTCATCCTTGTTCTTCTGGAACATGTCCCGCCAGTGCCCTGTTTCCTCCGCACTCTCCTCCAGCTCCCGTTGCAAGTTCCTCACCACAGCATTGATTTTCTGCTTCTCCGTCTCCAGGTTGGCCTGACCCTGGCAGGCAGGATCGAAGTGTTAAGCGCTCGTTTGGGCAGGCTGGCCCAGCGTGGAGAGCCCCAGAGCTCTGCATCCCTCCCTCCAAGGACGTTCAAGTCCTGACACGGTTAATGTTTACCCAAACCCACCCAGGGAAGCTGAGCAAGGACATGGGGACCCTCCGCATCTCCACATTTCCATCTCGGGAACATTTAAAGGGAGGAAATTAGGGAAGAGTCTCTCCCTGGCACGGGACCCCGCACGCAGACCTGTGACACGTCCTCCATGCTGCGTCTCAGCTGGTCCATGTCGCTCTGGTACTGCTGCCGCACGCGGTCGAGCTCCTTGTCGTGACTGGCCACCTCTTCCTTGAGGGCCCCCTTGAGCGCCGTGAGCTCCCGCTCCCGCAGCCGCAGGTGCTCCTCCTGCCGCTGCTTGGAGCTCAGCACCTCCTCCAGCTCCTCGCGCGTCTCCAGCAGCTCCTGGGTGACAGGAGCCCTCTGAGCTCGGCAGAGCGGGCGCAGGACGTCCCACTGCCGGGGACCCAGGGACAGCACCCGCGTGCCAGAGCCACGTACCTTGTATAAGGCCTCCCTGTCCGGAGATGTCCCGGAGCCCTTGCGCAGCTGGTCGAGCTCTTCGTGCATCACCAGCAGCTGCTCCTCGCAGTCTTCCAGCCGGGTTTCTACCTGCTCCTTGGCTCTTTTCATGTCAGTCAGCCTAGGGGAGAGCGCAAAGCTGCTCATAGCCCATCAGGGCCCTTCTTGGGCAGCAAGACCCAAGCCACACTGCAAAGAGCACCCAATTGTCACCCTGCCCTGTCCCTGCTGACYCAGCACTCCCAGACACCCCCATGCCCCGTCACCTCCCTCCTGCTGCGATTCCCCTTGGCATCTTCATACTGCAAAGCCCCAACTCGCCCCAAGGCAGACGAATGTCTGCAGCACAGGCACATCTGGCCCCACAGATGCTGCCCAGGGCTGAGGCCAGGACAATTCAGCACATCCTGGCCCTAGAGCCTTGAGGAGCAGCTCTTACTCTTGCAAACTGCTCTGGAGCTCSTGAGTTTTCTTCTCTAGGGCTGCACGGAGCCGCTGGCTCTCGTCCTGCACCTCCTGCAGCCTTGTTTCCAGTGCCCGTGCAGAGCCCGTCCTTGCCGGATCCTTTGCCAGCTCGAGCTTCTGGCGCAGCTGCCAGCAGGGAAGAGAAACCAGTTACATCCCTGCTCGCGACCACAGCAATGCCCAGTGCCGCTTCCCCAGCATCCTGCCAGCCCCAGCGCTGCAGCCCCTCGGCACGATCGCCCCAGAGGTACAAACCGCCACCTCGGGCACGTGCCTGGCCTCACCTTGGTCTCCTCCTCGAGCTTCTCCTGCAGCTCCTCCACCCTCCTCGCCAGCTCGCGGTGCTGGGGCTGCGAGCAGGTCACGTCCTTGGCCGCCGCCTGCAGCGATCCCTGTGGGAGCAGGGCGCACTCWGAGCTCCAGGCTGCAGCACAGAGGGGCAGCGTGACCTCCAGAAAGGCCCTGGCGGYGCTGAACCCGCGCGGCCCATCTCGGCTCCCGGCGCAGAAGGTCGGGAGCAGCCAGGAGGCAGCTCAGCGAAGACTGGAGCTCGCGTCAGCTGGCGAGCGGTCGCGGTGCTGCCGCAAGCCGGGCGCCCAGGGACGTGCAGCGGCAGGAGCCAGGCATGGAGCGCGGCCGCAGCGCCTGCCTGCGGGGCCCCCAGCGCGGCCGGGATCCCCATGAGCGGCCGGGGCGCCGGGGGACTAGCAGAGAGTCTCCAGGAGGACGCGGGGACCGGTCTGCACTGAGAGCCACGGAGCGGACGAGGCAGGGAGCAGCACGGGGTGCTGCTTCAACTCACCGAGAGCTCCTGGATCTTCTCAAACAGCAGGTTAGTTTTCCTTTTCAGGGAGATGTCGCTGTCCCTGCTCCTGTGGACACCAGAGCAGAGGGAAAGCACTGGGGTAAGAAAGAGGGATGGAGCAGGACAGCAGAATGGCCCAAGAAGGCAGGAAAAACCCAAGAGTTTGCTGCTGTCTTCCCCCAAACTCCTGGGCAACAGCCACATAGCAGCTACAAGGGCCTCTCTGCTCCCCAGGGACCACTGCAGCTCTCAGGGCTGACGCTTCCAGAAAAGAAAGGGCAGGGAAGAGCGGCCRTGGAGCCGCAGGCAGGACATTGCCGGGCCCAGGTGACTCGGGGGACAGCTCTGCTGGAGCTCACCCCTCCTTGAGGACGCCGTAGATGAGCTCCTTGGTGTGCTCGCTGCTGCCAGGCTGGGCCACCTCCTGCTGGTCCCGCAGCAGGTCTGGGGTGGACTTGAACTGCGGCCRCGCGGGGGAGAAACGGTTGCAACAACAGAGCCGGGCTCCCCTCGCCCGGCCCCGCTGCTCCCCRCGCTCCGCGGGAAGCAAAGGGGCTCCCAGGGGCACAAGGGCACGAGGCCCCGGCGCTGCCCACGCGCAAGGGCCACGCGGGTGCTCCCGAGGCCCGCGGGCGTCCCGTGCCCCCGTACCTGCAGCTCTGCTCGCGCTTTGCCCTGCGGCCGCCGGCTCGCGGGCTCCCTGGCGCTGCCGGCTGTGCCGCGCTCCAGCAGCGGCGCCGCG
>NW_020455768.1:79817-119916 GCF_003342845.1 Nothoprocta perdicaria
CCAGAGGGGCGGCTCTGCTCCCCTCTGGGCCCGGCGACGTCCACCACGCTGCAGCTCCTGGCGCCAGCGGCCGGCGGCGACGCGAAGGGCTCGTCYGAGGGCTCGAGCAGGCTGCCGTGCGAGCGCGAGCGCCGCAGCTCGTCCGCGAGCGGCCGGGCGGGCTCGCGGCGCCCCGGCGCCTCCTCGTCCGAGGCGCTGCTGCCGCGGGGGCCGTGTGACGGTGGCCGCGCCGCGTACGGGTTCTCTGGCAGGTCCGAGTCAGAGCTYGCGGAGCCCGAGGGAGGGTCCGGGGGCCGCCGGGCGCCGCCAGGGCTGGGACCRAAGGCGCCCTCGCTCTTGATCTGCACCCCGAAGGAGTCGCTGCCCTTCTCGCCGCTGTTGAGGACCACGAAGGGCTGCCCGGCGATGCCCTGCACGCGCACGGCCACGCCGTACGAGCCCGGCTTGCCCCCCTTGGCTCGCACCTTCGGCTGCTTCTGGGGCTCCTGCAGGTCCTTAATGAAGCGGATCTGGACGCCGTAGTCCAGCGGGCTCTGCTTCTCGGCCATGGCTGCGCTCACCGGCCGCTCCATCGCCGGGGCCCAGCACCGCCTTCCTGCAGGGAGAGGAGCCCACCTCATCCTCGGGGCCGCAGCCGGGAGGTGGCAGAAGAGCTGGGCACGAACGGCGCCCATGGGCACGAGCCCCGCTTCCTGCGGAGGGGTCTGCCCGGCGAGGGCCCGTCTCAAAGCCCCCAGCTGCGTTTTCCCTCCCCTCGGAAGGCGCCCGGAGCTGGAGGATGCCCGAGCAGCCGGCACGCGCTCCCCGGCTGGCAGCGCAGGAGCTGCCTCCCCCTTTGCAATGGGATCCCAGCGGATGATGGGGGAGTGCGGCAGGACACGGGGGCTCTGCCCGCGGCCACCRCGTCCTCTCCGCGATGAGCGGCGGAGCAGACGGGCACGTGCAGAGCAGCTCCCTGCGGCCCCGGGCCCTGCTCATGCTGCAGATGAGGCAGGCGCCCAGCTCTCCCTGTGGGGCTMCCCACTTAACGGGGATTCGGGGAGTTCAATGAGAGAGAAGCAGTAACTGCCCMTCAGACCCTCCCGATGCTCGAGTTTCAGCCCCGCCAGAACCACCTGGAGCAGAGCTGCCTCCTCTCCCTGCTTTAAGGAAGTGGGAACCCTGGAGAAGGCGACRGGAGACGCTGAGCGTAGCCTAGAGCTGCAGCCCCGAGGGCAGCGCAAGACACCTGAGCATGCAAGGGGGCCCAGAGATAGACAAGGGAATGTTTAAAGAGCTCCTGTACGTGGGAAAAAAATATATATTAAAAATTGAATCAGATGCTCAGCTTTCAGTTCAACCCCTGATGTCACTCCCCAAACCATCACCTGGCTCAAAGCAGCAGCCGTGGAGGGCAGCGGGGCTCTCCTGCAGCTCCACGCGGCCCGGCCCCGCGTTCCCTGCCGCGTCTCGCAGGGAGGCAGAGCCGCCCGGGAGAAGCGGCGCTGCTGCCCCGGGCGCTGCTGCCCCGGGCGCTGCCGCGGGGCCGGGCGCTGCTGCCCCGGGCGCTGCCGCGGGGCCGGGCGCTTCGCAGCGAGGCCAAGTGCCCTGCGGGGCCCTGGCCCAGACAAGACGCGTGGGCCGGCGCCGGATGCCGCGTGGCGCATGACGGCAGTGCCAGGAGGAACGAGCCTTTTCCACGTCCCCTCCRTGGGGCACCTCCGCTTCCCATAGCCACCATATGCTCCCATCCCTCGGCAGGAGCGATTCCTGCCAGGGCTGACCCAAACCGGGAGCCCTGGTGACGGGAAAGGTCTTGGTCGGCGACCCGCAGCACGGAGCAATGCAGGGGCTGAACGTGTTTTGCTGGGGCCACAACCAGCCTTGGAGGTCTTCTGTATTTGTCCCCAAGACCTAATCACAGATCAGGCCCCGAGCATTGAGATAATGAGATCAGCAACGGATATCGGCACCTGCAAATCCGCCCTGACTGTGGCAAGAGCCCGTAAGCCAAATCCCGTTATTCCCAATCCTTCCCAGGGGCACAGGCAGAGCACTCACCAGCTGCTGGCCTTGTCCCCTCCAAGCCACAGGGAGGATCAAAGGTTGGGGACATCACAGATGGGGAAAACTAGGAGGGCTCCGAGCGCTGCCAGCCCCGGCGTGACGGCCGTGGGGGGACAGCAGGGTGCCCGGTGGGGCAGGGGAACCGGCGYGGCCGGCAAGGAGCCGCGCAGCGGGAGGAGAGGCAGGTGAGTCACCAGGAGCAGCTGCTCTCCCGGGAATGCCTGCGCCTGGAAGGGCTCCAGCTCACGGCGAGAGGGCCGCGGAGCCGGATTCATTCCTGTGGGAGAGCAGCACCAAGCCCGGGGCTGCAAACAGCCCCAGGACGAGGTTTTGCTGGAAACCGCAGAGAAGGCACCTGGAAGCGAGCGGGACAAAGCTAAAAATACCCTTTGCTGTCTCTGGGTGTGCAGCACCCTCCCTTGCCAAGGCCTTTGCTCCACAAACACACCTTGACTCTGCCCTGGCTCGGCCTCTCCCGCGCGGGAGCCTCGCGTCCCGGCGGCGGGTGCGGGGCCGGGCCGCGCGTGGTGGCGGCCGGCCAGCTCGGCTCGCCCGCAGCCGCCACAATGGGCCCTTTGTGGACACGGGAACCCAGAAAGCTGCTGGTTTTTGCAAGGCGCAAGCGGCGCCGGGAAAGCTCGGCCGGGCTGGGCCCGCTCTCCGGACGGCCCCGTGCGAGACGCGCTCGCCAGCAGCGGAGCAAACGGCTTCGAGCAGCACCGGGGGCACCAGGGACAGCGGGACACCAACAGCAATTCCCAGCTCTTGCCTATTCTTGCGGCTGCCGCCAAGCTTGGAGCTATTCCCAGGGCGGCTCCCCTCAGACTTTGCTCTAGCAGCGCGGCTTCCTCGGTGCCGCTTCCACGCGCCGCTCTGGGCTGCRCCGGGGCCGGTCCCGCGTGGGGCAGAGTCCACGGGCGGCGCYGGTGCCCCGCGAGGACCCCGGCTCCTTCCGCGTGCAGGTGCCCAAGCGCCACCCGCCCACCGCCACCCGAAACCAACACACCCGCGCACGTCACCCGCTGCCACCGGGCAAGGAGCCTCTCGGCGCAGCGCCCGGCGGCACCGTCACAGCCGGCACCRTCACAGCCGGCACCGTCACAGCCGGCGGAGCGCAGGGGGTGCCGCGCGGAGCGCGAGCCGCTGCCCAGCCCCGCGCGCAAACACGGCCGCCCCGGCAGCCGCTTTCCTCGCAAACCGATGGCTTTTAGCCAGGCAAAAATCTCCCACGTTGGCCGGTTTCAGATGGGCCACAAGCCCGTCTCGTTGGCCATGTATTATTTATGAAAACAGAGCAAAAGGAGTGAAGAGAGGTCAGATTTTCTTTTACCTTAAGTCACCCATTCCCACCCTCCTTATTTGCCCAGCTCCCCAGAACTGATGACAATGAAATTTTGCCTATCAGGATGAGGCCAAAGCTCTCGGACACCACCGAGACCAAGCCAAGAAACTGCTTGATGGCCGCCTGGTTTGCCACGTCTTCTAAATAATAGTCAAATAGTGTAAAAAATAAGTATATTAAAAACAAACAAAGCCACCCCCCAAGACTACAGGCACTTTGTGAGTGACACYGTGATGCATTTTCATGGCGTGGATCAGACCAGACCTTCACAAACTCTGCTTCGGGGCTCCCAAATAAAAAATCCACCTCAGAGGAGCCGCGGTACTCGGATGCACTCACGCGGGTACGGTTTTCACAGCGCCGTTAGCGGAGGGCAGCCGGGCCCCGGGGCGCCAAGGGGACGTGCGCCCGGGCAGCGCGGCCGGGGGCTGCGGACACGGGCGCGCTGCCAYGGCACGCTCGTTAGGACACAGCCCTCGGTTCGTTAGGGCTGAGCCCCCTCTCCTCGACACAGAGCAGGGCGGAGGCTGCTGCCTCCCCGAGGCTCGGCCCGCTGTGCCCCGGCGCCCCGCAAGAGAGAGGCCGGTGCCAGGAGCCAAGCGAGGAGCCGCCGGCGCCGGCCTCTCTCGGCCAGCGGCRCTTTATCGGCAGCGGGGACTGGGCATGGAAACAGAAACCAGCTCGACTGGTCGGGGTGGTGGYGGGAGCCCAGAGCCACCCGCAAACAGGCTCCGAAACAAAACGTAGTGACAGCGGCCGGAGCCCGGGGGGTTGGGGTTTGCTGTGACCTTGGGGCTGATCCGTGGGCTGGGACGTGTCCCCAGAGCGCCCACAATCCTGCACCCACAGGGGTGGGGGCTGCTCACCCGTGGGGCGCAGGTCCCTGGGGTGCTGCAGGAACCCCAAGTTTCACGCAGCTCGTGCCACCTCCGAGGGCACCAACCTCCTGGACCGCTCCGTAGCGGCCGCTCTCCCCGGCGAAGGGGCCGCGGCGTCCGCACCGCACCAGGCCCTCGGGGAAAGAGAAGGAAAGACGGGACAGCGGTAAGTCGCCAAGACCCAGCAGCACCCGCACACAGCCGATAAACCCGCCCGCGGTGCCCGCTCCTCTTTTAACCCCCTGCAGCTCGCGGGGAAGACACCCGAGCCCTAGATTTCTCTTTCTTATTTGAACTGGCGGCTAAAAATACCCRCTGGGAGCCCGGCGCGAAGTAGGGCAGCTCCACGGCCGGCTCCGCATTAAAGTTTCAGGAGGTGCCGCGTTACGGCCGCTCCGGAAGCGCTGGAGCCCGTTTTGCCAGGCCTGGGGCAAGGGCTTTGCCCCAGCACCAAGTTTCCATGGAATGCTGGGGATCCAAGGGGCTTTCCCCCCCCTCCCTTCCCTCAACCTGCTGGACTGCCCTCATTTTTCTGCCATTTGAAGCCTCAGCTGCAACAAGACAGCACTTATCTGCACATTGCTAATGAGGCTCAGGGGGAAGAGCCCCGGGATCCGAGAATTCCTCAAAGCAGGAATGATCAAACAGCTCCTATCTGTCCTGGCTGGGACTGAGCCTCTATCAGCAAACTCCCCCAGCCAGAGATTAAGTCCAAGGGTCACAAACGCACTAAACAGAGCAGAGCGGCGGCTGCAGCGGGACGGGGGGTGCGTCAGGCAGGGGGCCCCTATGGAGCGCCAGGCTTCTATAGAGGAAGGGCAGCTCTCAGGGGAGCCCCTATAGGGCCGTGCCCAGGAGGGAGCTGTGGCAGCGGAGGGCACATCCCCGATGGAAAAGGGCACCCGCTTTGACGGAGGGTGCTGGGGGTGGGGAACACCTAAACGCTACTCCCGGCAAAGGATGATGCAGCTTCCATAGGGGAGAGCTATAGGAAAATGTAAATCACTTGCAGAAAGGTAGYCCCTGTAGGCAGCAGTGGGGAGAGCAGATCCCCTGGGGAGATGCCCGGGGCAGCCCCAGGCCGTAGGGAACAGGGAGCAGCCTATGGGGTCTCCATAGGAGATGCTGCAGGGCAGGTCACAGCCTAGGGAGGGAAGCCCCAGTGCAGACTGCTATAGGGCAGAGCAGACGCCAAGGACAAGGGCACCTGCAAAGGCAGCCCCTGCACGGGCTGCTGCGGGGCAAGGTCCAGCCCAGGGGAGAAACGCCCACGGGGCCCAGCCCTATAGGCTCTGCTATAGGGCAGGGCACGCGCAGGGAAGGACATCGCCTCCAGCCAGAGCCAGGCTGCAGCGCAGGGACAACTGCCCCTACGGCCCCGGTCCCTATGGGGGGCGGCCAGGGGCAGAATCCACCCTGGAGGGAACTGCCCCTATAGGATATCCCATAAGATCCCCCCGAGAGGGGCGGCCAGGGGGCAGAGCCGGCCCGCGGAAGGAGAAACCCCGTGGCCCCTATGGGATCTGTCTTGGGGCAGGGAGCAGAGCCTCCCTAGGGGTGTCTATAGGGGTGTCTATAGGGGTGTCTATAGGGGTGTCTATAGGGGCCCCCCGAGCCGCGCCCCCAACAGCCCCGCACTCACCGCTGCGCCCGGCGCCGATCCCTGCGCTGCCCACCGCAACCTGTTACCTTCGCCCAGGCCCCGCCCCCCGAGGCGCCCATTGGCCCTCGCCCCGCTAGGCCCCGCCCCGGGGCGGGCAAGAGCCCGCCCCCCGTGCCCGCCCCCTTGCCTCGCGACCCGCCCCTGGCCGCCATTTCGGAGGAGCGCGGCGCCGGTGGCCGAGGGGGCGTGTCCTGCCCGCCGGTGGCCGAGGGGGCGTGTCCTTGCTGCCGGTGGTGGCCGAGGGGGGCGTGTCCTTGCCGCCGGTGGCCGAGGGGGCGTGTCCTTGCCGCCGGTGGCGGCGCCGGGCGCTGCCCCGCGGCCTGGGGAGCGTGCCCCGAGGCGGGGAGCAGGTGACGGCAGAGGCTGGCTGGGATCCGGCCTCACGGCGCAGATTCCTTACACGTTTCCAGAAGTCATTTCTCGGCACCGTTAACGGGTGGTTTTTGGGGAGATGCTGCCGTTTTGCCTCTTTCCGCACGTTGATGCGGCACCAGCGGTTCCGTGCCGCGCTGCTCCTGCTGCACGGGGGTGCCCGCCAAGCCGCGGGGCAGCCGGGCCGTCCTCCCGCCGCGCTGGGCCGAGAGGAGCAGCCCTGCGTGGGGGCCTGAAACGAGTCCGTGGAAGCGAGGGGCCGAACCCGGCCGCGGCAGCACTGCCCGTGTCCGCCTCTTCCCGGACATCCCGCAGCCCTCCTGGAGCGGGGGCCGTTCCCTTCCGCTCGCCTCTGGTCCCTGGGGGAAAGGCAGCGGAGGGCAGGTCCTCGGCTGCTCCAGGAGCCGGGTGTGCGGAGCCACCCGCGTGGCGTCTTCCAAGGACAACATGGAGCTCCTGTGCGCTGCCGCGGGGACGCGGCCGTTTCCAGGGCTGCAACGGGGCTGTTCCGCAATGWGGTGTGTTCCCTGCTGCCTCCAGAAGGATGGCGTGGCTCTCATCCACGCCAACTCCACCACTTGCTCCCAGAACGGAGCTCTGTAGGGACAAGGAATTATCCCTAGGAGAGCAGCTGCCGCACTGGGACCCTGCCCGGGGTAACGGGCCCAGCCTGTGCCGGGGAAGTCACAGCTTGGAAGTAGRCGGAAAGACGCTCTCGGCTGCAGGGCAGGCGCATCCTAGGCACAAATAATTCACTATTATTCAAAATAATTCAGCCTTTATGTTTTCCACCAGTCCAGCAAACTCCGCTGRGTTCCCCGAGGGACTTGGGGTTTTCCCATGAGAAAATTCCCTCTGGGTTCACAAGCAAAGGACAGTTTGCCCCAAGGGCCTGAGCTCCCTAAGCACAAAGGGAAGGAGCAGCAGCTGCAGCTGGAGTGGGAAGGGATTAAAAATGAGGAAAACCTATTATTATTATTATTATTATTATTATTATTATTATTATTATTATTATTATTATTATTATTATTATTATTATTTTACCTATTTAGAAATGTCTAACACGCAGAGCGAAACCCCTAGGGCTGCTGGAAAGCAGCTGCCAAAGTGGGGGCCGCCACGCACAAGATGGCGCCCGGCGCGGCTCCGGCCTCACCCAAAATGGCGGCTCGCCGCCTCGGTGTACGGCGGCCGGGAGCGGCCGCTGCGGCTCGGCGCCTGCGCAGCGCCGGCGGCAGCGTGACTAAGATGGAGGTGCGGGAAGCGCGGGCGCCGCCGCCGTTCTGGGCCGGGGGCCCGGCCCCGGGGCAGATCTACATCCCGCGCGGGCCCGCGGCCGCCGCGGCCCTCCCGCCCCTTGCGCGGACGCTGTGAGTGGAGGGGGGGCTTGGGCAATGTGGCGGGAATGGAGGACACGGGGAGGGGAGAGGGCGCGGGGCGGGATGTGGCGCGGTTGGGCTGGGGGAGTTGAAGGCGGTGGGGGATACAGCGGGAATAGGGAGCGGGGGGGTGGAGGCTGTGGGGCGCCCTGGGGGATGAGGATGGGGGAACGCTGCGGATGAGGGTGAGCTGGGAGTCACTGGGAGAGCGGGAACAGCCCCAGGGCTGGGAGGAACGAGGGGCTGCGGGAGAGGGGCCGGTCACCCGCGTCCTGCCGCTCCTCAGGAGCCCCATGGTGACGGGCACCTCGGTGCTGGGCGTCAAGTTCGACGGCGGCGTGGTCATTGCTGCGGACACGCTCGGCTCCTACGGCTCCCTCGCCCGCTTCCGCAACCTGTCCAGGCTCCTCAAGGTGAACGACAGCACCATGCTGGGCGCCTCCGGGGACTACGCCGACTTCCAGTATCTCAAGCAGGTTATTGACCAGATGGTGTAAGTACCTCGTGCCCCGGGCCGGCCCCTGTAGCGCCCTGCGTGACGCTGGGCCGCCTTGTTGGGCCCCTTGTTCTCCTCAGGCCTCAAAAAATTAAACCATGTAATAAAATGCACACACTGAGCAAAAAATAAAGTGGGCCCAAACTGGTCTTCATGCCTGTGGGTCAAATAAGCTAGRATAAAGTGATATAGTTTGAGGATTTCCTTCACAGCTTGTTTTACCACTTGCTACCTACAGATCTTCTGCCATTGASCCACTTAAGACAAATGCAATGTTTCCAGTTCCCGAGCTGAAATCCTTCCTTACCTTTCTGTTTAACGTAGAATCGATGAGGAGCTGCTGGGAGACGGTCACAGTTACAGCCCGAAAGCCATTCACTCCTGGCTGACAAGAGTCATGTACAACCGCAGGTCCAAGATAAACCCGCTCTGGAACACTGTTGTCATTGGAGGCTTTTACAATGGCGAGAGGTGAGGATGCGGCACGCGGAGCCCGTGGCGGTCACTGCTGTGCTCCCTAGGACTGCTTCTTGTGGCACAAGCGGCTGGCAGAAGGGAACCTGCCAGCTTGCTTCCCCCTGGTGCAGCTTTCTAGGTGGGAATGTCCTCTCCAAGAAGAGGRCGGGGGGTGGATGTGCCCACTGGCTGGCACTCTGCCTTATGAGGCAGCTGTTCCAAAACCGAGTCCCTCCGCAAGGTGACACTGCTGGCCCTGTTGCACAGTGGCCGCAAGAACAAGTCTGTGCCTTCAGTTTCTTAGGCTACGTGGACATGCTCGGGGTGGCCTACGAAGCTCCTACGCTTGCAACGGGCTACGGAGCCTACCTTGCTCAGGTGAGTGAGCGCAGGCCACGCGCGTCAGCTGCTGAAGCCATYGGCGCCGGTCGATGAACTGATGTGTTGGGTGTGTTTTTATTGTTGTTGTTGTCTTGCAGCCGCTTATGAGAGAAGCCTTGGAGAAGAAACCCATCCTGACAAAGGAGGAGGCCCGTGACCTGATTGAGCGGTGCATGAAAATCTTGTATTACAGAGACGCCCGATCATTCAACAGAGTAAGTATCCGAGTTGCAGAAAAGCCTCACGATATCTTTTGAGTTGGGGGTGCGCAGTGTATTAGTCACTGTTAGCAAAGCTGTCTGCCAAAGCGTGACTGTTCTCCTCTCCTGCAGCCTCTCAGCAGCAGTGTGATTCTGGATGCTGTTTGCCTTTGGCTGCTTTATGCAGTTTCTTGCTTCTGAGGGTGCTTTGCCCCTCGCCCCAGCAGTAGCATCCAGAGACTGCAGTCTGCTCACTTGGAAATTGTTTCTGTCAGCTACTAGGGTTAACTCTGACTTGACTTGCCCATCAAAAATGTAAAGCATCACTGAAGGCAAAGCCCCGTTAAAGCAAATGTCTCAGAAGGAACGGTTCTTGTTATTGACTTACACTTACTAAAGATCCCGCAGGGGAAGAGAAGACTCATCTTGAATTCAAGGATGAAAGTCAGGATTTACTACAAACTCTAAATGCTTCTTCCCCTTAGTATGAACTTGCTATTGCAACTGAGAAAGGAGTGGAAGTGGAAGGACCTCTGACGCTGGAAGCCAACTGGGACATAGCACACCTTGTCAGGTAACGCCCCGGAGGGTGAGCACCCTCTGAGCCCTTTGTCCCCGAGAGGGCAGCCCAGCAAAGCCCGGCAGGTCGTAGCGAGCTGCTGGACGAGGCACGGAGGTGCAGGTGCCAGGACAGGATCTGCAGCTGGACAGGCTGACAGCTCTTGCTTCTCTGCTCCGTTGCCTTGAGGCCTTTAGGATCGAGGTGTGGAAGCATTAACGTAAAGTCCTTCTGGAACTTGAAAGCTTTCATTGATCTACTTTCCTTGCTGCCTTTAACTTGTTCAGAGCAAATGTCACAAGCAGCACCTGCTAAAATCTAGAATGCCCTCCTGTGGTTTTCATAGCCCAGCTGTTGAACACATCCAGGTGGTATAATATCCTGACCTTATGAAAATACCTTCTTACAGTGGCTTTGAGTGATCTCCATGGAGCTGCTGCAGGCTGTTCTGTTCCTGTGATGACCCTTTATGGATGCTGTAGATCACTTATTCCTTATGTGAAGCTCTGATTTGCTATGGAAGTTGAATAAAGTTGTYAACCCAAGGTGTGTGTGTGCGCTTGTGTTGATGGTTAGATAGGAGTTGGGGTGTTGCTCCAGATRTATTTACCGCAGGAGGAGTCTTTGGTTGAAAAACCAGAGCATGAGAATTACTCAGAGCCRCCAGGTTGCTGCCTACAGAACAACCCCCACTTCCAAAACGTTGGTTCCAAGTTTTGGAGAGAGACAGCAAGAACAGCAGCTTCGCTGGCTGTCCAGACAGGGCCCTACCCCTGTAGCTGAGAGAGTGCTTGTTTTATCCAAATGGGAATGTAGGTGGAAACGTGTGAAGATGGGTCAAGAGTGCCCTGTTAGTGCCTCTAACTCGTGCCCCTTACCTCCTTTTTCTCCATTTTAGTAATGGTTTCCTAACTGCCATCTCCTCACTAGTAGAGTTGTTAGGAGCAAGACAACTCGCTCGGAGTTAAGAGCAAGACAAGAGCAGTAATTGAAATATTTCCCTGTAGGACTGCAGGATCATTTGTGGTTGGTGATCCTTTGCTTCCTGTGCGCCCGGTCTGAAGTCAGATTCCCAAGTTGCTTTAAGACTGAGTCTCTTTAAAGAGAAGTCTCTCAGGGAAAGCGGAATGTCCTTTAATCCTGGGTCCTCCTGCAGCAGCCCCAGCTCACACTGCATGCTGATCTGGACAGGTAAAAAGCCAGCAGCTCCTGCACAAGTYACCTGCAGGCAGAAGGAAAACACATCTTTATATTATTAAGAGAGCTTTGGGAAGAAGTTTTCGCTAAGGGTACAAACTTAGCATTCAAATAGGTCCTTAGTGACAAACTTTGAGATTTGACTGGAAGGACGGGGGCAGAAGCTGGATGGGGGGGCGGCTGCAGTTACGCTCAGGTTTTCTGTAGCCACTAGCTTTAGGCTAAGGGAGATCTCCATCGTTCTGTTGCGCTGCTGGATTTTCAGTTCAATAACAAGCTCACGCTTCCTTTAATCCCCTGCTGGATGAAAATCGAAACTAAGGTTGAGGTGTTGAATGGTGGCTGAACTGGACAGTCCTTAGCTTTGATGATGATATAAAATGAAGCTATGGTTTCGTCTTCTACTTGAGATAACGCATTAAAGCTTAAGCTTTCAATAGAGCRCGGGAAAGGTGCCTCAATAAAGATAAAATGCATTGAAATAATTAACTAGAATAACTAATGATGATTTCAGATTTTTTTAAAATCTCAAGCAGGAGACAGAGGTTGTTCCATTTACCCCGCTCTGTAGTTAATAAAGAACAACTAGGGGTTGCAAGAATGTAACTTGGGCAGAATTCTATCTTAATTGTTCGTGACACATGAACAATTTAATTCCTGTCCCCCACGCGGGTATCTTCAGGACCTGTTAAACCGCTCCAGGTCTCCTCCCCAGCAGAAACCAGGAGCCAGGCAGCAGCCTTGCCCCGTCTGTGCAACCGAGCTGCTGGGGCAGAGCACGGCAGGCTGCCGTTGGCGGCGCGCACTACAAGCAGGCACAAGCGTTCAAGAGTGCTTTGTAAGAAAAACACGTGTTTATAAATCCATTTCCCTGGTTTTATTAAATGTTCCACTTATTTACAATTTAAAGATGAACCATTTACAGGTCTGCACATGCTGCCTTCCTGCTTTCCTTGGGTAATAGGGCAGGTTTGCAAAACCTCTATGGAAACAGGAAGGTGCAGGTGCTTCCGATTTCTGTATGTCAAAATGCTTTCTGTCTATACCATAATACATACAGTTAAAAAACCCTCAAACATGCAAAATGTAGAAAAATTTAAGCTGGCAGTGAAAAATAAAAACAAAAGTCTTTTTTTTGTGCACATCACAGTTTGTTTCATTAAATCAGATTTCTAATTCTAAGGAACGGGGTGTCTGATGCCACTGGTTAAAGCGGGTTTATCAGCTAGGAGTAGTTACCAGGTCAGCCTGCAATGGTCCATATGGTTTCAACTCCCCTCTAGTGCCCAGGAGGATCAAGAGAGACCTGACTTTCCTYGTCCAGCAGGAACCCTCGGGCAGGAGCTTTGGAGCAAGGCGGATGGCAGATGGTTCCCAGGCTGGAGGAGCGGAACCAGCGCCCGCTGGCTCAGGAAGTCACCTCCACCGCAGGAGCTTTGTAGCCTGCTGCACCCCGCTCCCTAGGCGGGGATCTCGCTTCAAGCCCAGCTCAAATTTGAGCGGCTCCTGAGAGCCGTTGCTGGCACCGAACAGGCAAAAAATCCCTTCGCTTGTGTTTTTTACCTCATGCCTCACAAGCAAAATAATTACTCAATAAAAAAAGAAAAAAAAAGAAAAAAAAAAAAGCGATGGCCAATTATAGAAGGTTCACACATTAAACAGTAATTTATATCTAAATTTACCACAGAAACCAAATCTCTGGGTCAAGTGTTAAAAAACAAAACAAAAAACAAAACAAAAAACCCAAAAAACCATAAAACAGTTACCTGTGTTAAGACAACCAAAGAGATTTATATACTGGTTCATTAGCTACATTTCTTTTCCCCCTTTTCTGTAGAAATGGTCACATTGACAATGTATAATTCAAAACATTTCTGCACAATAAAAACAGAAAACTATGATACAGTGAGGTAAAGAAAACGCAAAAATATTCACCCACAATATATTTTCAGAAAATACCAACACAGTGATTTCTTTTAAAAAAGCACAAAACTTATAAATGAACAGCATAAATGGCTATTTATCTGAGTGATCGCCTACGAATTTCCTAAACCCACAAATCCACAGGGAAGTGTAATGGTCTCATCCAACATTTATTTAAAAAATAACCCTTTCCGGATCACGAGTTGCAGATCAGTGCTCAGATTTCCATCAGATCCAAGTCGGCATCTTCAAAACCATAAAAGGATCCAGTCTCGCTTTCCCCTTCGAAGAGCTGCTGGAGGATTTCCGGGTCTGCAGCCTCCTCAGCTGGGATCCCGTCCTGGAGCTCGGCCTCCTGCTGCTGCTGCTGCTGCTGCTGCTGCTCCTCGCTCAGCTTCAGCTGCTCCTCCAGCGAGGCGATGAGCTCCTCCTGCATGTCGGCGTTGCGCGCGGGCGAGTTGGCCGTGCCGTCCGGCCCGGGCAGCACGCTGGCCACCAGGAAGGACTGCTGCACGAGCTCCGGGCAGTCACTGATGACCTCCAGGACCTCTGCCAGCCAACACAACACCAGCTGCAGGAGGATGTCTGAGTCGCATGTCGAGTCCGCCATCTCCTTGGCTTGCTCTTTCCACTTTTTATGCAAGAAGCTTTTCACAGTCCGCTTTATACAAACATCTAGAGGTTGAATTTTGGAGCTGCAGCCAGCAGGGACAACAGCTGGCAGAGTGCTGGAYGCGCTCAGCAAAGACAGGACCTCTTCCGAGAGGTGTGTTCGGTGGCAATCCAGCACTAACATGCCCTTGCTGTTCTGACACTCTGTGTGCTTCTGCCACACTCTGGACGCCCACAACTCCATGATTTCATCATCRCTGTAGCCGTTTTCCTTTGCTTCCAACAGGATAGATTCTGGCACGTTGGCAGGCTGCTGTACGTGACCCCTGTAAACGACCAGCGTTGGGAGGACGCTACCGTCGGCGAGGATAGTGAGGATGACGTCGCACCAGGGCTCCCCRGTACCCACCGTCTGCAAGGCGTTCTCCTTCCTGTCATCGCTGCACAGCACCTCCACGTCCAGGAAGAGGGAGATCTCATCAATGGCCGCGATCATGGAGAGAGGCAGGTCTTGGGTGTGGATCTGCCGCTGCACAAACTCGATGAAGCAGCCGGCACTTTCCTCCACGTCCTTGGGGAGGGGGCGCGCTACCGCCCGGCAGGTGTGCGTGCTGAGATTGTGCCGCAGCATGAACCTCACCGCCCACTCGTAGGAGATCTTGAAGCCACCTTCGAGGGATCGGCCGATCTTGGTCGCTTTCTGGAAGAGAGTCTCCTCGTTTACAGGCAGCTGCTGCTCCCTCTGAGTGAGCACCCATTCTGCTAGCTTCTCTTCAGCCTCCAAACTGAGGTACTTGCCCTCTGACAGAGATGCCAAGTTTTCTTCTTGGAAGGCTTGAAAGCGGCGGAGCCAGCGCTTGATCCGCCTCTGGGGGTTGCGGAAGTGCTCCGCCGCCTGCTCGGTGCTGCAGCACAGGGCGAAGAGCACGACTCGCAGCTTCCTCACCGAGAGCTGCTCCTTTCTGCCCACCGCCCCGGGCTCCTTGGGGGGCTGCTCATCCTCGGGAGCATCGATGTTCAAGCACTCCTCCTCCGGGCAGAGCAGAGGTCTGRCACAGGCTGCCAGGGCCGCTTCAGGCTCCAGATTCTCTTTTGCAGGTGACGTGGACTTTGTCTTCGCCGTAGCAGCTTTGCTGGGGGAATACGTGGGGAATACATTCTTGGTGCTTCTGTCCTGGGGCTGGATATGCCTTAAAAGAGAGAGAACACGGAAGAAGCCTGAATAAACCAAGCAAACAAAACTGTTGAGAAAAAAAATAAAGAATAAATAGGTGATGGCAGACCAACATTTACAAATAGTTTACCTGGAATGTGAAATCCAAGTAGACCCTGTTAAAGAGAAAGGAGAGAGGATGGGGTGGGGTGGGGGTGGGGAAAAGAGAGGGAGAGAGAAAGAGAGAGAGAGAGAGGGAGAGAGAAAGATTGGGAGCTTAGCAAACAAACAAAAAGCACAAACAAAGAAAAAAGTCATCTTAGAGAGACGAGCATCAGTATCGCTATACTGTCTGTTCTTCAAAGTATCCCAATATGCTGCAAAAATAACTGATATTCATCCACCCATTCAAACTCCCACCTCCTACCATGGAATATTTGCACTTAAGTGAAGCCAAATATGGAACTAGTACAGAAAACTTAGCAGGGCAGAGCAGCAGCAAGCAGCAATCAGCAGAGTCCAGCTGCAAAACTCCACGTGCCTTTGAAATCACAGAGCTGAGGTAGGAAAGCTTCCCTTGGGCCAGATCACTGCAAGCAGTGCCCCAGACTTTTGTAAGTGGCTGGAAGAATGGCTGGAATGCCAGATCTGGGCCATTTTCAAAGCCCAAAGAGAGCAGCTGCTTAAGGCCTCTCGGTGTCATGGGGGTACAATGGTGTCTCAGCAGAACAGAGGAACTCGCTGACACCTCTGCATTGTCTGTCCCTGGGAAGATGTCAGGAGACTGGAGTAACTAGTGACACAGCAGAACTCCAGAGCTGGTGTCATTTAAACCTAAACTCTCAAAATCTCCGTAACAATTAAACCACATTCAGGCAGTTAGAGAACACCCATGGCACTATGTTTTATAACATTCAACATCCAGTAACCTCTTGGCCAAACGCTACACTTCAAAGTATTTGATCTTGAGTTTATGAATAGATGTATTATGTCCTACCCTAATCCTAGATTTCAAGTTATTGCAATTTCTTTTTGCTCCTTTTCAAACTCCTACCTCGGAAAATAATGTTACTAAACTCATGCGATGGATTGAAGACCAGATGTTTTGCCATTGTGTCACCTTCTGATGTTACAAAGAGGCAGGAGGAACAGGACAGCTTGACACCGCTGGAAAAAGAAAGAAAGAAGTGAGTTTAGCAGAAGTATCACATAGGAAAATATGTAGATCCTCCCCACCAACAACTAGAAAAAAAATTCACCCTCCAGTGTACACAGGCAGCACCGCCTCCCTTAAGCAACAAACTCCCACCCAAAGGCAAGGGGAATCTCAGGTAATACACTGCTCTTAATTCAATATGTGTTGAAAAAAAACACAGCGCATGTTCTTAAGAAGCAAATCATGAGATCTGGAAAAAAATGCCCATTAGATTCCCAGGTAATTAAGATGACAAGTTTTCCATTACCAGGCAGTATAGTTTTTAAACAAAGCCAAGTATTTAGGACTCTTCCGAGGAACATGATTGCTGCAAGACAAAAACAGTGTAAATGTCAGATTTGATCTGTATATTTAAAGAAATATGAACACATGCAAAAAACAGCACATCTACTCAGATAAACCCAATCCCTCTTTTAATACTATCTTGTTTGCCAATTTTGCTTTCAAGGAAATAAAAACCTGTGTCTAAATGGAACAACTTGGTATCAATTCAAAGTTGCTTCAGGTTTTGAAGCAACTCTTTTGCCATCCTGTTCTATATGTGGTCCTGTGCAGACTACAGGCTCGTAAAAAGATTAAGAACAATTATGCCATCCTAAGRTGAAAATTCTGCAAGATCCTATAAAGACCGAAAATGTCAGTCCTTTGCAGCAGCATGAGGTATCCACATCATGAGCTATTACTGCAGTACTTCAGAGTGAGTCTTACAGCTCTTGCACTGTTTTCCCCAACCCCTTTGAAAGCATCACCCATATTTGCTATTAAAAAGTGCAACACGTCTAGAGAGAATCTTACTTGCAGTAAACTGCCTGTGGTCAATTGGAATTTCATGATATTCCTTTTACTGCAGTGTAGGGGATAGGGACATAGGGATACAACTGCATTCAAAAAAAGGAGRAAATTCTAATACAGTGTCCAAAGAAATATTCTTAAGCCGTACTTGATCATGTGGTTGGCGTAAGCTCTGGAGCAGCAAGTGCTGTAACGACACAGCGAGCAGTGAACGTAGGTGGGAAAGTGGTTTGGGAAGTCAGGTATCTCGAAGCTGCACTCCAGACAGGTCTGTCTCCCCAAGACACTCCTAAAGACAAGAGGGGACATTTCCATCAGGGGCTGAACAAAGGATCTTCTCATTTAACACAATCATTAGCACACGAAATTTAGCACCACATAAAAGATCCCGGAACAGTCTGCAGTTGAGCTGGTCCTGTCTTCAACCCTATCTACCTAGGACAGCTGAGTGCCAGACTTAACATTCCCCACTTTGTAGCCAGGAATACTTGATTTAAGTTTAAGAGTGGCCTCTGGATTGTCATTAAAGATTAAGAGACACAGTGGGCAGAAAGCCCTTCAGCAGATTCCACTCTCCCTACAAAAATGCTCTGTAAACTATATTTCAAAATTTCATCTTAAGGGTTTTCATAACATGACTTAATCCTGTTCTTGTGTCAAGCTGAATTCTGACAAAAGCATTTCTTGGTAACTGGTGAACTTGTCCAGAGCCGAGAAGCAAATTCCTCAGCACTGTGACATTAAAAAAGAAAGAAGAAGGGAGGGAACAAATTGCATTTCCTTTAACAATTAAAATTATAAACTTAGCAACAAGCTCTGACATTTTCTTCACTGCTCTCTTCTGCACGTTCCTCTGGACAGGTGGATACAAGAAGATGGGCTGAGGATCTGTCAAAGATGTCAACGGAGCAGTTTCCTGGCCCATGCCCTGGGCCAGGTCGTTTGAAGATATTGGCACTGATCGTGGCGGTCCTCTAGATGCCCTGATTGTAACCTGCAAAGAACAGATACAACCAAGAGCTCTTAACACAAGGTTAACACAATCCACCACAACTCAGCCTCCTCCCTTTGAAACAGTCATTAAGAATCTCAGCTCTGAGACCTCCTAGAACAAAGCTGAGCATTTCCAAGCATAATACAAGTGCAAGACACAACCTGAGCCCCAAAGTGTCTGTTTTTCACCTAATGACTAGAGAGAGTCAAATCAACTAGTTCAGATGCAGATGCCTTCCCTTGTAGGTATCCTAGTTCAGGGAGTTTTATCTCCCTCATGTACCACTTTCAGCTCCATGCTCTCTGGCTTACCATTTCTAGGAAGAGAACAACCAACTAAGCATAAACCACATGGACAGAAAACAAAGTGTCAAATTCCACAGTCACGGGGACAAAGTAAGTGGCACAAATGCTGCAACTGGGCTTGCAGCAGTAAAAGCCTCCTGGCTTTTAGGTTTAGTGAATACACATGGATATAGACACAGATATTTCCAAGGAAACTGAAGAGGATCATTGTTAGCCTGGATTTCTTACCTTGGTTCCGGGTTTCAGTCCTTCAAGTTGCTTGGGCTTTCGGAAAGTTTTGTGGTGCTGCAGCTTGTGTTCAATTTTATCCTTGGCAAACAGGAACTGCAGTCTACACTTGTTGCAATGATAAACACTCTTCTTCTAAAGCAAATGATTCAGAGTTCAGTTTAGGGAGACACAACTTGCAACAAAACAGGTTGGGAGAGGGTGTTAAAAAAACCCCAACCCTCCCCTGCCAAAAACTTCGTTTTCTCTGTGGGGTCACCAAGCCCCCAAAGTGCCATGGACCCAAGTCTCGCGTGTTTAAGCCCAAGGCAGGCAAACAAGAGGAGCAGCGTGTGGAAACRGCAACCCTGTCAGTAGCCTGGCCTCCACCTCCTCTGGAAATCAAGGAAGGGCTTTAAGGGCAATCAAACTGGCACTTGTTAAAAGTGCYCCACGTGCAGGTCCTGAAAGCCATGCTTTAGCTATACCCCCACAAAATACGTTGTCCGTATAGGCAACATATATGGAAACAGAGCACCAAGCCACAAAAATGCATTTATTTGTGTGCAAACAGCATCATTTGTGTTCCGGAGATTAAAATTTCAAATCCCAAATGAACACAGAACCTCTATTGGTTAATCATCACACGAAGCGAGCACAGTCCAGCAAAGCACGGTTTTTGTGCTAAGTAACAATATTCTATGCTACTCCCAAACAGAGGTGGGGAAAGGGGCAACGCTTCCTTTCTCTAGCACAATCCTTATGAAAAGTCTGCAAGGAGAGCATAGAAATTGCATTTGTTATGGAGTGAATATGTCATTTATTTAAAACGTTCCTTCCTCCAAGTTGCTCCCAAGCCCCCAGCTCATATTCAACTGTGATCATGTTTGTAAAAACCCACCCAGTCTTTGGAGAAACCACCTTCAACAACGGCAGCAGCAACAAAAAGCAGACGCACATATGCAAAGGCTGCAGCCTCACTACCTGATGCCTCATGAAATGCTGCTGGAAAGCATTGCCGTTCTTAAAGACTTTGAGACAATAAGGGCAGAGCAGGTGCCGAGTGTCTTCGTGGATCATTCGGAAATGGCTGTCCACTTCGGAGTAGAGCGATGAACGATACTGACAGACCTACAGGACAGAAACCATCAGCGACCAAGTCACATGGCAACTTCTTGTATCTACCATCGCAACACTGAGATTGCTACTGCATGGTCTTGATGCTCAAAAGATATTTGTCAATGGTGGTTCGGAACTAAGTCCCAAAGAACTTGCTAGCTTGTAAATTGTAAAATACCAAACTTACTAGCTTGTAAATTGTAAAATACCAAACTAAGTAGCATCTATTCAAAGCAGTCTGCATAAAATGCACAATGCTGACACTGCTCACACAAGAAGGAAAGAAGTGACCATGTCCCAGGGTGGGGGAAATGCAGCTAAGGGCTGCATAATAAGGGCTAAAGCTCTTATTTAGACCACGATGAGCTACAGGCTTTGCTGGAAATGCCAGCTTTCCCCTTACGCTCTAGGACGCCTTTGTGAAATCCAGTTCCTCAAACCCCTTCAGTACCTGACAAACATATGGCATCTCCCCAGGTTTGTGTGTATCCTTCATGTGCTGTAGAAACATCGGTTCACTCTCAAATGCCCATTCACAAATCTTGCACTTTGCTGCGAGAGAAAGGAAAAGCAAGTTACAACTTGGGGGGGGATCAGGGCTGGAGGGGCGCACAGAACTTAAAATGTATGCTACAAGTTGCAACAAGTTGCTTTGAAAATATAGTSCCGTTATAAAAGCGAAACAAAAAAACCCTAAAGCATTGCTAGCTCTCAACATTTTGAATTGGCTACGCAAAAGAACATATTCTAAGAGTTCTCCAAAAAGCAGAAAAAGTTCTACCCACCATTTAGTTTAAGAAAATAAGTAGTAAAGCTTCCTGATAAGGCAACCCCAAGTGACTTTGAAGTATAGATTTTTTATCGGCAAGTTAACCACCAACGAGGTACTACTGAGTTTGTTCTTTAATTGTCAAGAATATTTTAAAATCAGCCTGAAAAATACAGTATAGATGGATTTTTCTACTGACCTACAAAACAAGCGTACTACAAAAGGCAGAACAGAAGTGTCCTTTGTCCAAAGACTTAAAACAAGACACAACCCCCTTAAACCTAAGCAAACAACAACCAACTTACTTGTTGATTCATAGGGACTGTGAACATTCTCTAAATGACACTGTAGCTGGAACGGAGTGGAAAACTGCCTGTAGCAATGCTGACAGATGGTATGGACGTCCACCTCTCCATTCTGCTGGTCTAGCTCAACATGGTGCTTCATATGATTCATAAACCTTGCAGAGGTGATAGAAAGTGTGTGAGCATAAACCCCAAATCTGTGTGTCTGTAAGGCTGACAGCCTCATGAGCACTCACCTGACTCCTCAACCCATATTAGCATTACCTTTATTTGCACAAAGGATTTAACAATAAAGTTAAAATAACTGTAGTTCCAAAATAGCATTAGAAGCAGTTTCTGTCTTCCTACCGAAGTCAAGCAAAACCTCCCTCTATCCAGAGACCTCCCGCTTTTCAGAAGGAACTAGAGAAGAGATCTGGCCGTGCAAGGGTTGAAATAGTTGAGCACTTCTGATCCTAACGGGGAATGCTATTCACCACGATAAGCATTTCAACTCAAAAGGAAGAAAAAAAAACAAACAAAAAAACCCCAAACCACTGTTCCCGTTATTTCAAAAGAAGAATGTACAGCGCCTTACTGGGAAGAATACACTCTATACAAAAAGATTTTCTCATCAGCTCCCTCTTGTGAAACGGTATTGAATAAAGATGAGGAGAACAGTTYGTTCTAGCAAATAAAATTCCTTATCGTTTTAAGACTAATGAAAAGTAAATGAAGCTTCTCTGCTGAAGAGTATTCTAACCATGCAACCATCCAGTAAGTTTTACCCCTGACTCAATTGTGAGAGAACAGACAACTCATCTCACCTTTTCCTGCTTCAGTTCTGGGCTTAACCTACTGCATGGGAGCTGTAGCACTTGATGGACTGATGCTCATAACTCATTTTAACTTCGGGAGATTAGAGGCATTCAGCACACTGCAGGCTGTGGCACACCGTTCCTCTTACCGTATGTTGTTCTTTAGCCTCTTGGTGCAGTGCGGACACCTGAAGGAAGTGGGAACCTTGGGGAAGTTCAGCAGCTGATTCACTTTGCCACCATCTCTGCCGTAGTAGAAATCATCCACTAACATAATRAGCTTGCTTTGGGATGAGTCAACCATGTTTTCATTTGGCTCTGGAGCTTTAGCAGGGGGGGATAATGCAGGAACAGGGGTAGAAGAGGGTGGTGAAGCAACAGCTGTATTTTTTTCTGGTGAGGGTGGCTTTGCAGATTGAATATTTGGTTCTGGCTCTAGAGATTTTCCTTTCTTGAGGAATTCAACCATTTCAGGACAGCAGTACTGAAAGAAAAGCCACACAAAACATCAAACTGAATCTAGGAAGAACCATAGATATTTTTAAGGGTAAACGGTCAAAAATTTGCCTCTCAATTTCGTTCTTTTAACAGAAGTCTCTGACCTAGGGAGAAGAACTAGTCTTTGCCCGCCACGATCACAAGCAACTATGAATTAACTGCTCTTCTTAAAACAGTTACTTACACACATATGTCCTCTTAAAGCTTCAGTGACTCGAAACTGGGCATTGCATCTTGGGCAGACCTTCCTGCCACCGTCTTGCAAATCAAATGTGGTAATAGGAGATGAGCTGACTGTAGCAGGAAAAGCAAAACAAAACACTAGTAAGAAAGAATCCTTACTCTTCATCTTGACACTAGGTGATCTCTTGCAAGTACTGAAATACTTGAGTTTCAAGGGCTATGCTTYAAGTACTAAACTAGTCTGGAAAAGGAAGCCCGAGGAAAAAAAAAAAGAAGGAAGAAAAGGAAAAGTAAAAAGAATGCAAACTCCTTGTGATCTGCAAGATGAAATACACCCCCATTAGCTAGAGCAACAGGGGCGTCTCAAAACTAATTTTAAAATGGGAAGATCAGTGTAACTGCTTTCCCATTTTCAATTAATTCTTTGGCTTCTTCTCCTYATTCACTAGTTTAAATGCCTCATCTTCATCTCCAGCAGCAAGTCAAAAATCAGAATCTGGATGATACAAAAGGCACCTGAAAACAACAACTTTTGGACTCTCGAACACTTTAAAGAATGTTCTTCCTTTGGAAGAAGTCCAAATTGAATCGTCTTGCCTCCTTGTGTAGAGTATCTCTGGTTTGTGCAGATAATTTCCGCGATAACAGGATGAACAGCAATCATTCTGAATGCAGAATAATATAAGATTCCCAAAAAAACACAGTTACTAGATAAAATAGATGGCAAGCACATAGAAAATAAGAGCACAGCTCTTTAAGTGTTCATCCCTAGCACGAAACCACCATAGTTATGAACGGCATTGTTTTTTCCTCCAGAAAGTACAGGTCTGGACACCTGTATATTGCCAGGTTCTCAGCAGAATCAATCAAGTTATAAAACAGCTACTGCAGACCGTACCTTTTAATGATGAAGATGATGAAGACTCTGCAACACTCAATCTCTGCGAGCCATGCACAGGGCTGCTGTTAGAAACCACAAGTGGGCCAGGACTCTGGCCTAAGGAGGGAATCGTATTCAGGGTATTCACTAGCTTAGCAACCTCGTTGCTGTTCTCACCAGTCACACCAGGTCTCTTCACGGTCACAAAGCTCGCGATACTCACTGCCAAGAGAAGGAATAAAGAGAGAAATGAATTAGGAACAGGTTAAGACGTGATGCCTACGCAACACCCACCCGCAGCTAGCACACCTCATCTCCCGTTCTTCCCTTGAGTCTTCAAAGAGGACAACTAAGCCACCAATTCCGATATCCAGTGACTTGAAGGCTGGTGAGAGCGGCAAAGAACATCTCCCTACCCTTCTGGTTACACTCTAAGATATGAGCCATGTCCCATGATACAGAATATTAATGGTCACAAAAAGTTTATTTTCTAAATGCAGTCATATATGATTTTGATCACTTAAAAGCTAAAAATATTCCGACTACTTGCTGTGTGAAGTACTTTTCTAAATTGTTTGTCACTATTCCTGAGCAATCAGTTGACTCATGAATTCAGCCAACATAAAAATAAGTAAAATGGTTGGTTTCTGCCTGTGTTCATCATCTGTTCAGCTTTAGCTTGCAAAAAAAAAAAAAAAAATACAGGGCATCAATGAACAGTATGCTGCACTTGGGGGACTCTTAATTGGTGATCTCAGAGCATTATGCAAAGCAGAATTTAACTGGTCTTCAAGCCAGACTGGACGCTATGGCAGAATTATTTTCATTTTTTTTTCATATTGGTAAGAGAAATGAAGGGTGAGTCAGTCACAGAGGCAAAAAAATAGAACCTAGGCGTTCTGACTCAACTTCTGCATTCTAACTGCTAAGCCATATGCTTGAAGATCAAATGCCAGACAGTGTTATACACTCGAGTCCCCTTGCTTTTCCATGGCAAATCTTACCTAATTTGGGGTTAGTAGCTTGACTGGACTGCCCTGGCTGCTGCACAGTTAACTGTCCAAGTGTTGTTGGCTGCGCTGAAGTAGGAGTTGTGGAGGTGCTGGGAGTGGACTTACTTTGCTGTTGTGCCTGGGACTGTGGTACAGTGCTCCTGATGGTAAGCGTGGCCGGAATGACTGTAGTGAAAGTGTTGGTGGTGGGTCGGACCGGCATGGTTGTACCTGGTCTCACCTGGGCCATTTGAGAGAACACTTGGGGAACGCCAACTGTTGGTTTAACAAACTGGGTACCTGGGGCTTCAAAAACAAAGTAGATCAAATAATCAAACTTCATTCCTTGCTCAGAATTTTCTGAGTGCAGCCTATTTTCCATCACTGTTGAGCTCCTACAACTCCCAGTATCTTCAGTGGAAGCTACAGAAGTTCAGCACCTTAATTTCCCTTCCCAAGTGGGATAAAGTTGAACAAGGATGCAAAAACAGTGATTGTTAGGTGAAACTTTCAGGCACAAGTGATTTATGAACTTAAATCCTGATAAACTTCRTAAGTCTCACAGTCCTTTTCTCTAATGGCTCATGGCCTTTTATGACAGAAAAAGAGTGATCCTATGGACAGATATTAAAGCTTGTGATGTGAGGCTTGGGAAATTCAGTTTGGGGAGAATGAAAGGTGACCTGATCCCTATTCATGGTTGCTTTATTATGAAGAAGCTATCCAGTGACATATGGATTTTTGACCTGGCTGATGGAGCATGATAAGATCTGGTATAAGAAGTTCRCATTGAAGAAAAATACTCCTCAAGGTGAAGTTTGGTTTACAGGCAGTAAGGGACATGGCTTGGGGAAATTTGGAAAAGAAAGACGAGTTGTAAGGAGCCTGTCATAGTCTGGGATTTTGGAAGCAAGTTAGGTGGCTTTTGAAGAGGCTGGATTACATGGAACTCTGAGGCAGATACTGCATCCAGGTGGAAGACCCCTACTCTGCAAAGCACTTCAATGCTGTGATTGAAGGGCCCACTCTCAGCTGTAAAACAACTTGCAGAATTGGTAGCACAGATAAAGGAAATCCCAATTATTACAGAAATGGAAAATCCTCATCTTCAGCACTACCAGATATGCAGGTGAAATACAGACTTCAAATACAGACTTTTTTATTTTTTGCTAGTCTAAAAAGAAATATGACAGAGACGCAGCTTTCATTAGTTTCAGCCCTTACCTGGGACTAGGGTAATGGGTCTGACTGTTTGACCTTGCTGCACATTCAGAACAATTCCAACTTGATTCATTGTGTTTTGCACAGGTCGCACATTCCTCACAGGAAATCCCTGCATTGAAACAGTTACCATCAACGTATCAAATGTATTTTAAGCACTTCCAGTCTGAGCTTTCTACACTGAAATAGATCATTTACCTCTTGAGTAAATCCCTTCTTGGGGATTCCCATGAATAAAGTGGGGTCTACCAGAGTACTCACCTGGGTCGTTATGAAGATGGGCTGGCTGGTCACTGGAGAGTTTGTCACATGGTTGGCATTCTGCATGACCTGGACAGGCCGTAACACGGGCTGGGTCACCATCGTGCCCAGGCCTGAGGATGGGTTCTGTGCGAGGATGAGAGGCTGTCCACCCTGCTGAACAAGTGGATTGCCAGCTGGAAGAGAAACACAAATATAAACAGTCACACCTGCCAGGTAAAAATCTGTGCTTTCCTCACGCAATAGAAATGGKTTTTTTTGACAATATCCAACCCTTCTACATATTAACATTCCTATTTAGACAGGATTTTCAAAGGCTCCTAGGAACTAGGTGTTCAAATTCTTCAGCTTTGAGCAACCTCACAGCTTGGATACTCCTCTCCCGCACGCTCTTTGAACACACCCGCAGCTGTTACACAGCTGCTTCAGTTTTCCTAGCCCCATTCACTACAAACTGAAAATCCAACTGCTGCCTGCACAAGCCACCATCCAAGCCGCAGCAGCACTGCCTGCAACTGTGTCAGCCTACAGAGTGCTAACGCTGCCACCACCGCCTCGGATGGACGGATTTTCACTGGATACTCCTAGTACAGAACCGCCGCTGGCAGACGTGGCCACCCGATGCTGTTGGTGCGAGACGCTCTCTCCAGCTGCACGCTGCTCTGCGGCGCGTCCCCTTCACCCCGCGCGCTCGCGGCCGCCCACCTTCTAACTCGCCCCCTCAGCAGACGGGCAATATTTGCACAGCGTGAGGAAACCAACTCAGGAAGGTTGCCCAGGGCAGGGCTAAAGCAAAGATCGCAACGTTTCCCATCTCCTCCCATCTCCAGGGACTGTCACCCAGAAAATGAATAAATAATTAGTATTCCTTGTGCTTCCTACAAAGCAATTTACCCTCAATTGTTTTTCCCCACTAGTTCTTCATTTCACAAATGCCTACTACAGATGACATGTGTCTGGCCTGAAAGAAAAGGCCAGAAGCTCATGGTAGCGAGCTATCAACATGCATGAAATGTGTTCCTTCTTTTAAGCATCATGCACAAAAGCAAATCATATATCTATATATCTATCTTAGTAGCTTATCTACACAGGTATCTATGGATATCAATATAGATTCTCTAACAAAATGCCATCAACAGCACCCAAATAAATATTTCATGCAGTYGTGTTGACAAGTTCCTACAGGCGCTTCTTCTTGCCAGTATTAAAGCATTACGGAGAGGTCTGTGCTGAGAAGGACAAACTCCTGACTAGGCAGACATGAGAAATCCTCTTGCCCTGGTCGCAAAACACAAACCAGCACTGGTGTGGTGGCCAAAACCAGTGAGGCTACAACAGCTACTTATCCTAAAAGGACCTCAGGTCTCTGTGGGGTTTTATCCACATGTTCTCTATTTTTCTTTTCCCAGAGCATGTATGGTGTCTTAAGCACAAGAAGGATGAAATTTCATGCAACTGTGTTAGTCCAGGAAAGAACTCCTGCTGTAAGACAAAATGTTCTGACCAGAGGCAAACTGCTTCTTTTAACAAAATATGCTGTACACGAACAGCCTGGATGCTGCCTGACTGGCAGCTCTCAGTGTACACAATCCAAATATTTTCATGAAGATTATATAGGCAGAAACTGTAGGGTGATGGAAGAATATATCAAAAGGCCCAGATCCAAGCAACACAACTGCTTGGCCCACATCTTGTCTAGCTTTTCAAGTTCCTTAGCAAGGGCGCTGGTGGAAAGAGGAGACATCGGTTGCCACTTTCAGAGAACGAAAAAAATATCCATCAGCAAACACAGCCTCTAACTGAGGGAGAGGATGGAAATGTTGAGTTGTCATAAAGGCTGACAGTTTATCTTGGACCATTTTCTTCTTCAGGATCAAAAACAAGGAATACAAACCCTGCTACGCCTGAACTCTGAGCATGTTTCCTCCAGCTCCGCAGATGAAAGACAGGACACGTGTCCTTTGCAGGCTGATACTGCTCTCTGAAGAGGGACAGGGAAAGGATGGAAGGGGTGAGTAGGAACAAGAGACAAATTGACTTAAAGTGCAATTTTGGCAAGTTACAGACGTGATCCGTTCAATATTCCTGAAAATAAAAACATGATTATCAAAGAGAAGAGAGAGAAGAGACAGTGCAGTTGGGAATGAGAGGAGGGGAAAAAAAGAAAAAAGAAAAGAGTGGGGGGGGAAGAGAGAGAGTGAAGGAACTGTGGAGAGTTGTATGAGGTGCTGAATATTTACATCCCACCCAGCATCTGACGAAGGCCCAAGCGCAGGGCATTAGCAGATCATTGTCTCCTCCTCAGCGGCATCAGGGTTATCGGGCTGACAAGGAGCGCACAGTCCCGGCCAAATCTTTCAAGGAGTGGAGACCTTGCCAAGCGCTGGAAGTCTGCTGGAAGAGACTGCAAACAACAGTCCTTCATTGTCCCTTGAGCRTCCAAGGAAATCATGAAGACTGAAGCTACGAGGACCTCATGGTTAGTACAGAGGCTACCRCGAAGCCTCAAGCAGAATGCGACAGTCCAGTTTCCATCTCCTTCTGGCTCCTTGGGAGCTTACAAATCAAATGGGTGGACTTGTATCAGCTTAACAAACAAGAGATGACATTGGGTTATAGTCTATTTTAAAGTAGAGACCAGCTGAGAAAGATCTTCTGGTCAAGTCACTCCAATGACTTTCGATTCTTTTCTCCCAGTGTGGGCTTGGTGGGTCCCTGTCATGTTGATCTCTCCTAAAATGMTATCATTACTAGACAACACAACAGCAGAAGCATATACAAATACTCCAATTCCTTACCAGAAACTGCAGGCTCTTTGCAGTGTGGTCAGGATGGGCACAGTTGCATGGCAAAAGTTTTTTTCAGGCTTTGGTAGACTTTCATTAACGAGACTGATAAGTCTTCTGGTGTAGCATGTCCAAGAGCTTCTCTTAGATTGCTTCCGAGAAGATTTGTTAGGTTTCCACAGGTCCTGGAACACTTTAAACTCACCAGACAAGACAGATGTGCATAGATTCACTATTTCATCTAGGGAGAATGAGGAGACCATGGCACAAATCAGCTGCTGCAAAAGAACAAGTTACATTCTTCTCTCTTCTCCTCCTGCCTCTCAAGCGTATGACTTTTCCAAGTAGCTCGCTGGAAGCTGCTTGATTTGCTTCTTTGAGTAGAGCGATTTAGACCTAATGGCAGTTGACGAAGCAAGCCTCCTGAAGCAGGCCTGAACACCTAGTCCTGGAAAAAAGTGATCCTTGTGAGACCTAGGCCTCTTCCTACACTTCTTGAACTCCTCCTTGACTTCCAGTATGCTACCAGGAAGGTAAAGTGTAGACATGTAGAAGAGGAACTYTCTTATCCTCTTTCCCAACTAAGCATAGCCAGGTTGCAACTAGCAAGACTTCTTTACCTTGATGCTCCAGAAACCCCCACGAAGATGATCTGAACTTTACTGCTGTCCTTTCCAAGAGAAGGACGCTAGCACTAGGTCCATCAAGGAGCCACTTTGCAGGGTGAAAATCAGAGGTACTGACATAGGAACCTCAAAGTAGAACATACCAGGCTACAGAGGCCATCATGCCACGGCTCCCATCACCAAGATAACGCCAGAATCATCAATAAACAGTTAGGACTGATGTCAGCGTGCTGTGATTTAAGGTTATGATACGTTTGGACTTTGAGTTCAATAGTTGAGCATCAACAGAACTCAGGCTTAGAGAGAAGGGTAGACAATAAGCCTGGGTTGACAACTCACTTCTGCGATGACTTTTGTCTCAAAGAACACCCTTTGTCACAGCTGGCAGGCAAAAAGGAGCAATGTGGGGACACGTCATTAACACTTTAATGGCAGGTGATTCCAGTATCAAGTGGATACTGGGGCCTAGTGACAGACACTTCTAGGTATCTGAGGAGCCTTTTATCAACTTTAGGTGGCTTCCAAGCACTCTCAGTCCACCTCGGGAAGTATGAGGCACAACCGCTCCGGAATGCATCCTTCAAAAAGCAGGACCTGGGAACAAGGCTAAGAGAAGCTGCTGCTCTAACGCTGCTACCTAGATGAAAGGCTACCTCCCCCCGGTGCAAACACCCACATATAACAAGTGTAAGAGAAAAAAAATGCTGATGGAGTCAGGGGAAAGAAGGGATCGCAGGGCGGGACAGCAGGGAAGCATTGCAAGCTTCCCATCACACTGACACAGGCAGCAACTTAAACACACAAGTTCTTCTCATTTCCTAACTTAAACTGACTTAACTACACAGTTAGGCATTTGTTGCATGCGTGATTTAAACACAGTRTTTTCTTGTATAATTTCTACATTTTCAGTATAAAAAAAAAGAGTATTTTTGAGATTCCTGTTGCAAGAATTGAAGGAATCTGCAATGGAGAATTATGAAAATGAGTCAAGCTGTCAGCCTGATGCGTGGCGTGGCACCCATCTCATCCTGGTCAACAAGAACAACCTTTTGGGGAGCGGAAGAGGACACTGTTGCAAGACACCCACACTATAACCAGCTCGCCATGCAGGTATACATGACCACAGGAAGGAACCACCTTGAGCACGCCACAGGTATAGCCACAAGCAATCCAAAGAAATGAAAGGCAAGGGGAAAAGGGGCAAGGGGAAAAGGAAGGAAGGATCCATTCCACTACTCTCTTCGTTCAAAGGGGAGCTGGAGTTTTGCGTATTTCAACATTACCAAGTACAACATCCCACACGGGAAACTGAGGCAGGCGGTTGGTTAACAAACAGTTAGCTGTAAGGCTCAGTATTTAGCAACTGGGATGCTGTTGTTTAAGGAAAGGATAAATTTTAGGCCTGCAGGCTGGCACATGGTGAATTATATCCTGGAGGGAAAAAGACCAAAACAAAATCTTACGCCGAGACACGGATAGATTTGACGGGTCTTTTTCAGCCCTAACTTGGAAGTTTTTTTTAATGAATGTAAAACAAAATGCCAGATGACAGCCATGAGCATAAAAACAGTTGCTGAAAGCTGGGATGACTCCAGACACAGCTCGCTTCATGAGTGCTCCACATAGTCACAACTTAAACTGGGATGTGACCCTCAGTTACTGGGCCAGCAGAGGCTGCTGGCACTGAGAGGTGACAGATCCCTGTGGCATTTTGCCACTCAAAATCCTTGCCGGTAAAAAGCCAAAAAAGATTCCCCTGCAAGTCACAGCTATGTTGTAGGGGATGGTGGGCCTTAACAAGCGCAGCTACTCTTAGAGGAGAAGGGCTGGCTCTAGGCTGGAGAACTTTGTGTTGCTTTTAAAGTGAATGGGCCCAGCCGCATCCATGCAATCACAAGGAGAATTTCCTCATCTATCGCTAATTTAAAGAGAAAAGCCACGTGGAAACAACCAGGAAAAACTTAGTCTGCCAACACAACGTTCCTAATGCCTAGGGGGGTTCACCTGCATCCCAAGGGATGCGAAAAGCGCAAGTGCAACCACCCATCAAGCTCATGCTGCAATACACAACCCCGGCTGAGGCTGCAGGCTTGGTTCCAGCAATACTAACAGAAAAGATTTCTCAAGTCAGAAATCCTCTGCATGTGGAAAGTAATTTTGTCTAGAGACTGTGAACATCCCATCTGTCTTCCAAAGATATCAATACATACCTTGGGAAATTTCAGGTTTTTTCCTAAGCATTGTCTCCTGACCAAAGTAAAAAAAAAAAAATCTACAGACCCTGAGATCACAGATGTATCACGCAGTGATAGCCACAACGCACTTGGAGTCAAAGACATTTTTAAGACACTTCCCAAAAATGTATCATCATTTCAAATAACATAAAAATAACCTTTCTCGTTATCCATGTTTCTGATAAAGTTATACTAAAAATGGTACTTTTTAATGAGTTCGACAAACATATTTGTATAGCTTCTTAATCCTAAAGGAGTCTAAAATATTTTATATTCCAATGTATTARATAAGTTATTCAGAGAGATTGCTTATGTTATCTCTGAAAAGAAGCAAGACAACGCTAACAGCAAAAGGGCCACCCAGCCYTTGGACAGAGTTATTCACCTTGAGATTTGGCCAACACACAAGTTTAACAGTTTTTTTTTTGCAAAACAGTGTCCCCAGCTGTGACCATGAGCAGACGGGACCTTGATTTTACATCTTATCTAAAGGGTGATACCTCCAGTGATAATTTCCAGTAATACCCTGGATTTCATTTCGAGCAGAATGAAAGCAACTGCTATGCCCTGTAGCCCCTGCAAGCTTTGACAGGACTCCCACCAAATACTGTCACCTTTCTGTTCAGCTTGTGCAAACTCAAGTGCTTGGAGCACCTCTATTTATCATTTCCTTTTTTTCCCTTTTGTTTTTTTCCCTTGGGGGGGAAAAAAAAAAAAAAGCTCCAAAAAGTTGAAGACTTCCAYGGAGACCCTTTAATTACAGCAAAATATGCAGAACACCTACTGCTACAGAGTTCAAAACGCTGATCACCAAGAACGCTTCTGCAGTGCTTCACACAAACCTTGACATTTAGGACTGCCACCACCGAAGCAAGAGAGAGAGACACCAAATCACCAGCGCTACCCCTGGGCCTACAAGATCCCTTCTCTGTTCCAGATATTAAACTGCTACTTTGCTTGGTCTTGCCCAAATAGCCAGGAAAAAACAATGCAAATGCCTAAATGAAAGCCTAATTTATTAAATATGCCAGTCTACTTCACCCACACATGCAATAGGACRTGAATTCTTTTTCTTCCCTACACACCAACTCAAGTACTTGGGGAAAATCAAAAGGAGAGTAAAGTTTTGTTTTTCTGGTTATAGAACAGGCTTTATTTACTCTTGTATTTTAAATGCTCTGGCGCTGTAACAGAATGGTCCAAATTGTGTTGATACCAACTGAAAACCATAGTCAAAACCAAACAAAAACCCCACACTTCCATGTCCTTACTTAGCTAGGGCTTCTTAGGCCCTCCTGTTAGCTGGTCAAACGCAGATCACCATTTATTAAATTATTCATTAACAGGTATTTTTTGTTGTTGTTTCAAATAAGCTTACTGGAGAAGATATAAGCAATCACTGCAGTTTCCCTTACATATCACACAACTATAAGTTGGATAATTCTAGACTGAAATAAATACCCGTAGCAGTTTTATCAACCGAATTATAGTCCTCAACAACAGAATCTTCAATCACATCGCTGATTTTCTGCCATGGCTCCAGCTCCTCCTCCTCACATTCCATAAAAAGGTCTGTATCCGCCATCCTGTAAAGGGAAAAGAAAAATCTTTTACCGGAGGAAAAAAATAAAAAAAAATCTGTGCTTCGCCAGGCAACAAAACTCTCATTAGAAGTATTTTTATAATTCCAGCACTGCTTACAATGGTTGTATTTCCCAATATGGGAGAGGGGAGGGAAAAAATGTATATTTTCCAGTTCCTATTTATACCTCACATTACAGAAATGAATCCACATTCTAATTTAATTGGTTGTCTTTCCTTTTCCAAAAGGAATCTGTGAGATTCCCTCCTGCCAAATCCTTATAATTTCAGGTTTTATGCCTCTCCCAAAAAAGCCAAATCTACTAGCCTGAAATCAGAAGTCACTGCCCCATAACCATAAATAAAATCGGGCTGAAAGAAAGCAGTATTATGGTTCTGCTCAATCTTTGGTCTGGAATATCCTAGCACTACCGTCAACAGGCACGTGACAAACAGAGATTAAAGATTCAAGCTCAGAGGGGTAGAAATGTGCTTGCAAATGTGYGGGCAGTCCTTGGCCAAGCTGAGATTCTTTCTCCAACCAAACGTACACGCGTTTCATCTCCTCCTTGTTTCTACAGCCCTTCCACAACAATGTTCTCTATTGCCAAGCACCCTATAGGACACCTCATGGAACAGGAGATTTATCAAAGATCTCCAAAAAAGCTGCTTTGATCAATATTACTGATATCTAATCAATAAACATACATTTCCAATCACGTTTAGACACCTTTCAAGCCATCATGCCAAGGAAACCAGTTCTTCAAGAACTTGCTGTGCACTCTTTAATCTCAATGGGATTTAGCTAGGAATTATWAAAAAAAAAAAAATCCACAAAACCTGAATTTCCTCATTTCCCACCTAACCAAACTCATTTTCAGACAATCTGTGTTTTTAATAGTCACAGAAAACAGCTTTGACCAGAAGAATGAAACACAAGAATGCTTTAAATTGTTGAAACCGAAAAACTTCTGAATGCAACTATATATTGCCTATATGCAGCTATATATGATTGCAAATACTTTTAGGAGCTTCCATTAAGATATAAAATAGCGGTTCTTTTTACTAGCTGGTTTGTCAACACCAATTTGAAATACGCATTTAATAAAGCTACCCCCATGCCTCACCACATTCTGCTTTTACATTTATGGTGCCGATTAAGGTTCTTGTTAATTTACCAGAAATAAAGCAGCTCGCTCTGAACATGGATGCGACAAAGATTATTTCTTCACTCGGCGCTTCAAGTCCTTTTCAATCCATTTTTACACCCAAGGCATCCTTTCTGGATGGTTGGTCTTTATGGTTCCTATGCCATAACATTGCCCCGAGCGTAGCACTGAGATGCAGACCAAGCGGACAGTCCAGASAGAGCTACAAAAATAGTCTAGGTCTAGGAAATGTGACCTTCCAGAAAAGATGGAATTACCTGGAACTGTTCAACCTACAGAAGAGATTATTGAAGATTAATCATCATCTTCGGATGTATAAAAGACTGCTGCAAAGCGGAAGAAACAATCTGTTCTCCACATCTGTATTGGAAACAAGAAATAAGGGCTCCTATCGAAGCGCAGAAGATTCCATGTCAGACATGTGAAAAGCCTCTAGGAATAAAGAACTACATCCAACTTCCCAGGAAGGCCAYGAAATTTCTACCTCTGGATGCCTCTGGAAACAGGCAGAGCTGTAAGAGATGCTACGTGTAATAGTGGGAAAGCAACCCGCATTAAATGAYCCCTTGGAGTCATTCATTACTAATGAACATAAATATCACTTAGTTCAAATGAGCCCAAACCAAACATATCCAAACATATCCTCGTGAAGAACGTGCTAAGCAATAATTGCTTAAATATTTCCATTCAACTTTTCACAAATATCTGCCTAAAACTGCTCTTTTTATTAAAAAAAAATCTGTCACCAATAATGAAGACAAATAGCCAATTGAYTTACAAAAGTCTCTTACTTGTCAAATAAAATTATATTAGTATACAGAAATTACACCACTAATTATTTTAATAATTCTAATATACAAGTAACCAAGTGTATTACCTTAGGCTTTAATATTCCATTAAAACAGATGAAACCTGGGCTTTCATAAAGCTAGGCAAGAAGCTGTGAACGAGAAAGCTCTGCCATCTTCACAAACATGGAGAAGGAGCACATGTATGAATTCTTTTCCTGGGGTTTTTTAATTCTTTTGTAAGAAACAGTCACATTTTTTCATAGCACTCATGCTACACTTCAAAGACATTACTAGCTTACTTATATACCTAAAACCCGCACTATGTTAAATATATATGTGTGTGTATATATGTATTATTAATATAATATATAAAATATAATAGTATTATTATATATTATTAACCTCATCTTAAAGATGGGAAATTGAGTTTGGTGAAATTAAACAACTTGCCTAAGAGTCTGCTAGATGTGGGTGGCTTAGATATAAAACTCAAGAAGTCCAGTCCTGTTCACTTAGTGTTGGAGTCTGTGTTAACTCACCTATAAAAATAAATAAATAAAATTGGATGACAGAGGATATGACAAGATTCCAAAAAATAAGACTCTGAAATACAGGGACATTCTAGAGAACTGCTTTGTAGGGAAAAGAAACAAAACCCAAATGCATACAAACAGAAAAGCCCACAAAGAGTCTTAAATATTATTTTCTCTGCCTGTTGGTGCAAACTTCTTTTTTTTATAATGATTACATGACCTTAACAAAAACAGCCAAGAACTCTCATGAAGGGCTTGAAGGGATGCCCATGAGAACTGCTCTGTAACTACGTCCTCCTGCTTTTCTATAGCCATCTCACAGAAACATCCAGAAAAATAAATCTATGTAAAGCTTCTAGGACAAAGCTTCTCTCAGCCAGCAGAATAATGGTGATGCCTAAAACAGTAACTATTTGTCTGGAATCATAYTACTTCATGCCAAGCAAGTAACAGCGCCTTAATACTATAGCGATGGACAATCTATAAATAGCTGGGATAAATAACCTGATCTATTAATTAAAGCATGCCCACGTGTCTATGGGGGAAGGTTAAAGTTACAGAGAAAATCTTTGCAGGCACTGTAAAAATATATTATTCAACACCTAATAACTATTCAAGAGACGCAAAGACAAAATGCTAAAGAGTCCGTAGCTACAAGCTTCTTTTGACACTAACTCGCATTATGCGCAGAGCATTTCATCTGTTCACATCAAGTGAACTAAGAAAATGTCTCTTCTATAATGTAACAGCTTTGCTTTTCAGAGCTTTGATCTTGAATATTTTTGTGTGTAAAAAGCCTTTGCTCAATAAAATGATTAATCCCAGTGATAAATACTCTACATTTTGCTTTTCAGCACATAGTTGGCAGATGCTTGGTTGAAAAGATGGATGCCAAAAAAAACCCAAATTATAAACCATGCCAGAGATACCACATTAAATAAAGGGGGTTGAAAGAGGTTTTCTTCCCCACTCTAGCTGAAAATGGGATAAAATCATTCAGAGAGCGAGCCAATCTATTTTTGTGATATACGGATAATAAAGATTTTTTCCCCCCTTTTGGCATACAACTAGACACATCAACTTATCATGAAAAATGAGCATTTTTTTTCCTTTTCTTCTATGCAGCACTGCAAAAAATCCTACCTAGCTCCCTCACAACTATAACTGAGGCCTGGTCCAGTATTTATTTACCATAATTTCAGTATTTATTTACCATTGAACAACTTCTATGCAGATATAATCCCTGCAGACTGCCATTATTGTCTTAAGAGAAAATGAATAAACAGCTAGAAAGGACAACACATTTCACTCTGGTTAAAATATCACTGGTCTTTCCAAGCTCCAAAAACATGTCAATAAATAAAATACTTATTTAATCCAAGTTCTTCACCTAAATGAGGTGGCAAGGCAAGTTTCCATAAGACAAATTTTAGCTCATTTGCAGCAAATCAGGTCCGTATTGTTTTCTATTATCTAAAGCACCTGTGGATAGCACCTTTCGCAGGACAGAGTAAGGCAGCTGTGCCTCGCTGAAGTGATCTCTGAGATGTGTGGTTATATATTTAGGGTTTTATTCACAGCTTGAGTTTATTTGACACAAAGCAAGCAAGTCATGGCTACATATATGCTGTGTGTGCATATATAAACACACTTCTTTCTAAAAAGAACTTCAGATTAATGAGTTGTTCCCAGTGGTCTTCAAAATTCACGATAGTATTGCTGTTTAAGCTTCATTTTCTACACCTTTTAATTCAAAAAAAAAAAAAATATATATATATATATATATATAAAAAAAAATCAGTAGTTGTCAGGGCACGGCTGGTGGCGCAATTTCTGCCTAGTGGGTGAAATCACCTGCAACACAATCAGTCTAAGGGATGTAATAGTGGGTCAGAAATAAATAGGAACTACATTGGGCAGGTGACTTGATAAACAAAAAGATGGATTTTGTTTGAAGACAGAGGGAAAAAAAATAGAGAATGAGAGAGAGAATGAGAATATTATACCCAAATGTCCCAGCTTTCTTTCTACTATGCCATGTTACCTGCAGAGTAGCCACTCCACTAGCAGAAAAGCAGGAGTAACGTCAAYATGTTGCTTAGATGAACAGCAAAGTTTCATCAGAGCAGTGAAGGACCCAGGAATCCTAAAGCCAACCTCCAGGGTCTTAGTTTAGGCATTAGTTATTTTGCCTTTTTATGGATGGATATGAACTCAAGATTAAACAAAACTAATCTTTCTACACACTGATTGGGTTGCTAATTAAAATATTCCCTTCAACAGATTCCACCAAYCCTTCAAAAATGCTAAACTAAGGCTTTATTCACCAATCCAGCTCAAAGTGCTTCTTCATGTGAATTTGCCACGTAAAAACAGACAAACATGTGCTCAGAATCAATCCAAGTATCAGCACAGAGCCTAAACATGACTATTTTTTTAAGACAAAAGTCTTAACTGACTCCATGGGGAACCACTCACAGCTGATTGTTTGTCATGAGGGACTAGATGAATGTTGAAGAAATGCAGATAGGCCGGGAACACACTTTGAAGATGGGACTTCCATTTCCAAAAACCTGCAGCTCACCAACTCCAATTTCAGTGTCAGGGTGACTCCTCACACAAAGCTGCCACTGAAGTCAATGGACCTTTTTCATCAGTGTTTTATACCAGTTTTGGACAGAGTTGGTAGAAAGAAGCCAGAGAACAAAATCAGTGGCAGACAACCTCTTTTCCTCCTCCTGTCTAGATTAGCTTCAAGATTTCATGGTCATAATGCTATCAAGATATCAACAATTACTACAGAAAGCTGAAAAAATCTGTGTTAAGAGTTAAATTGACCCTTAAATTTTCTTGCCCACTTGCTAGAAATCATCCCCCATTCCCTCTCCMAAGGATAATCCAGAAAAGAATATTAAAATAATAACAAATTTATTTAAAAAAAAAMCATACAAACAAGCTTAAGATGTTTCCCTGCATTCTAAGAGAGAAGATAACACATAAATCATCTCCTCTTATCCAAAATCTCCTTTAAAATTCCATCTTGTCTCTACTATGTCCTTTTATAAATGCGCAAGCTCAACAGAGCCACTGTCTTGTTTCTTTTCTTGGGTTTGCTAATATACACTTGAAGGCAAGGGAGGTAACTTTTTAAGAACAAAGTGGCCCCATGATGCTACATTATGTGCAAATTAATGCTATGATAAAGGTTTCCGCTGTCAAGACAGACTGCAATCCATTCTTTGGTGGAAAAAAAAATGGGGGAGAGCACAATGTTCTTCAATGGCTTTAACAACTGGTATGATCTAACACTGATAATATCTAACTGATGAAATATATATTGGATTATGATTATTGCTGATATGGTTATTCATCACCAGCAAGACCTCTGATGGAAGAGGGCAGGTGAGAAGAACCACACAGGTCGAATGCCAGGGAAGAACAGCTACACCCTTCGGGCCAAGGTAAATCTTTTGTTGACTGATGTGGTTGACTTGACTTTGCAAACTACTTAAATTACTTTAAAAGACATATTAAACTTTCTATGGATACTATTTTCTGCAGTCTTACATGTCTTACTAAAGGCTTTGAAGTATGCAATGCCTACTAATTAAAATGTATTATTGTTACACACTCTATTATCACGATTACTATCTGCTGTGAAGTTTGAACTGCAGAACAGGGGRAAAAAAAAGAATCATCCTGCTTTTGGTATTTGTCTCTACCGACTGTCTTAACACTTGAGCATCTTTGGTGAGCCGGGGGCTACCTGCAAGCTGCGAGCACAGGCTTTTGTGAGCAGCCAGCACGCAGCCCTCCCATCGCTTCCATCCGGACGCAGGCGGGACTTGCGTGAAGACAGCTCTAGGTCCTGTGACAGTATCGAAGCAGCTGTGGGCATCATACACACTAACAACGTAACCATATATATCCATAAACACAAGAGGAACCATAAGTAATGGTTGCAGAACCCATAGAAAGAGCTTTAGGTAGCAAGGGAGAGGAAGTTCTTTGAGTAGATCCTCATGTATTTTAATAGTTCTGTGGTATTTTAAAAAATATGTATACAGCAAGTTAGACCTTACATTCAAAGAAATTTTAACATCCGTAACAACTTCAAGCTACCAGACTGTATACACTGAGGTCTAGGGAAGGGATGATGCACAACTCATATATCCTTGCAAAGTGTTTCCCTAAAAGCAGCAGCACGTTCCCCTTCCTCTGCCCTCACTTTGCATCACTCACCCCRTTTGGCCCATCTAGGTGACGGCTGCAACTGCTGCCAAGCTAATGAGAATAAAGCTGTGGGTGTTGTCATGTGTTGCATGTTTTCTGCAAAGGTTTTGGGGCAGCAGGATCCCTGCCTCTCTCCCATCTCCACATGTGTTTTACACCATGCCATAGACAGAGGGAAGATGCCAGGCTGCGCTAGCGACAGCAGCCTGGGGCTCCCAGGTACCAGGGTGACCATGGTGAGGGCTAGACAAAAGGAAGGGAACACGTTCAAGACACCAAATATCAGATTTTAAATACGCAGAGCCCGAGGAGGCAGCTTGTGGGTGTTCTGCACACAGCCTGCAAGCGGAGCAAGTCTTTCTGCAAAGGGAGAAGAGCAGCCGGCAGCAGCGACGTCCCGACCCAGCGCTGACCCAGACGGTCCCAGGAGCCCAGCAAGGGCCTGAGGAGCACCGGGGCCTGCCGCTGAGCCGGGGGGAGAGCCGGCCACGCGCAGCAAGGACCCCGCACTCCAGCATAACAGCACGGGCGGCAGCAAGCCGTCACACGGCAGGAGGGCCTACAGCCTCACACACGCTAAGTAAATAAATAAATTTAAAAACAAAAAACCCAACTTCCCCTCTGCTCACACTTGGAAGGTGATGTGCTTGGGGAGATGCTCGTCCCCCAGGGACGGGGGGAAGGAGTAACTCACAGCCCAAAGAGGCCACGGGCTCTGGCGCTACACGGTGGCGCCTGCCTGGACCCGAGCAGAGCACGGGGACAGGAGGGCGGCAGGTCCCAGCGGGGAGGCTGCGGGGCCCCCCTCAGCCCCACGAGGGGCGCGCGGGGCCCGCCCGTGCCGTTAGGAAGGGCGGGAGAGCCACCGCGGAGCGCAACCCCCAGCCCCCGCCTCGCTTTTATTGTGGCTGCTGAGAAAAGAGCGGAGAAAAATAATCCCCGTGCCCAAC
>NW_020455768.1:120918-147927 GCF_003342845.1 Nothoprocta perdicaria
CCTCCTCCTGTTGCCTTGTTGTCCATGATCCTTTAATACTGCCGTATTCCCGAAATGAATAAAAATGTAGGATTTGGGTAGCAAGCACATCCCCGAAGGAGCCCGCTTGCACTGATATCCCGCTGTTGCTGGAATACGTGTTTCCCTTCAAAAGAAGGGAAGTGTGTTCCTTCAAGTGTGTTTTCCTTGAATAGATACAGGGAAATCCTCTGTTAAATGTTTTTTTTTTCCATATAATTTTGCACAAATGGTTAACTGARGATAATTGTTAATTAGTTCCATGTTCAATTTAATTCTCAAATACATTATTACTCATGTACATCTGCGAAGTGTAATACAGGGTACATTTTTTTTTTAACTAAAGTTACATAGTTTATAGCTATACATTTCTACCTTTTCTCCAAAATTTTCTTATGATAACTGAATTKGTAGTGTGAACACTTTCTGCTTGCTGTTCAAAAAAAGTGTTCAAGAAGAGTYGGAACACTTCTTTTTTTCCGTCTGGTCACTATTTCTGTACAATCTAATGGATAGATTAAGGGTAGGAATGAGGATACAGGGTTTAGTTAAGCCAGTTTAAACTGCGTAGCTCCCAAATGTGCAAGTTTCCATTTCCGTGTGTTTTGAAAAGGTTGTTAAAAATCATTAAATAAAAACCTTACATTTCTGTCTCTGGGGTAAAAATCTGCCAGGCTGTTTTAATGTGCTGCAGAGAAGCAATATGCACAATTTATTCTGTTTCTTCTTTGAGGATCCTTTAACATATATTTTATTGATTGATTGATTGATTTTTAAATGAGCTATTAAAATATGAGGTCCTAGGGGAATTACTTAATTTTGGAGGTATGCATTTGGAATGGGATGTTAAAGATCTTCCCTTTTGAAAAGAAACGAGCCCCTGGACAAAGCATTTCTTTAAAGTTTTTAATAAAATTTTGGATTCCATTTGCCAAGAAGGCTTGTCACAGTTACAAGATATTATTTGAATGCATACATATGTCATAAAGATAAATACTAAGGTTTTGGATCAAACCTTAGGAGTTCATTTCCAAAGTCAGCAAACATTCGATGCAGGAAATACGGGTACTAAAAAGCATTGGGGTTCAGTTCTTCAGCTCATACAGGTTTCTTTTACTCCTGAGAGCGCCTAAGTGAGCAACAAAGATATTAATAACGAACATAATGCCTTTTCTTTTAAAAAGCTGCTAAGATTTGGTATTTTTACTGACAGCTAATAATACTAGTCCTAAAAGAATGAGAATATTATGCACAAAGTGGGAGCTAATTACTCAGGGAAGGAACCTAGCACTGCAGAAATAGCCAGTTCAAGGGAGGGCTTAATAAAAACAGACTTAAAGGCCTGTGGCCTACAGGACTCTGGGATTTGGCCCAGGGTCAAGATGTTTTTCTTTTGCTGGAAGCTGCTGTGGCTGTAAAAATGTCTGTCTGTTGGATCTTGATTTTGTTTTTCTTGTCAAGTCCCAGMTGAGATTTCCCTTTACAGCTTCCCTAAACATCTCGTTGGTGTCGCTTCATTACTAGCAACCTTGAAATCAAAAATCAGACTGTCAAATGTTACGTAAATTCTTTGGATATAATRGATATTTCTATGGACGTTATACTACTTGAAACTAGTATATAAATGATTTTTCAGGTTTGAATTTCTGTGCTTTCATCCAAGTTACACTCAGGCTTTTCAGACTGTTGAATTCACGTACAATTAGGATCATGTATCTGTATAAATAAACTGGGAAAGATATAATGAAAACTTTGTTTAAAATGTGTTGGWTATTCCTAGCTTCTAGGCTAACCCTCATAACAGGGTTTTTCATCATTCGCTTACCATAGAAAAAATACTACTGCATTATAATTTGTTCTTGATAATGTCATTTCTCACCAAGGTATTTCTTTTTCAGATGTTTTGTCAAACAACTCTCCAGGAATTAAGTCAACCTAAACATGAGATGTTTCCCCGTTTCCCCTTGTGAAGGTATGTTGTGATTGACTCTTGCCTTATGGAAACTAATTTTTCCTCTSCAGATTCCCAAAGATCATTTCTAGTGGCTCCAATGACTCTGAAATTGTTGGGGTTGAGTTGCTTAAACTCAACAATATGGCCATTAATTAGTTTTCTATATGGGCATTAATTAGTTTTCATTTTGGGGTTCTCAAAAAGAAACTTTTCCCTAATTTTTCATTTTGGGGTTCTCAAAAAGAAACATTTGCTGCCAAATGTGCAAAAGAGGTAAGTGGCATATGTTGTTATAAATAGACTAAATCCTTACTTTTTCTTTTTTTTTTCTTTGTGGGCATTCAAATTCAATAGCAGTTATTGACCAAGGTAGTAGTGATTTTCCCATCTCTCAATTAAGCAGCTTTCCGAAGAGCTAACCAAAGGTCTTGCACGGGTGTATTTAACAGTGTTTATAGAATACTTGTATAGCAAGGTATGTCTACAGGTAATGAAAAATTTTGCATTTTGTGCTTTGTTGGAGTGGTTTTTCTTTGGCTAAACCTGGAGAATGAGGTGTCTTTTGCCTGAGGTTTGCAAATTGTTGCCTACTTTGTAAACCTTCATTTAAATCCACACAGTATCTAATATACATTAAAAGGGCAAAACCTCATTCTTGTTTGTTGTGTGCTTTGACAATGGATTTTTTTTTTATTCACATGTTCTCGGTTTGGAGAAATGGTCAAATCATAGAATCATACAATCCCTAAATTTGGAAGGGACCTCTAGAGATCACCTAGTCCACCCCGCTTGCACACCCAGTGTCACCCAGAGCACGGGGCACAGGGCTGCGTCCAAGCGGGTTTGGAAGATCTCCAGAGAAGGAGACTCCACAACCTCCCTGGGCAGCCTGTTCCAGGGCTCTGTTACCTTCACTGTTGAGAAATTTTCCGTAAGTTCCTCTGGAACTTTTGGTGCTTCAGTTTGTGGCCGTTTCCTCTAGTTCTACTACTGAAAAAAGGCCGGCCTTTCTACCACTGAAAAGAGGCCSCCCCCCTCCTCCTCACTGCCTCCCTTGAGGTATTTCTAGACACTGATCAGGTCTCCCCTCAGCCTTCTCTTCTCCAGGCTGAACAGGCCCAGCTCTCTCTGCCTCTTCTCATAGGGCAGATGTTCCAGGCCCCTGATCATCCTCGTAGCCCTGCACTGGACTCTCTCCAGCAGCTCCACATCCCTCTTGTCCTGGGGAGCCCAGAACTGGACACACTACACAAGAGGCCCCACCAGGGCTGTGTACAGGGGCACGATCACCTCCCTCGACCTGCTGGAGACGCTCTTCTTAATGCACCCCAGGATCCTGTTGGCCTTCTTGGCCACAAGGACACCCTGCTGCCCCATGGTCAACTTGTCAGCCACCACGACGCCCAGGTCCCCCTCAGCAGGGCTGCTCTCTCTCTGAGGGGGCACTCAGTCCCTTCACCCAGGTTGTTGCTTATATTAAGGTTCTATGACCATCATGAAAATATGTGTGCAATTTTAAGGTCAGGATCCTGCTCCTGAAGAGCTCTCATGCTTCATGCAACCGCGGATTAACTTGTACAAAGAAAGTGCCTAATTCGTGGTTGCTTCATTCCGGATGCATAACTTTCGGTTGCTTAATTCTGTAAACATATTATTGAGTTCAAAAAGTCATGAGCAGCAAGACGGATAGAATAGTCTGGCAGATGGCCAGGCTGGGATGGTGAAGAAACAAAAATCCTTTCCAAGACTGCAACTCTTTTGTATCTCCTTGTATGATTTTTTTGATACGTGCCCAATACACATTGTAATAGGTATTTTTTTTCTTTTTACTGTAGTAATATTTAAAGACACTCAGTGCAAGATAAGGGCCCCCAAATTCTATGTACTGTGAATACAAAGTTTATAGGATATTAGATTCATTAAAGAGCTTGCAGTTTATTATTTCCATTCTTCATATATTGACATAATKGGCATAATTGTTGGCAGGCCCAGTGTAGAGTGTAAACACTGAAAATAAAGAATTTACTATACCCACCTTGGAAGAATTAATAGAGCAAACATATGACAAAATAGTAGGATTACGATAGATATTTTTGTTCTGAAGCAGTTACCAGAGSCCAGCCTCTGAAAGGGGGAGAGCAAACAGGACTTAGATGGCCTCTTGTGCACTTGAAATACCGCAGTGCAGCTGGAGAGGACATAGAAGAAAAGCATTTTTGAGCAGGGTTAGGTTAGATTGGAATGTGTTTGCACAAAATAGTTAGCAAGCAGTCTTAAGTGGCAAATAAATTTATCTCATTTGCGACCAGGAAAGAAAAAAAAAAAAAAAAAAAAAGCTAAATTCACTAACTGGTGAGTTGTAAGTTGTTTGTCCTCTCTCTGTGACACTTCCTTGGCTTAAGAGAACAAATTGCAGAAATAGTTGAAGCTGAAGACTTTATATTCAGTCTTTCAGCTGTTATTGGCGACTAACGTAAAAGCAAGAGAACTGCAAGCGGGGAGTAAAATGGTGACTGCTCTTGAGGATGTTTCCTGCATTCTGGGGAAAAAAAAACCAAAAACCCACCCTGATCTTTAGCAAATCCATGAACAGTAAACTCATTAAGGACAGTTTGCAGAGCCCAAAATGCAGTGAGGAGTAAAATCCAGATTTTCAGATGCTCCAAGGCAGCAAGCAAGAATCTTCCATAAAAAGTWGTTCTGTCATGTTTTTGTTGGGTAAATTATCATTTCTGTAACTGCCTGGAGATTGAAGGCCCATCAAGCTATTAAAACACAACTGCCTGCTGAACTAGATGCACCTGAGAGCTCTGAGCCACCTGCCTCCTGCAGAACATGAAATATTGCTCCAAATCAAGAGTTTCTAAGCACAATTTCCCCTTTTGCTGCGTGGRTTTTCTCTGCATGAGGGCAGTTCCTCGAGCACCGAGCAGTGCCCAGCATCTATGCAGGGAAGCTGCCCAGGACTTGGGAAGGGTGCCCAGGCCGGACTGTAGAGCTCCCTGCGCTACTTCCCGGGAAGCAAACACGGAATTTCTCTCAGCGTCCTCCCACRGGCTGGCTGGGCTGGATCCTCCCCTTGCCACTTCTGGCCTGCCCGCCCTCTCACGCTCCTATAAACGTCCCTCCTGGCACAGCGTTTGTTGTGTGCAGGCCAGTGCAGGCAGCTGTGCTTCCACGCAAGGCAGGAGTTTGGATCCAGCATGGGTAAGAGATCCGGCGAGCCGATCCAGCCTGGATCTGCAGGGATCCTGCTCGGATTTGCTCTAGTTTGGCACTTTGCAACGTCCCAGCAACTCGGCGTCCGAATTCAGTGGGTTTGTTACTGCAGCAGATTAGTCGTATGGCGCTGAAACTCAGTGTTTCCTTGCCTTGTTAGTGATTTTCTGTCTTGAAGCGGTTTTAAACYAGTGTGGTTTTAACTAAATAGCTCCAATGCTTTCGAAAATAGTTTAAATGCCGTCATTAACTGTCTCTTTTGTAGCTCTGCKTTTAGAAACTGAAAGAAACGCATGGACTTGCTGTTCTAGTCGGCTGTGAGTGTGAAAGGCACTTGCAAGGCTGGCAGGGAATGGAGGAGCATATTTTAACTTTTGCGTATGGTTTTATGAGTATATTTTTTATAAACATGATTTTGGGGTAGATGGATAGGAGGCGGGGGGGATAAACCAGAACTTTTCTGAATGTGAAGGTATTGATACATGATTTGCAGGGCAGACACTGCCAGTTGTATTCTCACAACATAGGATAAAATTCCTTGAAAAATACCTTGGCATAAAGAGCCTAATTGCAAAGCCAAAACAAACAAACAAACAAATGACACTGACTCAGCAAAAGTGACTGACAGATCTGCCCAGGATGAATGATTACCCTTCTGTACTTTGTAAGTGCAAGTTGCACAAAATAAAGTGTTTTGCTTTTTTTTTTTAGCAGTTTCAATTTATAACCCGTGAAAGGCACGATTTTATTGAAAGGATCATGAAATAATTAGGGTGTGCATAAAAAAAATTAAATACTGTACCTTAAAGTCAAATTATGGGGTTCAGAGGCCACAGGACTTGGAAAGGTGTACTCTGCTCTTGTCCTTGTAGAAGATGAATTCTTGGTCAGGAACTCTTAAAAATGTGACAGAAATGGTTAAATCTGCTTAAATTATTTGTTACTTGAAAAAAGATGTTAGTTCTGTTCTACTCTATGGCATGTGTCTTGTATATATAGTATACTGATATAGAGTGTATATATATATTCTCTCTTTTTCTTTCCCATTTGCGTGCTTATTTCAGCAGTTCCACTTGGGTGAGGTCGCCCCATAAACCAACTTTACCTCCTCTCATGTTTTTAATGTCACTGTTCAACCCAGGCCTGCACCTTGGCTTGACAGAACTTTCTATTTACTCAGGCTCTTCAAAAAGCCGAGATTGGCCTAGATATATTCCACCTAGCTTCAGATGACACTGTTGGATGAACCTTGCCCATGTTGTTAGTTTTAATTTCCTGAATTTTCTCTGAAACTGTACATAATCAGGTAGGATAACTTTACAGTGCTATTATCTGTTGTAAGACTGTAAGGCTCATTATGTAGCCTGCTAGAAACTCAGATTAAACTACCATCTGTCTCATTCTCCAGTTGGAAAAATACAGAGCAAAAGGGAAACCTCACTGGATTCCTCATTTCCCGTTGCTCTCCACAAATGAGACTTGCTGTAGACAACAGTAATGAAAAGAACAGGGCTATTTTATCACCGTTGGCGGGTACCTGCCTGAAAAACAACTCAGTAAGACCAAAGAGGAATGAGGTTTAAGGTGGCTTTGCACAAGGAGGAGAATTGGCCTTAGAAGCAGTTCAAGTGAGTGSTTTCTTATGGCCAAACTTCCCTGCGAGCAATTGCTGTGAGACAATGTTCTGTGCTGCTTTTGAAAGTGTGAAAAGTGCAGGATAGAGCGTTCYGCTTCCTCATATCCCAAATGTTCGGCCAGATTAACGGCAGATCTGGAACCTAGTGAATAATGTTAACATGTTTAGGCATGCATTATTAACATAGCAATGTAAATACTATTGCAACATGTTGCTGCAACGTGATACAAATCCTTTTCATGACAACCCCCTTATTTTATGTTCACAAATGAGCTTGGCGTTGTGTAACAGGGAAGAATTTGCATCACTTACGGATATCTTGAGGCAGTTGGATGCAGCGGTTTGGAATAAAAGGACATTTGAACAGGACCAGGCAGAAGGAGAAAAAAATGTGCTTGAGGAGGAGGAAATGTTCATCATCTTGCTCTATGCTTTTTTCCTTGGAAAGAATTTGGTATAAATAATCTTTTTGTCAGAATAATCTGCAGAACACTGATTTTGCCRTGCTCATTTAGTTGTACTGTAATGAGCTCCTATTAATTGAGGTGAGATTTTAATTCTAGCCAGTGCTTTATTGATAACAAACATGTACATATACATTCTGTTGCCTTTGTTAGAGTAGAAATTGCTGCCTATAAGGCTGTTTTAGCCTGTTTACATAGTTATTAATTAGGATCCAAATGAGTAGAAAGAAAACCAACATTCTTTAGCAGTAAACTGAAACAATTGTAAAAGTTTGCCAGGTTGCAGCTCTGGATTTCCAGAAACCAGACCTCAGCACTGGCTGGAATCCATTGAGCCTGTGAGACTTGGAGGAGCTTGGCAAAGTAAAATTGTGCTTGAGACTTCTCAGTTTATGAATGCAAAGCCAATGTCCCGCTACGACAAATGTTTTCAAAAAATTTGGAAGTTTAACTTTTTTTTTTTTCCCTCCAAATCAGCAAAATGTGGAGCATGCGGTCCAGGATATGCAAGTCCTTTGCATGCCATGAAAGGCAAGTACTGTGACATATTTTCTAAAGTTCTCTATGTAATGTATATTAAAAAGTTGCAGTCTGTCCTTCCTGGCTATGTCGCCTCATCTGGAACCTCACCAAAGCCATTGAAACAGTTTACTCTCATTTTTAGGRATGTCAAGAACATTGTGAGTCTTAATATATTTTTTAAAATCTCAATTTGGGGAAATTGTAATGAGGGAAGTGTTGGCATAGACAGAGCCAAATCTGGGCTGTGGAAGTAGGGAATACTCCTTGTCATTTCTGCATAAAAGAGAAATACTGAGGTCTGACTTTSTAGTTAGTAATGAGGGAGAATCCCAAGTGACAGAGAAGGTAAATAATGGGACATATTCTTGTCAGCTTTACCATAGCTTGTTGTGAAAATGATGCCATGTTCAACCTTCCTACCTTGCAAGGTCCCCGGGAGAAGATTTTGTACTTGCCTTGTATCTACAGAAACACCGGGATAGAGAAGCCTGACTATTTGGCCACCGTGGATGTTGACCCCATGTCTCCRCACTACTGTCAGGTACCTGTGTGTTGAACAGCTCTAGTGCTCCATATCCTAGGGCAGTCAATACTTGGGGTTACGTTCTCAGATTTTGCTTCTCGTCGCCTGATTTGTGACCCTTTCAGTCATGAACTTTGCATCTCAGCTAATGTTTCCATTTCTGCTCTTTATTTGACGACTATTTTTTTTTCCACCCACTTTCAAATAGAAATTTCGGTATTGAGTATCAATCAAATCCTGTGCTTTTTTTCTTGGTTACTGAAAGCCAATATTTGCCCAGTTAGTCTCAAGACACTTTCAGAGCATTTTTGTGCTTAGTGTTTTAATAGTTCTCTCTTTAACACTATTGTTGATTTATGTAAAGCAGGAGTATTAGCTCTAGCAGGCTACATTTCTTCAGGATGTGTCAGTAGTTTAGACGGAGTTTGTAATGAAGGAGTTCTGATACCCCAGGCAATTCTTTATTAGGCATGATGGAACTAATCAAATCAATTTACATTATAACTATAAAGGTATAGTTAACTATCTATAGTACCAGATCCCAGTTTTTGGTAAGATCCTTTCTTTAAAATGCATTTAAGTGCTTAATCAACTCAAATAATTGAAGATATTTTGGATGCTGTGTCTTTTGGGAACAGCAAAAGAAAGTTTGTTTTAGCTATTGTTTAGGTTTTTATAGTGGGGGACTTGAGGAAACAAATTTTTTAAAGCTTTTATAAAACTTAGCTGTGATCTTTCCACTTTTCTTAGCTATACAGAAGAGATACAAAGCAAGCAAATTAACAATTTGCTCTAATCATCCTGCTTGTAATCGGAGACTTGTAGCACATTGACAAGTTGCCTTTTTTTCTGTATCATCGTTCCACATCTCCGTAATTAGCTGGAGTCTTTTAAATATTTAGGTGAATTTAATAGCATGCCATTCTTTTACAGAACRGATGCAATCTTGATGTTTGGGATTTTGTAGGTGATCCATCGCCTGCCCATGCCCAACCTTAAAGACGAGCTCCATCACTCTGGCTGGAATGCCTGCAGCAGCTGCTTTGGGGATGCCACAAAGAAGAGGAATTATCTGATTCTGCCCAGCCTCATCTCTTCCCGCATTTACGTGGTGGATGTGGGCACAGACCTACGAGCTCCTAGAATCCATAAGGTCTAAATGATTTTAGCATGCCCTTTTATGTTTTATTTTCTAAGCAAATCCTACCTGACACAGTCAACATATTCAACTGAACATTTATGATTTTTTTTTTTTTCCAGAGATATTAGGGAGTTCAAATTTGATTGGATTTTCAGTGAGCAAAACAAGATCTTTCCCATAAAGGACAATGCCTCCATGATTTGTAATCCCTAGTTCCTAAACACGACGTATCTTGATCTTTTTTAAATGAAAATGTAATAAAATAGCTTAATATGTGGAAATTAATATTTTGTTATATYTTGTTCTTGGAAACAACAGAGATTTTCTGAAAAATAAAACTGCCACTGCAGTAATTCATTTAGCATAAATTTAGCTCTTATAAAGCCTTATACTTTGTACATATCTAATTTAGTCTGCTGGCTAAAAAAGTCTTTGAAAACAGATTCAAATGTGAAATGTAAGACCATTTTAGGAGATCATCTCACCCACTCAGCCTTACTGCTCATTCACCMCTCCTTGAAGCTTGAACTCTTAGGCCGGGAGGAACTGACATTCTGCGCTAATGTGAGCAAATGTTTGACTGTGCGTGTGTGTATTCCAGATCGTGGAGCCAGTGGAGTTATTCTGGAAGGGCAATGTGGCTAATCCCCACACCTCTCACTGTCTGGGCAGTGGCGAGATTGTAATCAGCTGTTTGGGAGACCCTTCTGGCAATGGAAAAGGTATGAATACCCTTCATGAGTCAAGGAAAGTGTTCGTGGTACCAGGCTCCCAAAGCATGTGTTGCAAAGCTGGAAACGCCATTAAGAGCTCACAGCTCTTAAGACCAGCTCTAGTGTTCACAACATGATCAAGAAACTCATGAACACTTTGCTTGAATCCCTTCAACAAACTGTGTTTGAACGTAGTCTGCATTGGTTCGATGCTTGTGCTTTGAACAAGAAAGATTCTGCTACCAACCTAAATCTTCTTTTGTCTAATGCAGATGGCAATTGCTATTTAAAAATTGCATATAGAGTTTGTTACGGGTTCAGATGTAAAACATGTGACATCCAATAAAGAGAAATGTTAGCTATTAGGGAGGAGATACTTTAGATGATTAAGTAGTGAACCCTGCTCCCTTTCAGAGGGTTTTTCTCTTCCGTACCATGAGCAAATATGTCCTTCAGTAAGAGGTGGATAATGTGCTTGATCAAGGATAGCAGTTGCAAAAGCAAAAAATTGAGGTGAATCCTCCGGGATCTTCTCCCTTAGTTGAAATGTGCTCTGGGAGAGTCAGGTGATCTACTGAAATGACTCGAGCAGAAACAGAGCAAAACTAGAGCGTAAGAGATTCATAGAAGTGTGTCGATGTTCATGCAACTCCCTTTATAAATCCACCTTTTATTTCATTTAGTCCACCAAAGCAATCACAAGATTTCCTTGAAGCATCGGATAGTAATTTACAGAACATTTAGGAAATAGGTGTTTTACTATTAATATATTACTAATCTTGCTTAAAGCTGAAAATCAATGTGCACATCTCTGTTTTAATATCAGGTAGCTTTATTCTGCTGGATGGAGAGACCTTTGAAGTGAAGGGAAATTGGGAGAAGGGGGAAAAGATACCCTCKCTGGGTTACGACTTCTGGTATCAGCCACGGCATAATGTCCTCATGAGCACCGAATGGGGACCGCCAAAAGTACTGGCAGGAGGGTTTAACCCAGCTGATTTAGAGAAAGGTGGGTACTTTATTTCAAAAGTAAAGGTGATTGTTCTCTGAAGTTAAAATAATCTCTTCTTTGCTTATGTTTTTTTGTTTGATCTGATCCGTTAGGTCATTACGGCCGCCACATTAATGTGTGGGACTGGAACTCACATAACTGTATTCAGTCAATTGATTTAGGGAAGAACTCTGTTCCTCTGGAAATTCGATTCCTCCATGATCCAGCTGCTTCAGAAGGATTTGTTGGATGTGCTCTGAGTGGTGCTGTGCATCGTTTCTACAAAACCGAGGTAAACAGTGAAAGGCACGACAGAAAGGAAAGCCCAAGCCTAATTATTTCAGAAAGCCACTGACCACTTAGAAAATTGCAGGATTCCAGCTGCCCTCCACAATAACTTTGGAACCTGTTGACCAATTTAATCAAAACTGGTCAATCACAAAAGTCTCAAAGAGCGAAAGTTCTTGCCAAGATAGGAGCACTGGGGACAGGGGCAACATGAGGCTTCCTAGTAAGTCCTTGCATGAAGGAAATGGCCACAGCATTAGCCCAAGATCTTCCTTTCTGGCCTGTAAACCGGCCAAAAATAGGTGCATTGGAAGGATAATCAGAACATAATGTTTACCTTGTTAGCMGTGACAGCGTGTACTGCCTCTTGCTCAGCTAATATTTGGGAGCATAGGGAGGTCCTTAAAGTAAAAAAGAGGAGAAGATGGTGTGATTATGGACAGTGGAATGGAGTTATTGCAGTTTGAGAAAGAGTGCAGAAAAGACACCTGGGCACATTTATAGGAGGCTGCTGTTCTATAGCTCCACTGCAATCTGAGATGTCGTTTGACAGTGTAATCATTAACACAACTCATTCTCTCTGGCCATACACCTACCACCCTCACTCCTTGTTAACACTTAACTGCAGTGTACGGATCACCTCTGTACAGAGCCAGTTAAATGTATRATAGTGTTTGCTTCTTCTACTTGTGTCACGCAGAATTGAGCTCTCTTGGTTAAAATCAAGGCAGTAATTGTGCTATGTTCTCCCCTCTGCCTCCTGCAGAAAGGAGACTGGGCAGCAGAGAAGGTGATTGAAGTACCCAGCAAGAAGGTGAAGGGATGGTTTCTCCCTGATATGCCCGGTCAGTGTGAGCATGTTTTGGGGAAGAAATGGTGTGTGTCTCTCTTCACTGGTTCACTTTTGGGGAAATCTAATCCTTAAGTAACAAGCACTTCCTGTGTAAAATGAAGTTTTTACTTGGTTATTTGTGTACCACTTCTGACATAACCAAAGGAGCCACCACATAGGAGATCTTGTCAGGCTTCTGCTCCCATACTGACTGCTCAGTGCTTCTAGTCAGTCTTTTTAGAAAAATCCTTCCATGTTTTCTTGAAGGTCTCATTACTGATATCCTCATCTCGCTGGATGACAGATTCCTGTATTTCAGTAACTGGCTGCACGGAGACATCCGTCAGTATGATATCACCATGACCCACAAGCCCAAGCTGGTAGGACAGGTAAGCCAGCAGCAGAAACGCTGTTACGCACAAGGGCAGCACAGTCTTCTTTTTATTCCTTTCTTTCCTCAAAGGAGGAAATATCTGACAGTTACTCGAGTGGGAATTGTCACTGTATAGCTCTCAGGTTGCTTTGACGTCCAGAGAGGCTGGTTTTTTTTTTTTTTTTCTGATACATTTTCTGGGTTCTAGGTGTTTCTGGGAGGCAGTATCACAAAAGATGGACATGTAACAGTAGTGGAAGACCAAGAGTTGCAGTGTCAGMCAGAGCCATTTGTGATCAAAGTAAGTTTCCTAACACAGAGATTGTTATTTTTCATTACTCTGCTAATTCCTGTTTGCTTGGAATTATGCCTACCTCAAAGCTGACAGTACAGCATACAGAGCTGTGTCTAAGCTAGCTTATGTCTTGGCTTACAGATGTCATACTACAGCGCAGACTTAAGCTAAATTCCGCTCATAAATGTTCTACACCCGTGATTGGATTGTACAAGCTGTTGTACGAGTTGTTGTACAAGCTGCTGTACACTTGTACAAAGCTGTGTAATTCTGTCTTCACGGTGTTGCAATGTTTCTTTGTGTCTGTGTGCAAATTTGCGGGTAAGGAGTTCAACAGCACCTGGCACTGTGATAAAAAAATAAAAGAGCATTAATTGTCTCTGGCCATTATCACTGTGCATTAATATTAGCACTTTTAAGGCAGCTACTGTTGGAAAGTCGTACGGAACATACAAGAACTGAATGTAKTCACGAGTGGGATTTGCTGGCCCCTCGAGGCAGCTTCAGGAAGTTCCATATACTCCTTTTTCCACAGTGTAGGTTGTTACCTAGTTAGTTGCAGGTTGGATGTATCCTCGTTTGCAGCAATTTTATGCCACGTACTCCGTGCTTGATTTCTGACTCTTCTGTCCAAGTACAACAACCTGATCCCTTATTTTCTGACATAACCAGTTCTGTGAATTAAACAGAATTCATCTGGATTGGCTTGGAAGTTCYCTGTTAGTAAGAGATAAGATTCCTAACACCACTTCCCTTTCCAAGCTGGAGTATTTGGGGCTCCCGTAGCAGGGATTCCAGAGAGCTGGATGTTCCTCACTACTTCGGTTTTCCTCGCCACTGCATTTCCGTTGTTTGACTTTTGAGCACCATGTTCCCTGTTACAATTTTAGGGGAAGAAAGTACAAGGTGGACCTCAGATGCTTCAGCTTAGTTTGGATGGGAAGAGACTGTACGTCACCACGTCTCTCTACAGTGGCTGGGACAAGCAGTTCTACCCAGATCTCATCAAGTAAGAAAACGTCAGCTGCATACACCCATATTGAAGCTGTCCTTGCTAGAAACAGCTCCCAGCCAGGGACACCAGTTGCAGTAGCTTATTATCCACAACTCCCCAGCCTAGACGTATGAGCTACTGGCCAGAATCTGTCATTATTTAACAGGCCCCAAAAACTCTGGGGTTGCCCTCACTATTTGATATTGTTAGTTGAAATCCTGGTATGTTTGGAGGTAGGTAAGAACAAAAAGAAAGCATTGAGCTTGATCTAGCTACGCAGAGTCCACAGTGCTTCCAAACTGCCTTTGAGTGTATCAGCACAACCGTTTAGTTTTTGGAATTAAAGCAGAACATGGTGTTCCAGGTGGCCACACGAGGCATAGTGCAGCTTGCCCATTACTTGATAAGTAACAAGATCTATTAATTTTCATTCATTCATTGCTAATCTGAGGTCATGGATTTCACTGAGGTGATATAACTCACTTTGGACAGCTGCTAARGCCTGTTTTGAATCAGGCATTCATTTTCCTACTATATTAAAAGAAGAGCAACCTTGCCTGTCTGTAGAAGAGAAGAGCAACAAATACGAATTCTTCTCCCAATGCCTGTTTTCTTGTTGCTTTTTCCAGAGAAGGCTCTGTAATGCTGCAGATTGATGTGGATACTGAAAAAGGTGGATTGAAAGTGAATACCAACTTCTTGGTGGATTTTGGGAAGGAACCTGATGGGCCTGTCCTAGCCCATGAGATTCGTTACCCTGGTGGAGATTGTACCTCTGATATCTGGATGTAGCTGTTTTATGGAACTATTTTCTGTATTCTTTTCCTCTCTCTTTTTTCTTTTTTTTTTTCCCTTTTTTTTTGCCTCTTTGTCTCTCTCCTCCCTCCCCTCCCCTTATCCATAGACGGATCAGGTCACCTGCAGTGTTGTCCACTATAAATTTAGAGTTCCCTTAGGGTGAGCCGCAGAAACTCCACTTTCTTCTGCATCTCCAAGGTGAAGCAGATGACGAAGGAATGAGTGATCTTTCTGAACCACGATATAGATCTCATTTATTTCTCCACTATGTCTCCTTTCATAAACTCTTGTATAATCACTACTGTCTGCAGGTTTCTAAGCAGAAGTCAGCAGTCTTTTAAGGAATGTTTGTCCAATGATGGAGAAGCTGTTCCTAAATAACACCGCAAGGGTACATTGCATGGTCTTGCTCTAGAGCATGAGTGTCTTTTTCCTGCAAAGTTTAGTCGCTGATTAAGTGATTGGTGCTTTACAATGCATGCGGCATAAAAAGGGTGCACATCTAATCTGAGGCTATGTTTTTCTGTAACTGGGTTACATTTTAACTTGTGTGCAGTGATGCTATAAAGAATCAACAATAAAATTGTTCTGCAATTCATAGGGAGCCTCACTTTTTTTTTTTTTCCTTATTGACTTATTGCTGCCAGTTTTGTTACTCTCAGAAAGGATCTTACATTTTGTGCTCTTTGGAATGATATCATTTGTTTTTAAATTCCCAGATGATGAATTTATTTCCACCGAAGCCACTTTTGTTCCCATTTTTACAAACAGAGCTTCTTTCTATCTCAGTTTTTAAGACCGGAGAAAACTGCGAAAAGCTCTTCTGCATGCTGTGCCTAAGCATGTTGGCAACGGGTGCCTCTTGGTTCGCTTGCCTTACGATTGCAAATAGCTGAAGAGACACGGACTCCCAAACCTGCTGCTTCTCTGCCCAGTTCCTCATGCATCTTCCTGAGCTGTTTTCCAGGCCTGCTTCTCTTTCCTGTCTAGCTCTGTTGCTTTCCCGTTTGTATCCCCTGTAGCCCAGCGCATTAATGGCACATCCTAATGTAGCCTTCCGCATGCTGCTAGAAGGAAACCCCATCTATCTGACAGGTCTTTATGATCCAGCCTTCATTCTGTTTATCACTACTCACAGTCTTGCCTAATACATTTGCACCCGGGCTTTGGGAATTGCATTTTGTGCTCTTTTCATGTAGGGCAGGTGGGCTGCAGTCATCTCAGGCTCTTTGAAGCCTAGGGCACGTTGTTAAGATCCTGTAAAGCCAGAAAGCCTTCCTGAGGCCTTCTCAAGGCCTTGTGGTTTGAAGTAGAAAGCCCTTTTTCCACGTGGCCACATGAGGGCAGGCTGCGACCTGTCTTCATGCAACGCAGAAAGGCAAAGCACGACAGAACCGAGGTGTAGAAGAGTTCAAAACGGGGTGTAGAAGAGTTCAAAACGTGGTGTAGAACAGTTCCAAGGGGGCCCTTGGGCTCTGATGGCGTACCCAGGATGAGCAGAGTCAGTCTTCAACCACAGCGGCATTGCAGACAGGGTCCCAAACTGAGATCTGTGTTTGAAATGGCCCTGAATGCAGGTGCCTGCAACTAGTGAAGGCAGCGTTTGCTTCTGTTGATGGCTAAAGGTTAGTGTTAAATACAAAAAGTTGCCTGGATAAGGAAGAGGAAAACAAAGTGTGGGAGTCACTTGAATCGGAGTGTTACCCAGTCTTCCTAACACCTGCTAAACCAGATCCTGGAAGGAGAAGATCTGAACAGAAGTATTCCAGGGGCTGTGGGAAGAAGTCCAATTGACCTTGGCATGGCCATRGAATCTGTGAGATTCTCCTTTTAGTATGTGTGCCCTATGGGTCTACCTCATTGCAAGATGACCTTTATTGTGGACTCCCTTGGCTGCATGGATACCACCTGCGTTGGTTATAAGGAGATCTTTAAGGTGATATCCACAACCAGTTGGAGGAATCCTGTTTCATATAATCCACCAGACCTGTGGTGTTAGGTGTTCATTCAATAGTGTTAAAGAGGCTTTATCCACTGGCCAGAATCCATCCTTATCCACATCCATGCAAAACTTCCGGGTCTGCACACATGATTCAATGTTTCTGGTTGAAGCCATGGTCTGGTTTGAAAGTAGGTAGGAATGGGAAGAAAGCACTGAACATGAAATAGTCTCCTGGAGTCCATAGTACTTCCAACCCATCTCTGAGTATATCAACATGAATTTACATTTGTYTTTTTTGGAACTAGAGCAGATGATCTTCCAGATGGTCACAGGAGGGCATAGTGCACCTTGTCTAGAACAATATTTAATGTTTTYCACTCATTCTTTGGTAAGTGAAAGTTGCAGACTTCATTTATTTTCTTGCTGCCAAGACAAATCCCCATTTATCTCACTAAAAGAGTCTATTTGAAATACTGGGAGGAAGTGAGATCTTACATCCTGGCTGTTAGCTTGGAAAGCTCTCTATGAATGGAGAATAGGTCCTGCTTAAATGATGCTGCAAATAGAGTTTCTCTAGTCAAGCTGTGTGTTTCTGAATTGATGAGCTTGCTCTTGCATAGGGTATGCTAGAAACCAGCGTGACCGTGGCAGCTTTATGTCGCCCATCCTTAGACAAGGGCAATCTGGAGCTAGTCATGTGCCTAGCTGMCTGCATTGCCACAGAGAGAGAAGGGCTTTCTGGGAGTATACTTCAAGTCGCTCAAGGGTAGCCTTTAAAAATAGGTCATAAGAATTACACGCAGAAGACCCATCCTCTCTCTTGTGTGTGAGAGGGGTGGCCTAGAGCGGTGGTTTGGATGTCAATACCTACAGTGTGGCTGTACTGAGAGATGTGTGCCTGAAATGCCTCAAAGTGTGGGCTTTTGGGTCAACTCTTGAGGGCACTGGAGGAATCCTATCTCTGGCCTCAAGAGTGTCTTCTTCTTCTTCACAATGTCTCTAAGACAGACTAAAAGCTACCATAAACCTCCAACTGTTTTCCTGTCCTTGCCATTTGAGGTGAACAGTTGTGTGCTTTGACAGAAGGGTTGGATGTTTTGGTTTTTGTCCTGCTGCTGGGGCACAGACAAGTATGGAGTCAAGCCCAGGAGGGATCTGGAGCGGAGAAGGACCTGGACAATGTGCCTGTGCCGGCATTTTTTGCTGGGGCACTGACTGACATRAGAAGGTCAGATGGGAATAGAAGGCACCTCTGACTTGGAGAAGGTTGGACACTGCTCCTGCACTAAAGGGAGTTGCAGTTGAGGTACTTAGTGTCTTTGCTGAAGCAAGGTCTTCTCCTGATGCATTTACTGTGTTATGCCAATCAGCACAGAATTGCATAATATGGTCATGCCCATTATCCAAATTAGAGCATGTCTTCCTCATCAAGGTTAGAAGTGATCAGCAGAAGGGGAGAAGATTCCATCTTGGTGTTGGCTGTAACATCAAGCTTCTTGAGGGCTTTTCTGTCCCAACTGTGTCTGCCATTGGCAGCTCTGTTGGCCTTGATCATGACACTGATTTTGTTCTCTGCTAAYTATCATTTTCTTTCTTGCTGGTGCTGCCGAGTCTGCCCTTCTCCTCCCGACTATCAGTTTTAATTAGAAAACATTGCGCCCCACAGCTTGGTTTTGTGACGGATGCCAAGGACATCGCCAAGGATGTCACCAGGGCAAACCAATTACATGAGCAGCAAACTTAACTAATGAGTAGAAGACTAATGATCTTTTTAATTAGCATGTGTGAAGGAGCAAGAAGAAGGTGCAGCGAGGCTAGGCTTACAGCTAGCCTTACAAAGTGGGGCACAGCCCTGGGGGGGGCTCGCAATGTGTGTCACTATGCATAGCCATTATCATAGAATCATAGAATCACAGAATGCTTCAGGCTGGAAGGGACCTCAGAGGTCATCTAGTGCAACCCCCTGCACACGCAGGGTCACCCAGAGCACGGGGCACAGGGCTGCGGCCAAGCGGGTTTGAAACATCTCCAGAGAAGGAGACTCCACAACCTCTCTGGGCAGCCTGTGCCAGGGCTCTGGCACCCTCACTGTCAARAARTGTTTCCTTAAGTTYCTRTGGAACTTTTGGTGCCTCAGCTTGTGGCCGTTTCCTCTAGTYCTRTCRCTGGCCACCACTGAAAAGAGGCYGCCCCCTCCTCCTCACTGCCTCCCTTGAGGTATCTATAGACACTGMTCAGGTCCCCCCTCAGCCTTCTCTTCTCCAGGCYGAACAGGCCCAGCTCCCTCAGCCTTTGAAAGGACTGATGCTTCCCTGAGTGGGGCAAGAGCCATAGATCACCCTGAGATGTTTCTCTGGTGAGTAGGGGAGCTGTGGGGTTCCCCAGGCTTTTGTGGGGCTCAACTAGCAGCTGATGGGTGTCTAGAAAGCTCCATCAGACCCACCTGAATGATTATCTTTCAGCTTGTGTGTCCCCTGTGTGTGTTTGCCAAGACAGAGGAAGAACCATGGTTGACCCTAGCTCTGCTGCAAAGATGCTAGATGGATCTCAGCTAAAGAAATTAGGTGTTCTTCCAAGAACCTGTTGACACCATAAAAGGCACCATAGTCTCATAACATGTTCAGGGAGTTCTTTGGAAACCATCAATTGTAGCCCTTGTGAGATGGCTTAATCTGTTCTCTCTTCTGATAGAGATCTCCTGAGGGCTTCTATAATGGCTCAGTCAGATGCTTCTGCATTCCTACATGGAGCAATTACTCATCTCATGAAATACGCCTACTGGTTGAATAAGCTCTTCTACAAGATATGGTAGAAGAACATACACCAGAACATAAACAACAGTTCCACAATGCCTGGAGTTTTCTTTCTGCTTTAGTCTGGCATCTAAGGTTCCTTTGTCAGGATGTCAGAGGTTCCTTTGCTGCCCTCCCTGTGTCCCAGCCCTGTAATTTCCAGGAGGATGCTGGTGGGACATTATCTAGCTGCTCCTCTCGTCCTGAGGGTGGAATTTGCAGCCACTGCCCATTTGTATTGCGAGAACCTGCCTTTGGGGGTGCCTTTAATTAGCTTGTGTCTCAGCTGGGCTGTGGAGGGCTCCTTGGAGAGCACGGGAGCTCCGGAATCAGATAGGGGTGGCCTGTGTTTAAGGAAGGAGCTGCATGGACCAGCAGATTTTTCTGGCGGAGTCGAGCCGCAGTGTTGGCCTGGCACCTCCCAAACACTTAGGAGGTTCTGCTCCTCCCTCGGCAGCTTGCTCTCTTCTCCCCACCCCAAACCCTGGTATATAAGGCCCCCAGGAGCAGCTTCTGCACAGCGCATCCYGCTCCAGCAAGGCGGACAGCAAGCTGCACCTGCAGATCCAGCACCTCTGCTCTCGGACAGAGTGAGCTCCACACCTTCAGCATGGGTAAGAACCCCCCTGCAGCTTCCACGGGGCCTCTGGCAGCTCAGAGCTGGGGAGCCTTGGTCTACACCTCTGTGCTGCACCTTGTTCCAGCCCCTGTCTCAGGCTGTAGACAACACTGGATCTTTCAAGCTAGTTACTAGCACGAAGTCTGTTCCTCCCAGTCCATGGGGAGGGGATTGTGGAGGAGCTCAGAAGATGCAGAATGGAACTGAGCAGTGTTTTGTTCTGCAAGCCTGGTCCTCATTGCTTTTTAAGGAGGATTTCTGTCTTTTGTCACTACTGCAACAAGTGGATGTCACAGAAATCCCCTTTGAGAGCCAGGGTAGGAAAAGATCCATCTGGTGGGACAGAGCCTTTGAAACTGGCATCCTTAATTAGGTGGAGATCTCCTCTTCTTCTCAAATCAGACTGATGCAGAGCCTAGTGCCACACGTACACAAGCTGCCCGGCAGTCGTGAAAGGCAAATCCTCCCAAGCGTGTTTGGAACAGAGGGCATTTGGGAAAGAGTGTCAATTTGCATGAGGAGAATCACGGAGTCTTTCAGAAATTCCCACTAATAGCTGCATATGCTGCATATACATATTCCCTYACCCCAGAGGAAGCGAATTCTAACTATATAGTGATATACTTTTATGTACTTTTTTTTTTCTTTTCTGGTTTTCTCATCTATGGCCCAAGAATGAAATCTAAGTTGGACAGTTGTCTGTGACCAAGCAGGGCTTGCCCTGCATCCAGCAAAATAATCTCAGTGCAAGTCTTGAGAGTTTTTCCCAAGTTTTTTTGTTTCCATTCTGCCTGTTCTGTGGCATGTCTTCATACAATTTTTCTTTATACCAAGGTTCCAGAGAGGAGGTCGCCTACGTGACCTGCACCTACAGGGAAACGGGCGTCGAGCAGCCCGACTTCCTGGCCACCATCGACCTCAACCCCAGATCCTGCAACTATGGCCAGGTACCTGTGACTCAAGCTTTGTTTTTCCTGGGCTGACCACTACCTGCCGGCTTTGAGCTCCATTCCATTTCCATAATATACAGCATTTTGTCCGTTTTTACCAAGGAAAATCAGTTATTTTTGACCAATTTGCCATGCCAGCTGTGTGCCTACTTGTCTTTCTGTGTATTTCTGTCTCATCCACCCTGTCTGGACTGTTGTCCCCTTCCTTCTGGCAAGCCATTGATGTCTTCCCTGGCCAACCCCATGTGAGCTAAGCCACCACAGGTCTATGTCCCTTTGCTCTGTTATGGAAGTGCACCAGACTGCTAGATTTGGCAAGAATCTCATTCCCTGCTCCTTTGCTGTGTTCTTTTTGTGCTTGGCTCCAGTTGAATCATCTCTGTTTTAATGGCCATTGTCAGCTGCATCTCACACCGCAATTCATTTTCGGAGGATATTGGGTTAGTGAGCACTAGAGTCCATGCACGAAACCACCCCGTCAGAGGCTGGTCAGCATGGAAGATGGTCTCTAGTGATATACCAGTTCAGAGCAACCAGCATTTCTTGCAGTTGAGCATGTTTCTATTCCGCAATTTCAGTGTACCATTCCAAATRGGAAATGGCAGCGAACACTTCTAAACACTGCAAAACCAGCCTGTGCATATTTGACGCTCATTAATCCAAGAGCTGTCAAGAAAATGCACTTAAAARCCCCATGCATTTCTGAAAGTGTTTAGCATATTTTAAACTTTGGCCTTGGAAGGAGCTCATGGACCAGTACATCCAGTTTGACAAGATTTATTCACATATGTAATTCTGTGAATTGTAATGGCAAGAGATGAGTAAGACTTGAAAGAGTGTCAGAATTCAGATTACTTCAGGTGCAAACAGCGCCTTGTCAAAGAACAGTGGAAGAAAAAAGGGCAGTGCCCAGGGAGGTTGTGGAGTCTCCTTCTCTGGAGGTCTTCAAAACCCGCCTGGATGCCACCCTGTGCCACATGCCCTAGGTGTGACTGCTTGAGCGAGAAGGTTGGACTAGATGATCTCTAGAGGTCCCTTCCAACCTGGAATTTTCTGTGATTCTGTGATTCTGTTTTGTGGCAGCTCCCCGCCAGCCTCAGTGAACTTTATTTCTGCCTTTAACTGCCTAGGTGATCCACCACCTGCCCATGCCCAACCTCAAGGACGAGCTGCATAGCTCCGGGTGGAGCGYTGGAAACTCCTGCTTTGAGGACTGCACAAGGGCAAGAAAGAAGCTGATTCTTCCGTCCTTGATTTCTTCCCGTGTTTATGTGGTGGATGTGGGGACCCAATGTAATGCTCCCCAACTGTACAAGGTATGCCTGAGGGAACTCCACGACAAGGTTTGGGAAGGAGTTGGGAAGTGGTGATTCTGGAATAAGATACGGGAAGAAAAGGTCTCTTTGCCTTCTCTTCCGTTCAGGTTTTAAGACCTGGGTTCCTTCAGGTGTGAGTTGCTTGGCAGAAAGCTCTTCCTGCAAGTGTCCAAAATCTTCAGAAATCTCATGTGGACAAAGGCTCTGCCATGGAATGTGAAATGAACTGAGCAGTCAGGGGCTTAAGTGCATGTAACCTTTTTTTAAGTGTGTGTAACCTTTTTGTTCAGATGATTGAGCCAGTGGATATCTTCTGGAGGTGTGACAAGGGGTACCTGAACGTACCTCACGCCCTGCCTAATGGTGATGTTCTGATTGCCAACATGGGAGATCCAGCTGGCAATGGAAAAGGTAATCTCCCCTGTAATCATCCCAAGAATGCGATTCTTATTAGAAAATTAATAACCCTAGAAATGCCAGACTTTAAAAATTTCAGATGGAAAACACAGAATTGTTGCTAAGAAGTTCCAGGCATTCTATGCTGATATAAAAACAACACCTTTGTATTTAGGCTGTATGGAAGGCTGTTACAAATATTGGTTTGCCCAAAGAATTCACTTGGTAGAACCTTTGCACCTGAATATATCAAGGGAGGAAATCTTTGGAAGACTGTGCTTGACCCTTCAATGAAACTTACCACAAAGCATGATATCAGTCTGGATGGAGGGTGTTGTGATCTGTTGTGCTTTTCTCTCTCTGCTACAGGTGGTTTTATTGTCCTGGATGGAGAGAGCTTTGAGCTTAAGGGGAACTGGGAGAAAGACTGTGAAGTCCCTCCAACTGGACATGACTTCTGGTTCCAGCCACGTCATAATGTTTTGATAAGCTCTGCTGGATTAGTCCTCAAACGTGCAGGACCTGCATTTAATCCAGCTGACCTCCATAAAGGTGAGGGAATAGAAGTGCAAATGGTCTTGGGAGAATGACTTTGGAAAAGGAGAAGTGCTGGAGAAAGGGGACAGGCCAGTTTCTCAAAAAAATGACCCAGGTCTCAGACCTTGCTACAGGTAGTGCAATATCTGGCATTATGAGTGGCCTGTCCCAGTCTTGCCCCACTGTTCCCTGAGTTATTCAACTTCTTCTGCTCCTCCAGGCTGAGGCTGCTGTGGCTCTCACTGTCTGTTAGCGTCTTGGCAGAGAATAGTCCATAGGACAAGGGCCACCTCTTCTGACTTGTTTTTCCCTTTGACCTGAACACAGGGGTCTTTGGGCGCCGTCTGAACGTGTGGAACCTGTCCTGCCGAACCCTCATCCAGTGCTTCGACCTGGGGGAGGATTCTCTGCCCTTCAGTGTTAGATTCCTCCACAACCCGAATGCCGCTGAGGGCTACGTCAGCTGTGCCCTGAGTGGCGTTATCTATCGCTTCTTCAAGAACGAGGCACGTGTTGTCCCAGCAGTCACAGCAAGTAGTGCCAGACCCAACCATCACCACTTCCAGGGTGATGCAGAAATTCTGCAGAGAAATTCAGTCATGTGCTCCTGCTGAGTGTATGCTCAGAAACTAGACTCTTCCCRTGGCAGCCCAACTTCTCCATTAACTCAGGAGGGCATTGGGTGGGGTTCTTGCCTGGCCACCTAGGAGATGGTTTAGKGTGGTGGATCTCAGCCCTCCCCTGGGAGCAACCTTCCTAAGGCAGATTTGCCCACTCTGTGCGTATGTGTGTTTGCAGCAAGGACTTTTGCACTGAACTGCACTCTCAGTAGTGGCCAGTGACCGGACAAGGGGTAATAGGTATAAGCTGAAACACAGGAAGTTCCATCTCGATATGAGAAAGAACTTCTTTCCTGTGAGGGTGACAGAGCCCTGGAACAGGCTGCCCTGGGAGGCTGTGGAGTCTCCTTCCCTGGAGATCTTCCAAACCCACCTGGATGTGACTGGGTGCCATGTGCTCTAGGTGTCCCTGTTGGAGCAGAGGGGTTGGACTAGATGATCTCTAGGGATCCCTTCCAACCCCAACCATTCTGTGATTCTGTGAATTACTCACACTTTGGTGTTCCTGTTTCTTGTACAGAGAGGCTGCTGGTCAGTGGAGGAGGTGATTAGGATCCCACCAAAGAAGGTGAGAGGATGGATTCTCCCCGAGATGCCAGGTTAGTGGGCTCTAATTCTCAGCAAATATACGCTTTTTCTTTTGTTTTGTGGACTGCCTGCACACAGGACAGCAGGGAGTGGTGTGAGCTGTGGCTTCATGCAACGCATGTTTTCTCCTGGTGCTGCCTTATCCCTAATGCCCTTTGCTTCTCTGCCGTAGCTTTCTCAGCCTACATCCTCATCTCGAAGGATGACCGGTACCTGTATGTCAGCAACTGGCTGCACGGGGACATCCGCCAGTACGACATCTCCTGCACCTCCAAGCCCAGGCTGGTGGGACAGGTGAGCCAGCCCCAGAGAGGCTTCCACTCTTGGGCTCCTTAGAGTGTCCAGCGGAGGACAGAGGACAAGGCAACATGTCCTACTGTGCCCTGTTGCAGGTGTTTGTGGGAGGCAGCATCCTCCGAGGTGGGCCTGTAACTGTGTGCAGAGACGAGGAGCTGAAGTGTCAGCCCGAGCCCTTGGTGATCAAGGTGAGTTAAGCAGAAAGGTCCGGCTCTCCTTGCCTCAAGGAGAGCCCTGCTCCAGCGTCCCTGTGGGGAGAAGAGTCAGCTCTTCTGCTCTGCTTCTCTGCCCCTGCTTTTGCTTCTGTACCCAAAGAACGAAGCCAGTAGAGTSACTGCTCTCTGTTGTGCCTTCAGTGCAAGAGAGTGCAAGGTGGTCCTTACAAAATGCAGCTGAGCCTGGATGGCAAGAGGCTCTACATCACCAACTCCTTCTGCAGCTCATGGGACAAGCAATTCTACCCGGATTTGGTCAGGTAAGGAATCTTTAGGAGATTCCTCTGCTTGTGAAGGTGCCTCATCCAGAGGCACAGGAACAGGAGCATGGTTTCCTTGTCCATAATATCTGCTCTCCCCTTCCTTTGCAGGGAAGGCTCTGTCATGCTGCAGATTGATGTGGACACTAAGGCTGGTGGCCTGTGCGTGAACAAGAACTTCCTGGTAGATTTTGGAAAGGAGCCCTGTGGACCTGCCCTTGCTCGTGACATCCACTTCCCTTGTGGAGACTGCACCACCACTGACTCAATCTAGGCCCCATGTGCAAGGTTCCCTTCTTCTCTTTCTCCTTTAGTGCAGGTGTTAGGGGTCCTCATTCACCACTGGAATCTAAACTGCTGTTAACAGAAGCTACAGAAGCTCTGCCTTGTTGRGAGGGTTTTGTTTCGACAGAGCAGTGAATAAAGTCCTATGACCTGGGATGAATCTTGCTGGACTGTGTMTCGGTGCAGCGAGCCCAGGCACTCTTTGTGTATAGTGCAAGGAAATCTCTGGGCGTGATTCAGAGCCCAGGGCACTCTCTTGGATATCAAGCGCTTCAGCACATACCGCCTTGCAGCAGGTGAAATCAAATCAGAAGAAAGCCAAGCGCTCTGTTGGAGCTGGAATCTCCAGCTTAGTCATTCCCAAATAGCTTTCCTTTCTATATTTTCAACAGCGGTTCATGGTGAGGTCAAGGTTTTGGAAATTCCTGAGACAGGAATATTTATTATCCTAGTGTGCCTGTGATTCTGTCTTTTTCTAGTAGAAATTGTCTTTTGCTGCAAACCATACTTTTTTTGTGACTGGGCTGTCTTCTCAGAGACTCTGTTTTTATCTATTGTAAAATGTTCTAATCAATTTTCTTATCAACCCTCAGCAATACCTGTCCTTCTATAAAATTCTTTAAGAAACATTCTATCTCAGTGTTATTGAGAGCATCCTCACCTTCCTGGCCAGGGCCCTTGAAGAAAACAAGGTTCATATTCCCATTGCTTTGAGGATAATTTCCAGATATTTAGTCTAGCTTCTAAAGCCTGAAGTGTGTTTCAATAGAAAGCATTGAAGAGAATAAGAGATTTATCAACTGTGAACAACAGGAAAGAAGGTCAACAGAGCAGATTCTCCAAAAATAGGTGCTAAAATGCTTTGAGGAGGAACTTATTTCTCCCCTTTCTTGCCTGTGAATAGAACTGAGCGAGGACTCTATTCCCAGCTATTATTACAGAGATAATGGGATGAAACTCGGGACAGCTGTGACCAAGTAGAATTTGGGAGAGGAAGGGAGGCAGAGACGCGGTGGTTGATAAAAAAAAAAAAAAAAAAGGAGGAACAGACTTGTCATGTTTGTCCAAAGAGTCAGAGAGAAGTAAAGGGAGTCTCTTAGGACAGAGACCTTGATGCCTTCAGTACCTCCCATCCAGTGCCTCAGCACTAGCAATTTATACCGAAGTTCCCATCGGGCCCCCAGCTGCGGATTCGAAGCAGCGTGGTTTCCCAGCAGCTCCTATTTCATGTATGTCACAACTGGGTACAATTGCTGGCCCCCCGCGCCCTCYGGGCTTTGGTGCGCCCTCCCCGGGCCTCCGGGCTTTCTCGTTCGGGTCACAGGCAGTGGTGGTGCAGCAAGCGTTTGTTCTGACAAAATGCTAAAAGGCTGTGTGAGTGCTAGCATGGAGTTAGGAGAAGGGGGTAAGCGCAGAGGTGCAGTTGAAGTG
>NW_020455768.1:148322-150798 GCF_003342845.1 Nothoprocta perdicaria
AAAAAAAAACAGGAAAAAAAGATTGTTGATGCCATCCACAGCAAGGATGCTGATTCCATCCATGATGGGGATGTTGCAGCCGCCCAGAGTGGGGACATTGATTCCGTCCATGATGGGGACACTGACGCTCTCCACRACGGGGACRCTGGTACCATCTGTGACGGGGGTGTCGCTGCCGTCCATGACGGGGACGTGGCTGCCGGCCACAACAGGGATGTCGGTCTCGTCCACGAGGGCGACGCTGGTGCCGTCGCTGCCGTCGCGGGAGCAGCCCAGGACCCCACGGCCTCCGGCGGCTCCTCCGCCTGCCGCGCACGGGGACGCGGGGGCGACGCCGCTCGCGCTGTCCCCAAACGCAGCCTCGCCATGGCCGCGACCCCCCTGGCCCCGCGCCAGGTGCCACCCACCATGAGCAGGCGTTGGACACGGACCCGCTGCGGGGGCGGCAGCAGCACCCGGCACCGTCCCCCGGGAACCCCCAGGGCAGCCCCAGGGGACCCCCCTGTGCAGCCCCCCTGCAGCAACAACCACGAGCCCCCCGGGACCCCCGGGACAATAACCACGAGCTCCCCAATGCCCCTCCACAGCCCTCTGCCCCCACACAACCCCCTGGAACATCTGGGATCCGTTCCCGGTGCAGGGAAAAGGCCAAAGGCAGCGGGGGACCAAGGGCCGCAGGGAGGGAGCATCCCGGGAGGCAGCGGGACGGAGCCCCCGGGGGTCGCTCGGCCACAGGAGACGCTCGGGGCAGCCCTGGTCGAGCTCCGGGCTGCAAAAGCCTCCAAAAGGCCCCAAATCCCCCCAAATCCCCAACCCCACTGCAGGCTCCCGCAGTCACGGTACAGCGGCCCCAGCCGTGGGACGGCTCTCGCGGCTCCAAGCAGCCCGTGGGGGCTTCGTGCGTTTTGGGAAGGCCAGGCCAGGCCRGYGAGCTGCTGGAGCTGCCCTTTCCGTGCGGGAGCGACTGCCATGTGCGGAGCTCGGGCTGCAATCCCGGCCCACAGGCTCCTCGTGTCCCTGTCCCAGCGGGGCCCCCTCGTGTCGCTGGCATCTCGGCCTTCGCCCACACTCAAACAGCGTCATTCCATTTTCTGCAACTATTCATGCTTTGCTTTTGGTTCTTTGCAGTCCAGAAAAGTCTCCCGTGTCTACTTCCAACCAGTTCTCTAAGGAAAGCAGTTGGCACTTGGGCACATTCACGGGCTCCTCTGCTGCTGCCTTCAGAGCAATAGGGAAGCTTCCAAGAGGAGTGCTGGAAGTGCCAGGGGGTGAGGAGAGAAATGGCAGGTKGGGCAGGGGYAGGGAAGAGTGTCCATACAGGGCCCGAGCTCCGGGACCTGCTCTTCCTGCATGTCCACACTGCCCTGGGAGCCGCTCTGGATGCCTCCGGATTGGGGGATGTTGCTCTCACTTACTCGGAAAGCTGAATATTCGTAAAAACAAGAAAAGCCTTGAAAGGCAGAAATTCTTGTGCATTATGGATGTCCCCCSCTTTCAGCTGCACTCCTGAAACCTCTCCAATTTGCCATGCAAGCCTTGATGGAAATAAAAGGGAGAGACAGGGCTGGTCAGAGCTTTCCCAGGCCCTCCTGGGGACAGTGTGTGGGCTGGGGTGTGCAGTGCTCAGCGCAGGGCAGTGCTGTGAGCCCTTGCAGGCTGTGGGCAAGGGAACGGGGAGGCCCTGGTGTCTCCTGCGAGGCGTCGGTGGCCGATCCAGCAGCCGCGGCCAGGAGGATGCCGACCTCCTTTGGGCTGCCTGGGCTCCGGCAGTGCCCTTGGCGGGCAGGGATGATCCTGGCCTCCTCACGCCTGGCCTCCTGCACCGCAGCTTTAGCCTTCAAGTCCTGTTTCCTCATCCCAATGGCCAGGCTGAAATTCCCAATTTTGGGACATTTGGGCTCCGCTTCCTTTTCCCTTCCCCACACCGGGACCGCTGCGGCCCTATCAGCCCCTCCCCGATTCACCTCATGACGCTGATTGGCTGAGAGAGCCATCGCTCAGATCTCTCCCCGCCTTCTCACGCAAAACAACCAATAGGAGGGCTGCACTGAGTGCTGTCATGGCAACAGTGCTGCCGGCAGCTCCTCACTCTGCCGCAGGCGGTGCCATTTTGTGGGCGGCAGCGCCATTTTGTGGGCGGCAGCGTGGGGCGCTGGGGGCCTCGCGGCAGCCGGGCCCGCGGGCAGCGCTGGCCTTGGGGGCTCGTGGGAAGCTGTGCCGCGTTGTGGAGCCCAGGGCCTCATGGAGACAGGTCTGGGACGTGGCTTTGTCCCGAYGGCTCCTCCGGCCCCCAGCCTGAGGATCCTGGGAGAGCTCTGGGAAGAGCAGTGGCTTGAAATGGGCGGCACGCGCCTCCCTCGACACCCCCGAGTGCTGCCTGGGTCGCTGGCAGTGCCCAGGACAATCCCTCTTCTCCCGGCTCCTGCATCAAGGCCTGTCGTGACGTTTGCCCGGGAGCGCAGCCCAGTCCGGTGTC
>NW_020455768.1:152943-154129 GCF_003342845.1 Nothoprocta perdicaria
CCAGACTTGGAGCCAGGTTGCYGCCTGCCTTAGGTGTGAGCAGGTGGAGGACCTGCTTAGCCTGGTGGTGGAGCTGAGGGAGGAGGTGGAAAGGCTCAGGGCCATCAGGGATCGCGAAAGAAATAGACTGGTGGAGCTGCGTTCTGCAGTCCTCCCAGGAAAGGCACCCAGAGAACCCCCTGGTTCAACCTGGAAAGCCAGCACCCTCTTGCCACAGGGCGGAGGGAAGAGAATTAACAGTATCCAAGGATGAACAACAATGGAAAAGGGTCCCTGTTTTGGCTGGCAGGACAACGCCCAGCTGGAAGTTGCCTCACGGTCACCGGTCCTGGTTCTCATGGGGGACTTTAACTACCCTGACATCAGCTGGAAAGACAGCACAGCAAGGCACAAAGGGTCCTGGAAGTTTCTACAGTGCGTTGATGACAACTTTTTGACGCAGGTTGTGGAGGAGCCGACGAGGAGAGGTGGGCTCCTGGACCTTGTACTAACAAGGAGTTAGTACAGAAGTCAAGAAGTTGATGGCCAGGGGTGGAAGGACACTTAACTCCCTTCTCCAGCTGGCTCCTCCTCACCATCAATGCATGCAGAAGGTCACAGCCTGCACTAGTGATGTGAGAGCAAGACAAGGCCAAAGTCTAAGCATGAAGGAAGCGGGCTAGGGAGGACAAAAGCTCTCTGGAGYGTAATCTGCTGAGGCAGGCAAAAGAGAGGAAGGGCTTGGTCTTGTGCTCCAGCTCCTTCAGGCGGGACTGCTTCAAGCGCAGCGCCCACGGAGAGCAGCTGCACAGGGAGGGAGGCTCTGGGCCATCATGCTGGAGCTTCAAGACACTGCCAAATGATCTCCACTCTGGTGCTCTTTAAACCCAGCATGGGACAAGGAACATTTCTCTCCTCTGGCTGCTGCTTCAAGCCCCTTCATTGTTTGTATAGCTATTTTGGGATGAAGGGCTCACAGGCAGAGAAGGTGGCAGAAGGGACATGTGGGGTCCCCGAGCCTTGGGCACTTGCACTGGCATGGCAAATGGCCGTGGGCCCAGCACGCTCGAGGCAGGCAAGGAGCTGTTGAGGCAGTGGCAAGAGGTGAGGAAGAGCTGTTTTCTCCTGTTTGTCTCCATAAAGAAAGACCACCCAAGCACAAGGAAGAACCAATGCTCTTTCTTTGCACGAAAGCCCAGCAGAAGGT
>NW_020455769.1:0-8925 GCF_003342845.1 Nothoprocta perdicaria
TAGAGACAAAAGAGCATATCTATATTGTGCCATGGCTCATATACTTTTGAATATGTTAAGGAATTCTAATGCAATAAAAAAGGAAAAATAGAGCTGTTAATCCACACAATCAGTAAAATGCTAAAATGATAAACAAAACCAGACAAACTTAGAATTGATTCATCCTTTTAGCAGTATACGAATAAAGAGAACTTGATTCTTCAAGAAAAAACTTATATCTAAAGTAATACATATCTTTGGTAACTTCCTACTCTTTGCACTGAGTTCTTAATTTGTAGAAAAATAGAAAGACACTTGGTCAGGATTAAAAACTTTTATTTATATTAATACCAGCAATATATTCAATACATAGATACAATTTAAAAGCTTAGTTAGATAGTCCTGTAGAGTTTATGTAGCTTTTAATACTTCCAACATTTATATTTGCTTTATCCACTAGGACCAAATTAGACAAGAATTGTATATAAGGAAGACAAACATGGAGAATGTAATCAAGCTATGCACAGTCTCACTTTATCTAGCTAACACATTTACAATGATTACAACATATGAAAAGATTTATAAGGTTACATTATCATCTCAGAAAAGAATAATTGCTAGATGAAAGTAGACATAGACCCTATAATAACAATTCAAGAGAAACAATCAGGTTCAAATAGATCATAGTGATTGCTATTGACATTTTTTGCTACACATGGTTGTTAATSACTTAGATCAAACCCTTTCAGAAAAAGAAAATATATTACAAATATATATATATCTGAAAAAACATCAGTAAACAAATTCAGTTATTGTTAAAGACAATTATTAAAAAAAAAATCTTACAATCTTCAATGCACGATTGAATTAATTTTCTTTAATGGCAAAAAATGTACAACTAAAATATAACTAGTTAGAAATAATTCTGAGATTAATTCTGACAATACATTTTGCATTTCATGAAAATGAACACTGGGTGATATATCCATTTACATCTACAATCAATATCTAATTACCTTTATCACATTCCAGCAATTCAGTGTAGAAGAGAACCTGAATCATTTCTTTCTAAGGAATTCCAAGGGTAGATTAAACAACATCTTAAGAATTACTTTAGCTAGTCATTTGCATGTGTATTTTAAAAGATTTTCCACCCTCTCTACAACAATATTTTTATTAGCTTTCCAAATGTCTGTTCTTTGATAACTACCCATGAGGTGACAATCAGACCTAGTTTCCTTGAAATCAGTCTCATGAAACCTGTCATAAGGCAGCATGTACATGGTACGATGTGTACGACTGTGAACAAGCCATACAGTGTAAAGTGATGATAGTGTATTTTGAGTCCTGATTTATAGACATAAAAGACTGCTGTTTTATGGAGGAGAAAACCATTCACTTAGCACTTAGACTGGTATAATTTTGCAAAAGGTACATCACGTACTCAAGCCAAAAGAATAAGAGAGGAAATATAGTCACAAGACGATAGAATACAGTGTAGAAAAATCACTGAAGTATTTCCAGCTTCTTAGGAGAACTTTTTACTTTATTCTATTTTATTTCCTATATCGAAGCCAAGTAAATTAAAACCTGATTATTGATGTCTATGTAAAATATAGTAATCAGTGACATCAATATAGAAATAGTCTGAAGGAAGAGTCCCCAGGTCTGACACAACGAGCATTACATATAAAGCTGTTGGTTCTAGAAAGTCTTTTTTAGCTATATTACTGCTTTTTATAATTTAATTTTTAAAACTGAACCTAATTTCTCTTCTGTTTTTTTTTTTTTTTCTTTCTTTTTTTACCTATAATGCATTGATCTGTAAAGACATTTTCCATTTTACCAATTGGATAGATTTGTTCTATTTGTTCTATCTATCTATTTGCATAAATAAAATGGAATTTGTATGTGAATATGTTTTTGATGGAAAATATCAGTTTTTGAAACAGCAAAAGTCTGACAGAGATGTTTGCCCCCTTTTTTTTTTTTTTTTAATTGGTATAACAGTTCGCTATTTGGCAGGATTTTCTCATTTTTATGCTTTTCTTGTCAGACAGTTGAGGAGGAAGTCATGACTTTCCATTACCCCTACAGAAATTACCTCCTATGCAGGGAGAAGAAAATAACTTGAGCCATCAACTACTAGCAGTGCTCTGTGAAACTCAAACATCTCCCAGGTATATGGATGGAAAATTCATTGTTGAAAAGTATCTATAAGCTTCCTATAATCAAGTTTTCATAATAGTATAGAAATATCTTAAAATGAATTCATAAATGCTTTTCTTCTCTGCACATTGTTCCCTTCGAGAACAATCAGAGAAAAAAAAAAAATTTTAGGGAAAAAAAAAAAAAAAAAAAAAAAAAAAAAAAAAAAAAAACCTCCTTTTGGGGAAAAAAAGCTCTAAAATAAAGCAAAATCAGAAAATATAAGCATTTTACTGGACACCATCTGGAACTCTTAAGAATGAAATTCTAGTTTCAGCAAAAATTACAAGTACAAAACTCTCTCTCTTATTGTTCCCTTATTTTATTGGTATCATTGTCCCATATGGTATGCTAAAAATATACTAAAAATAGATAAAGTCTACTTCTACTATTGTGAATTTAGATTAAAAACACATCAAAACAGGAAAGAAAAGGAAAGAAAATGCCTAATGCCAGAACATTGCTTCCTTCTAAGACTGCTCAATCATAACTATGGACGTAATTTCTTTTTCTCTCCTCAGTATTGTGTTCCTAATGCTCCTTGGAGTATGAAAATTCCACAAAGTTTATCTTTGGGGCTTTATCTATGGGGCTTCTTAGAACTGAAAATTCTTCATTAATGAAACATACATTTAATCAGAAAGACATATAGATAAAATGCCCTCTTATAGTACTATATCAATACATCTAAGAAATATACACTCCTTGACTGCTTAGAAAAGAAATTCATTTATTTGATCAGTGTAACTGGGATATTTTTGCAATTTTATCTGGGAAAGAACTTTCCAGTAAAGTCAATCCAATCCATGGTTAATCATAAATTTAATATCAAAGTAACACAAAAGCATGAATGAATGAAAAACATCTTTCTGATGCAAGTTCTAGACAGTAATCTAGGGCAGGGTTTTTTTTCTCATGGAAACTTTCTTCTCTATTTTTATGAAAACAAAAAATATTATTGGTCCAGGAATTCTTGTAGAACAAGAGATTCATCTGTCATCAGATCTGTAGGTTCTGATAAATAAACAAAATAAAATCGACAACAACAGAAAAAAAAAATGCATATTTTAACTCATTATATGAAAAACTGAAGAAATTTTTTCATCTATTATATGATCTTAAATTATTTTTTTCCAATTTGAAAACATTAATATTGATTTAGTTTTGATTCTCACAGAAATCATTCTTTTTGTAGATCTTTTAAAACAAATACCGTTATTTTTGCATCTCTTGAATGTATAGCATACATATATACACATACAACACTGTATTTATAGGATATCTATTTTTGTTCTTAAACAATAATGAATACTTTTTCATAGCTATGCTAGAAATCTGTTCTGGCTCCATAATCAGTATTGCTCTCTCTTTAATTTGAGGTATCAAGGTTTTGCTATGTATCAATTTGATCTAAAAATTGTGTGTTTTGCGTTTAGATTTCTAATAACAATAGTCTCTCTCCTTAATTCTAATTAGATATTTATTTCCTCATGCTTACGAAATCTATTGACATGCAGGATGAATGGACAGGTCACATAGTCCATATATGCACAAAGCAGATGCCATAAACACCTACATTCTGAACTTGTGAGGAAAGTAATAAAGATTGTTTCTCTGTAGTTTCATCTTGTCTTCTACCAACTGCTAAGAGGGTCTTATTAAACCCTAAAATTGTTTGAGCCTACAGCTATTTTTATCGGAGACAGTTATCCTGGGATCACTTTATAGCCAGTGGGAAGAAGTATGTACTCCTAGAGCACATTCATCTGAACTGTTTCAGCCATCAGCCTTAAAATGAGATAAATCTTACCTTACAAATTCCTGTTTTTCTCCCYAAAGTAGATCTCATCTCTCTGGCAGCTATAGTACAAGGGTCTGAACTAAACCTCTGCCTTGTGTTTACACAGAATTCAGGTTTATTTGTAAATATAGACACAGATTCCACTCCCAAAAGTGCTCTGGTAACTCGATTGTTTTTCTCCATATGCAGATGGAGAGATCTGTACATCCACATGTACAGACTGGAATCAGTACATAATTTTGAATTCCTAATTTCTTCTGATATTTAAAATGTTCTTACAAGCACTGGCTARAGTCTTATGCAAAGCATTTATTGGAACCTCTGTTTTCTTGTGATATAGCTAATAGAAATTAGGCCTCTTTTAATTTTATGTGATGCCGTACAATTTTTAAGTGCCCACAATGTCCTGGCCTAATTCACTCCTTCTAAACCCAGAGAAGGAACTGTCATGAGAAACAGCTATGCTGCTTTCTCTAGTGCATTGTGAGCCACAGGGGGCCAMAGGATTCTCTGGGGTCAGTCCGTTGCCTGTTTGAGCTCCCTTTGCGTAACTAACACAGGGCAAATTGAATTTGACATACTAGAGAATGCTGTCAAGAATCTCTGGTTTATTTTGGGGCATGCATGAAGCCCAGCAAAGAAGAGCTGGAATCAAGTTAATTGCCGCTCATATGGAATAGGCTCTTCAGCTTTGTAGATGCAATTATCAACAGAGACATTGTGCCTTATGTTSTTTCCTATGATAGGAAAAAATAAAAGCAAGAAATAAATAACCCTGAGTTCAGTTATTGTGAGGACTAATCTTCAGTTATGTCTCACGGGTGTTGATCTGTTGGCAAGGACAAGTAGTATYATCATTGCTCTCCTTTCCCTTAAGCCCATCAGGATTTGGGAAAGTGCAAACTTTGGCCAGGGCTTCACAGGAGCTTTGCCAGTACAAGCTGCCSCAGAGATCCAGTGAATGAGCTCATCTTCTAGATATGCTGGCTACATGCTGTCCTGGACAGCTCTGACTTCTTTTTGGGCAACAAAACCAGACTGGAKGAATCAGGATAGTAAATTGCTTAAACAGCAATTACCAGAATGTTCCTGACGAGCATTTTGCCACTAGGGCCCAACAGCTTGAATAACTCTGGTTTCTGCTAGTAGAACCTAGCAAATGATTCATTCACAATATATTTATCTATTTTTTGATAATCAGTTGCCAGTAACAGGATTTTAGATTTATTTATTTTTCTTAATTGAGGACCATTGTGTTTCAAATTTCAAATGCAATTTAGCATTCTCAAAGTTGTTTTTTTTTTTTTTTTTTTTTTTCCTTTGGCCAATTGATTACTAATATTTCATGGGTATGAAACATACATTTAATCAGTCTGGGATAATTAATTTGAAATTCCCTGGGGTTTTTATCTGTTACTTTACCCTGTTCTAGCAATACATTCTAAAATAATTACATCTATAGGAGAAAAATGTCTAAATGAATTCTGTACAAATAAACAAACAAGTTAATCCTGCTAAAGCATTTTTTATATGTGGTACATTAAAAAATATCTTCCTGCATGTTCAGAAAGATCAAATCCACTGAATTTTATACCACTGTTAGATCTTTCTAGTGTTTGTGATGATGAATTACAAGTATTAAGAGTATTTTTCCATACCTCTGCTGCTCTCCAACAAATGCCTGGTTCTTTAGCTTTTCATTTTTTTTTTTTTTTCCGCAAATATAGTAGTGGAAAACAATGAAAAGAAGTAGAAGCACTAAGAATATTTCTCAAGAAGATATACTTTATGTTGTTATAAAAGGGGGAATGGAAGGGAGGAAACAAAGGAGGAGGGAAATGCTTCTGTTACAAATTAATGTAATTTATGTATTGTTGCTGGTATATTGTATATTATTTGTATATGGTTTTATTAATTACTAACTTGTTGGGACACCTAAGCTTATTTTCTTCTTTCTTCTTTCTTCTTTCTTCTTTCTTCTTTCTTCTTTCTTCTTTCTTCTTTCTTCTTTATTGAATGAGAAGTCTCCAGTAAACACCTGAGTCTATTTCCTTCTGTCCTGTGATTGTGTAAGTTTTGTTCTGGTAAGCCAAAGTGGTCTACATCTGGTTTATGTTGATAGATATCACAGAATCACAGAATCACAGAATATTTAAGGTTGGAAGGGACCTCTACAGATCATCTAGTCCAACCTTCCTGCTCAAGCAGGCACACCTACAGCATGTGGCACAGGGTGGCATCCAGGCAGGTTTTGAAGACCTCCAGAGTAGGAGACTCCACAACCCCCCTGGGCAGCCTGTTCCACTGCTCTGGCACCCTAACAGTAAAGAAGTTGCTCCTCACCTGGAGACGGAACTTCCTGTGCTCCAGCTTGTGGCCATTACCCCTCGTCCTATCGCTGGCCACCAGTGAGAACAGCCTGTCCCCTTCCTCCCTGCATTCTCCCTTCCTGAACTTATACCTATTAATCATATCCCCTCTGAGCCTTCTCTTCTCCAGAGAAAACAGGCCCAATACCTATAACAATCAAAACAAGTATTTTGGTACTTATTATTGTACTTAGTATGTTTCTCAATAAATTAATTTTTGCTTGTTTGCTTGTAAATTTTAGTGAAGGGACCTGAGGTATATTTCATAGAGGGGACACAATAACTTCAATATTTTCTCACCTTTCTTGTTTTTCACCTCAACTCTTATACATACAAATTTATAGTCAGACCTCTTTAACATTAGCATTTCAACAGATGCTATCATCCTGATGAATAAAGTAGAATTTAGAAAGCTTCTTCTTCTGTCAGAGGTCATCCCCAAAATGACCCCACTATAAATAGATATGGTCATTTCATCCACAGATTCAAAAAATCTTCTAAATATGTGGATGGCTATATTACCCTCTTCTGTACTTGACTATTTATAGTTATGGTACAGAAATTTCTGTTTTAGCCTGATTCTCTGGAATTAAGAAGAAGAAGAAAAGAGTGGATCAAATTGTAGTCGTACGAGCCTTTTTTCAATCTATATACACAATAGGGTTAGATAGGCAGTTGATATGAAATATTGCAGCTCCATTTGCTTTATGAAGCTTTGGAGGTTTATGCCAGCTGAAGATGAAGTGTAATAACGTGGACAGGTATGTATTATCTTACAAATGTCACAGAAATGTCACAGTTAAGAGTATCAGTGAATACTTAATTACATGGATTGCTTGAATAAACATACAAGCAGGCATATATTAATATGCACCATGACTGTAATGATTTTAGAGAAAAGATATACATACTCCAGTACTTAGTAAGTATCATAGGTAAAAATGATGCAGTACATGCATATTAAACATTTCATTTTTGTAGTGTTTTTCATAAGACAACTGAGATTTAGAAGTCTGTAGTAGTAGCATGCAGCAACCCTTTTATTTTCTTTTTCCACCCACTGTCTATGCCTTCTTTTTTTTACCTTGAATCTCTTTTATATTCAGCTTGTGCATTTGCTTCTAATGCTGTTCTAGAGTACAACAATTTATAGAGAATTGAAAAAGCAATTTTCTTGGGATAGCTAGCTATTCTCCCTAATTTTCACCTGCCAAACTCTTTTCTATGAATGTTGACTCAATCARATAAAATGCAGGCTTTAAAGATGTTTGATTAGCTGCCTGGCTTACCTCTAGCTACTCACACTGCATGCAAAGTGTCTACATACACACAGCTGTTCCTTTTTCCAGTGGTAACCACATAGTGGTTATACATTGAGTTAAACTGCATGTTAAGTCATATTTTTTTCCCAGAACTGCTCTGAGCAAGGAAGGCATGTTCTAAGGCTATAAATACTTTTCATGTGTGAGCTATTGATTTCTATTTTATTTGCTGAAATAAGAATATACCAAAAGTAAAAACAAATCCAATAAATGGAGATATATTACTTATAATATGTATCTTCATTTATTTTGTTTTATTTTAATTTCACTCTTTATAGCATTTTCATATAACATCACACAACCAGTGGAGCATTTTTTTTTTACCTATTTCTACTACTCCACACCAAAATACTCCCAAATAAGCAAAACTCCAGATATATATCACCCAATTTATGCAATTGAATTTCTATAGATGTCAGGATTTTGCCACCCTTAGGTACACTGAACAGTCTCTTGTTATGTAACTACTTCTCTTCATCTCACTGGGATAAGACTCACAAAGTGTTCTATATAAAATATTAGAATCGATGCCATATGATTTCTTTAATAAAGAGTACAAAGAGAAACTTATGACTTAATACTCCTAATGTACTGACGAATTTGTCTGAATGAATCAGATAATTTAAGGACTTCCTACTGAGACAATATTGAACTATGTAARTTAGGGTATTCTACTTTAAGCACTTAGGCAATTGTGCTGTCTCTGCCTTGGTTTTGCTTTTGGCCTTAGAAGTACCATATTGGTATCAATTGCTATTTGCTTTGAAATATTTAAGCACCACCTTACTGCTTACAAACATTTTATCACCTATTCAATATATACCTCTTCTATCATTTCTGGTGCATTTGTGACTTGTGAGCAGTAATATTTTATTCTTAATGTTGTATTTAAAAAAGAAAAAAGAAAAAAAGAAAGAGCATAGCATTACTGAAAGTATAAGTCAACAGAAAACAACAACAACAACAACAAACAACTAGTATAGATGCTATAGATAATAATTTAACTTCTGGAAATATTTTTCCTTTGTTTAATGCAGTAAAGATTGTTTAAAACACCCTCACATGTGGATTCCTTCCTCACTAGAATTTTTTTTTTCTGAAATATCTGTTTGATGTAGATATAAATTGATTTGAACATTTTATACTACAATTTTTGAAACAAAGGAAAGAAAAAACAAATCTACCTTGACTTCAGCAAGGCTTCTGACACTGTCTCCCATAACATCCTCATACGGAAGCTCCGGGA
>NW_020455769.1:9785-31313 GCF_003342845.1 Nothoprocta perdicaria
TGGATGCCACCCTGTGCCACATGCTGTAGGTGTGCCTGCTTGAGCAGGAAGGTTGGACTAGATGATCTCTAGAGGTCCCTTCCAACCTTAAATATTCTGTGAATTCTGTGAAAACAAATGTCAGAAGGTTTTGCAAAATAAAAGGATGGAAAAAGGAGTACAAGATGTTATTATTTTTCACTACTTCTTACTGAGTGAAATCTCTAGCCTCTTCATCTTGTTGTGCAATTCAGTTACAATTCTTTTATTTTACTTTACTTTACTTTACTTTATTTTATTTTATTTTATTTTATTTTATTTTATTTTATTTTATTTTATTTTATTTTATTTTATTTTTTAGTAGAAGGTCTCTTGGTAGTGCAGACATTGAACAGAAGATAGGCTGTTCCTGGTGGTAATATTGGTTAGTGCCATGAATCGCTTAGCGGAAACAGTGAAGCCTAATATGTCTAAAATATTTTCCAGCATTTCCAGCATAAGATATTGGTTGGTCTTTTGCTTTTACAGAACTGTTTAAACTTCTGCACTTCTCACTCAAGACTCAGCTAAACATGATAGTGTCAATAATAGTAGATTTCCATTAATATTAACTGTTTCTGTTTTAGAGTTGAGAAAAGTGTATACAAAAATACACCTTAATTTATGCCATTTAAGCATATAATTGACATGTCTAAGTTATGAATCTGTTTTTAGGCTTTCTACCAGAAAACATAGAAYGAGAGAAAAAAAAATTGCATAATATTTTGGGTAATAGATGGACTTACATTTCCAGAAACCATTATCTCCCTCTATTGACTAGTCAAATTATATGATTTTAGAGTTTTCCAGCAAAAGTATCAGGATTGTATGTTTAAATGCACACAGAACATATATTATTATGTAGAGCATTTTAAGGTTCTGTTCCAATCATTTTATTACACAAAACTTATTTCAAGAGACCTATGACAGCCAAAAGAAGATTTTTTTTTTTTTTTTTTTTTTTTTTTTTTTTTTTTTTTTTAGTTTTTTTTTTATTTTAGTAAAAAAAATTTTTTTTTTTTTTTTTTTTTTTTTTTTTTTTTTTTGTGAAGGTATTTTAAACTGTGGGAGAAAAAATATGTATGTCTTGGATCTTTTGATGCTGATCTATGAATAGAATAAAATATTTCCTGGATATTAGCTTCTAATATTAATATTAATGGTAATGTCATTTTGTTCCAAAGCTTAGAAATATGTTACAGAAGGAGTCTAGTAATGCAAGATTCATAGTTTTGCCTTTCAGTCTGTCTGCCTGCCTATAGTCACAGTACTTGTGTTGTTACCAATTATAATTATTCTCACTGACAGATTAATAATGAATGATGATCTGATACTTGTGACTGGGAGGTCTTCTGTTAGTGGGTTAAATATACTAAGTTATGATTTCTTCAACCTCCATTAAAAAAAATTAGAAAACAATATAAAAGACTTGAAAAACAAGAATKTAGAAAATGCTAAACAATATTATGTTAGTAATACTTTTCTCTCCCCCAGATAACATGACTTAACAAATACTACTCCAGAAACCATAACTTAAGAGACCAGAATATTTTCTGCAGTGAAAGTACAAAATTATGTGGAGTGTTTTGATTTGCTTCATTTAGACCAGGGTCTGAATTATCATCAAAGTCTTGAGTCTCAAGTGCTTCAGAGAGTTTTTTTGTTGTTGTTGTTTTTGTTTTTTCTTTTTTTTTTTTTTTTTGTTTCTGAGTAATGGAATTGAATTCGTGTTTTGAATNTTTTTTTTTGGTTTGTTTGTTTTTGTTTTTGTTTTTTTTCTGAGTAATGGAATTGAATTCGTGTTTTGAATGGAAAAAGGTTTGAGGCAAGAAATCTTTCATCTTCAGAACTCATAGGGCATGTGGGAAAGGAAAGCGAGATCCCCACATTTTAGGTTTAACCTAGATGACTCAGTAGGCAGTCTTATTAACAAAGAAGTATTAAGTCCCTTGGAATGTAATTCTCGACTAAAGTGTACTGTTTCACTTTCTAGAAGAACCTGAGGTTCATCTCATCCAAAGGTATAAAATCTTACATAAATCAGACAAATTCAGATTCTAAGTGGATGAACTAGAAAGCTCCAATATCAGTTGAAATAAAATTCTTATTGACATATTTTTGTGGCCTTAAATAATTTGAAAAAAAAAAAAAAAAAAGTTCATGTTTAATTTGATAGAACTACCTCAAACTGGCAACAAAATGCAGAAAATGTCTGTTTTTATTATTATTTTGATTTTCTCCACCTGGGGATTAGCGCTGCTGTAGCGCACTTTTCAGGAGCTATTTTTTTTTCAAAGGAGAGATTCTAGAGAAGTAATGCAAAATACCAGGACAAATRAACAATTGGTGGTAAGGATACTTATCTTATTCAGTAACTCAGCTGATAATTATTAATATTTTATGATTCATGATTTAATAACAGTAGTAACAGAATGATTTAGTAAATTTAGTTTTAGCTTTTGTATTTTTGAAATGAACAAGATAAGAACAAGAAATGAACAAGATAAGAAATGAACAAGATAAGAAGAAAAAAATCTTTCTCCCACTTCAACATATCTAAAAATTACTGATTTCTTTCAAAGGGATTATGGAAAGGCTGCTTTTCACTGCACAATGAATTAGCAATATAGGTATGAGTACTCAGAAGTAACTTCATTATCAATAGTCTTCTCTGAAGAGGGCAGCACCACAGATGCCAAATCTCTGCTGAGATCCTATCTCATTCAGCTGCRGTGAAGGAGAAATGATGATTCCTGGGGTAAATGGTAGGTGGGTCTGTCTAGAAAAAAATCTTTACTTTTTCATATTTGAAGATAAGTCCATTTAAATGCATTACTATCCTCCTAAATGTATTATTTCTGTTATCAAGTGAAGGCTAGACAAAGCTGAGGCAGATACAAGAGTGGTAAGTTAAAGAGACTTTTTCATGAGGCAGCAAAGATGATGAGGGGGCTGGAGCATAGACTTTATAAGGAGTGACTGATTATTTAGTCTGGAGAAGAGGAGACTCAGAGGTGACCTTATTGCTTTCTACAACTACCTGAAGGGAGGTTTTAGTGAAGACTCCAATTAACTACTGATAGGACAAGAGGAAATGGCCTCAAGTTGTGCCAGRTGAGGTTCAGATCAGATATTAGGAAAAAAATTATACCTGGAAAGAGTAGTCAAGCATTGGAAAAGGCTGCCCAGGGAAGTGGTAGAGTTGCCATCTTTGGCAGGATTCAGGAAATGTGTAAACGAGACATTTAGGGATGTGGTTTAACAGGCATGGTGTTGAAGGGCTTGCAGTTGAACTCAATGTTCTTGAAGGTCTTTTCCAACCATAATGATTATATGATTCTATATTTTGTATTTTCTCTGAATTACAACTTGAGTTGRGGACTAAAATAAGAAATATCAAGGTATTACCAGGGGAGTTGGCCTAGAGGATCTCTAGAGGTCTCCCTTCCAACTCCTACCATTCTATGATTCTATAATTAGATAAAAAGAAGCGAAATTATATATTTTATTCTTTTCTTTTTCTTGTAATATATTCAGAATTTGATACATTCTCATCTAGTAGAGTGTTTTCTTGTTTATATGTCTTTCTTTCTTATATACCTTTGCATCCTTTTAACATATTCTGTTTCTTAAAAATGCCATACTTAATCAATTACTTCCCCCCCCAGCCCCCGCCGCAGCTTACAGAGTTGGACATTGTGCTTCTATTCCCTGTTAATTGTAAGAGGAAACCCTACATGACYGAATCTTCCTTTTGTTGCTGCCAAGGCAACAAACAGAAGACTGGAAGGTGGCAACGTAATTTCACCAGCTCATATAAGACTCTTATATCAAAAAGGAATAAACATACTCGCTTTCTGGCTTGTACGTGGTGAATAACCACATTAAATCAATTTCAATTGTCCATCAAAGTCAAACTTACTAAACTCAACATTGCAAGTAAAAGCTTTTCGAAGTCAGTATGATTGATACCTAATAGTGTAAAGCTCACACATTTACGTTTTATGACTGACCTTTCCCACCATCTTTGATTTTTCTTTAATGAGCCACCTTCCAAAAGTTATGAAGTAAGAATGAAAAGCTTCTTATGATTATAAAAGCAATAGAAACACTATGTTGTTTTTCCCAAAATGATATAAACCACAAGTGAAAATGGAAAGGAAAAATAACTGAAATGCCATCCCCCCACCAGTTTCTTAACCTGTCAGCTACACAAAAAGTTCTTATTAAAGTAAGTCGCAAACAGAGAGACAGCTCTGCTAGAGGAAAACCTCATTAAAACATACAGCAAGTCAAAGAAATTCTATTTTTATTAGTTTAAAAATGCATCCTCAAAGAATATCAATCAAGATGACTATCTAAGTCAGAGTTTCAGTACTTTGTTGCATCTAGAATGCTGTAAAACTGTATGACTAAGAGCTAACTTATTCATCAGTTGAATATTTAACAAAAGGCATGCTAAGGGCTAGTTAAATAATAGCATTTAAAAATATCTTTAAAAAAAAAAAAAAGAAAGAAACACAACCCATAAATATTACTTCCTGGTGTAAAACTATGTGATTTTAGTAAATATTTTTCTCCTTATAGATGATCCTGTTATGGATACCTCAAGAARGATATCCTTTGGCTGTACCTTTCCATTAGGAAAGAGGAGAAAGGAGGTGGGAAAAATACACCCGCAGGAGATCATAAAAGTGAAAATTTTGCATATTAAGAAAGAGATTCAAGTTTGGAACTGACAAGGGTATAGCTACACATATTTTCTTTGGCTGTGAAGGCAGGTACAGCATCTTCTGACCCAGGTCATTAAGTTCTATTTCTCCTGTACAGCTGACCACTCTTTCTGTTGGGATACTGTAACTTAATGGGTTGTATTGTATCATGATCACAGAAATGTCCTTGTTTTTAGAAATTCTAACTTTTAGAAATTCTAACTTTTAGAARTTCTAACTGGGAAGTCTTCACTCTCTGCATGGAGTATGTGAGCATAATTGCTAGCTGGAATCCCTCACTTCTTGACTTTTGTGGCACTACAGGAAAAAAAAAAAAAAGTGAGCTTGAGTCTTCAAAAAACAGGAATAGAAAAGAAAAAAACACTATGAACACAATTCGATCAAAAATAATTTATATCACCTTCATTTTAATTTGGAAACCTTGTGATATTAAAAATACATCTAATTAAATCACTTCAGGTACAGAAACAACTACAAAAATAGTATTCAGAAAAGAAACTAGATCACTGCAGTAGCATAGAGGAAATGATTTAAAACATGTTTTCTGAGCTATTTTAAATTCACAAGGAATTTTTGCATATACTGATCTTGTAGATGTTCTTCTATTTACAGCAAGGATATCAGCACTCTGAAAGAGCATTTACAACCTTTTTACTCAATATTTTCATTTGTTTAAGTGGCAATCAAGCACACAAAAAATAAAGAATAGCGATGGTCAAGTTGTTTAAAAAAGTGTGATGTCCTAGATTAGAAATATATAAACTATCTCACATTTCTTGGATGGTGTTAGAAATCTTGTACATAAAAGTTATATAATGCTTTTTAAAATGCATTTATCCTTTCTGTTATTATTTTGATTTTATATATATATATATATATAAAGTTTTTTTAAAAAAAGTTATAAAAGCAGTTTTCCAAATAAAAGACAACTCTTCCCTCAGCACTTTTGTGAATCTGTCTTCTCCTTTCTCCTTCTTTCTCTAGATGAAATGACTTTTCCAAAGAGATCATGAATATATCCCCTGAGGCAAAAGAAAACATGTCATCTGATCTGGATTAAGTGCTGCACCATAGACCAAAGAAAAATAATAGCTGATACTCCAAGATTTTATGCAAGTAATTCAGCAGCCACCAGTGAATCAATATATAATTGTGCAATTCTGAATAAGGAATAAGAATCAAATGCTCAGAACTAATTTACAAATAGAAGAAAAGGACTCCATTTGCCAAGTGTATACTGTGAACATTTTGTCCAGTTCCTGCCACCAGTGACTCTCAATTGCTGTTTTTAAAATGTTTTAAGAAGTGTGTAATATGCCTACCAGTGCAAGTCTACATGCAAAACAGCCTCTTAGCTAAAATAAAGCTTATAAATTTCAAATGTGGCAACTGTGCATCTTCTCTCGAGGAAGGAAAAGGAACATTTAAATAGCAAGTGCACATATGATGAATAATGCTACATTTTAGCAGATGATCTGAATACCAAATATCACAGAATATCAAATAATAATTTATTATTCAACTGCTGAAAATAATTTATCTTTATTATTATTATTTCACAGTACCATGCCAGCTGCTTCATAGGAACTTTGTCAAGAGACTTGGTCCTGCTCTTGGATACTTAAGCTTCAAAAGTTAGGGCATCAATTTTTCATTTAGAACCTGCTATAGTCCTAGGTGATTCTTTCCTATATGTTCCTGAAGAAATACTTAGGAAAGATCATATTTTTCTGAGCCATAATGTACCCTCCACCTTTTTTTATGTTCCACAAAAGGATTTAATCTGTTACTAATCTCTGTCTTTAGCAATATACTTTTTCTTTTTTTTAACTGTGTTGGCTGTTACGGGTTTGGTGAAATCAAAGAGTTCTTCAGCCAACCCTACACAGTTAAAACAGGTGAGWAGTAGTCACTTTGTAGAGCCTACCATGCCCATGCTGAGGAATCAGTGGCAAATATATCAAGAAGAGAATAAACTGCATGTATAACTCCCCGATTACCTTTCCTGACATTCATTTCTGGCTCTCAGGATGGGCTATCTGTCCCTAAATAATAATAGGTGAGACAGTAACATGCACAACCATGGAACTGTAGACATGCTAGTGACTTATGGAAACATCTAGTCATTTCAGACATAAATGCAAGGGGAAGAATTTTTGAGGTGAGGATTAGAGAGTACTGAGCAGTGACCTGAATAAGGCAACCAAAGTTCTCTCTGCAAACAAGACTGCTAAGAAAGGCCTGGGAACATAGTGTGTGTGTGTGTGTGKGGGGGRAATGTAAAAACTGTATACAGAGGCAAATAGAAACAAGGAACAAAAGAGAAAGGAGAAAACAATTTTCAGCACAATGGAAAGAAGTCGTTGACAAAAGGAAATAAAAAGTTATTTCTTCYAAGACTTCCAAGAAAGTGAAATGGGAGTTTTCTATATCGTCTTCTATTCATCATTGTATATTATTTCTCTTACTTGGCATTTATGAACTTCGATTTCTGCTTTAGGATTTTTTTCTCATAGATTTCTATAGGTATAGCTTTGCAGAAAATTTCATATTGTTTAGCTCCTATAATTAGTGCAGATTTATAGTTAYAGCACAGATTTGTAGTTAGAGACAAGTCTTACCATCTAAATTATCTAGATACCTACTTCATTCATTTTGATAACACTTCGGCATCTAAGGATTGCAGATTATGTTTCTAGAAAAATACTGTTTTAAGTATAGTTTTACTAGAATACCACCATACAAGSGATTTTATTCTTTTAGTTGAAATGGTTAAAAAAAAAAAAAATGCAGTAACTAAGATAGTATAGAGTTAAAATCTTGAAAGTGCAGACCAAACCCTTGCCTATAAGAAGCTGAGATGGAAGATTATGTCTCCCTTGAGAGCACTGTGTAAATTTACAGCAATAGATAAATGATGCAATCGGAAAAGTGCTTTTTTCTTTTTCTTTTCTTTTTTTTTTTTTTTTTATAGATAGCTCTGAGAGTAAGTGCAGAATGGCAGAATGGCTGAGAGAGGAGTATTTTTAGAGGTTGAGCAGCTCATAAAGGGAGATGGTCGAGTTATAGACCATTAATATGAGCAAGCAAGCATCCAGTACAGTGTAATGCAAATGAGTTATGTGTGACCCAGCAAGGCTCTAGTCAGGCTGATGTAATAGTATAGATCTTGTATAAAAATAGTAAAATGATTATGGACCTCTCCTCTCCCCTCCCCTCCCTTTCCCTCTCCTCTCCTCTCCTCTCCTCTCCTCTCCTCTCCTCTCCTCTCCTCTCCTCTCCTCTCCTCTCCTCTCCTCTCCTTCCCCTTTTTTTTTCCCAGACTTACCCTATATCAAAATAAATTAAAGAAAAAGAGAAAGCAAAGAAATATAGTGGCTAATATATTAGAGCACAAATGTATGAATTGAACTTGGGAGAAAAAAAAAAAAGAAAAAAATGTCTTGACATTCACCTTCTCATAGGATTCAGGGACTTCAGCCTTTAGAAATGAATGTACAGGAAGTACCCCTGTCTCTATTCAGCAGATCCAAAGTAAAAAAAAAAAAAAAAGTAATTTTAAAATAATAAGCCATGACTTTTTAGAGATGGAGTCAGATGAATTGCCATTTTTGACATTCTGTTCTTTAGAGAAGCCTCCAGCACTACAACAGTCTTCATGACATTGATGAGAAGAGGTGAGAGATGTGTGAAGCCCAAATGACATAATGCTATTTATATAAAATTAAATGATCATAAACAGTAAAACTATCTGCTATTATTAAATATTTTTATATTTATCTTTTTTATATTAATCTTCAAAATTTTGGGGAAGTAATCATTGCGAAAAGTATTACCATTTTTTTAAAAAAAATCTTGTGTCTGATAAGTTAGAGCATTTGTTCCTCCAAATTAACTTTCATTGTCTAATCTGCATTTTTATCAATTCACTTGAAACAGTCCCATCTTCTCAGGTTCCTCAACCAATTTTCTCTGGGTATTTACATCTTTTGATGCAGTAAGCTTCTTTTTATCACCAAAAAAACTTCTTTTTTCACTTATATTAACAATATACAATATGATGCTGAGTAGATCTGTCTTGAAAGCTAGTCGCTAGGAAAGTGGAGACATTTATTTTTCATATCGCTAAAATCTTGCAAGTAACATTTGTCTGTTTGAAGTGAATAGAATGGATGGGAAAAATATGCATGCACAACATAATCTTACTTTTTTGATMTAAGTTTTTTATTTCCTTATATACAAAATCCCATTAAGGCTGCGATTGCTGCCTTTGTATGCATTTAAAGAATACACATTGTGCCGGTTAATAGCATATCTGCTGTCATATCAGTATAAAGAAACATTGTTTTCCCCACTGGAAATAAAAATTAAATTAATTCATAACAAAACATGAATTTTTACATAATGATCTTATCTTTCTATATTTGCCAAAACTCTTAAAAATCATCACTGATGATTTACTACTATGTGAGTAGTGCGTGGTGCATTCATTCAGTGAATTCAATGAAGAATACTTCTCAGGAGTCCCTGACATGACATTTATATTGTTAGACAACAGCAACGTGAAAAAAAAAAAATGTACTTTAATGTTTTTATTCCTATTGTGACTAATCATTTACAGTGCTTTTGTTAACTGTAGGTGAAAATCTCGGAATGCTGGGAGATGTAAAGTGTGCTTACGAAGCCTTAATCATCAGTACAAAAGAAATGTTATTATACAAAAGCTTTCATAGAATGATGGATGTGTCACCTTAAAGGATTCATGACTTTCACAGAACCACAGAATATTTAAGGTTGGAAGGGACCTCTAGAGATCATCTAGTCCAACCTTCCTGATCAAGCAGGCACACCTACAGCATGTGACACAGGGTGGCATCCAGGCGGGTTTTGAAGACCTCCAGAGAAGGAGACTCCACAATCTCCCTGGGCAGCCTGTTCCACTGCTCTGTCACCCTAACAGTAAAGAAGTTGCTCCTCACCTGGAGACGGAACTTCCTGTGCTCCAGCTTGTGGCCATTACCCCTCGTCCTGTCGCTGGCCACCAGTGAGAACAGCCTGTCCCCTTCCTCCCTGCATTCTCCCTTCCTGAACTTATACACATTAATCATATCCCCTCTGAGCCTTCTCTTCTCCAGAGAAAACAGGCCCAGCTCACTCAACCTCTCCTCGTACGAGAGATGTTCCATTCCCTTAATCATCTTGGTTGCTCTTCTCTGGACCCTCTCGAGAAGCTCCACGTCCCTCTTATACTGGGGAGGCCAGAAATGCACACTTTAACTTGGATATTTTCACAGCTCTGAAAGAAACATTTTGTCACCTTGCATTTTGTGGGATACATTAAGAAGACTGCCAAGTCTGCTTAATGATCTCTTCCACAGATAGTGCGTGTTTTAAAGACCAAACAGTTTTCCTTGTTCTGTTCATACCAGTCTTGATAATTTTGCTCAATGTGTGCAAGAAAGTACTGACATGCAGGGAAGCATAAGCTTATACTAATTATATGCAGCTTTTATTCATTTCAAAGTTTGGAGCAATATATGAATACATGTTCTTTGTTGTATATATGGTCTTGACGTAGAGATGCAGAACATGAATTATCAGAATTCAATTTCTTATGTGTGAGGATGGCCTCAGAAGGGTTTCCCCAACTCCTTCCCATGATTTCCATAGAGACTAGARGTCTCTATGCTCTATCTCCCTTATGATGCAACAAATCATGAAAGCTTTAATGTTTTTCGGATAGGATAGGTTGCACACTGTGTAGAAGCAAATATAGAAGCACAATGAAAGCTATATCTTTCCATCAAATATGCTGTATTTTTAGTAATAAGAAAAGATAGAATTCAGATACAGGTGCAGGCAGCAAAGGGCATGGCTTCAACTCAGTTTGGAATATACTATGATAACTAAGATCATATGACAGATATGACACTTTCCTAGTGTCCATGTGGAGCATATCAAGGCATTTTAAATGACCATAGATAAAAAAATAATAATAATAAATAAATAAACTCTTGGAAGCTTGTATGACCCAAGTTCATGAGCCATTATATTTAACAGAAATCTTGAAAATATCATCAGTGGATCTTCATTCACTTTATACGTAGGTATCTATGACTTTCTGAAATTTCACATCCAAACACAGTTAACAATACATCACTGAACCTACTGAGRACCTGTTTGGAAATGCTATAGTGTTTGTAAAATGAATATAGATGAGTGGATGTGAACTACTCTGCATCAAATATCCAACCTTGATTCATGGAAAAGGTTATCAAAATATAGCACTATCATATTTCAAGACCCCAAATTTCTTTAGTCAGGCTATATAATAGAAAAAGCAAATTTTGGTTTCTATTTCTATTTCATTCTATTAATGACAGGACACTAAAATAAAAAGTTTAGAAATGTAACATAAATGGATGGGCAAAAATTAAAGTAAAAGACTACATAAAGCCTAGGGGGTGAGATAAGCAGAAGAAACAAATATATAAATCTAGATTAAAGCTATACAGTCTTCATTAAGTGGCAAATTTCTTTTTATTATTAGTATGGAACACATAGTTACTTTTAGATGTAGATGTAACAGTCTGGAATCACTTCTAAAGGTAAAACTTGAAAAAAAAAAAAAAAAAAAAAAAAAGAAGAGCGTGGCCAGATATAAGGTCTTCCATAGGTTTACCTTTTGGTGTTCTGAGTTACAGCATAATGACACCAAAAGTAACTTACCACCTTGATCAGCAGCAAAAGTATCATTTGTCTTTGTTATCACTGATAATGACATATTTATTTTAAATTCAGTACTGCTGGTATGATTATTTCTTCTTTTCAGCCTTATAGAGATAATCAGATTTGGAAACATGAAGCCAAATAGAACCAAATGACAAAAGCTATGAAACAGTTGTACCTTGGAAGCTAGAAAGTGAAGGGTATACCTTGTCATAGGGACAGCCTCAAACTTGTCACTAATTCATCACATATGCAGCCACGGTGCTGAAACATAAGGATCAATTTGCAGCTTTCAAGACCTTTAAGGCCTTTTGCCCATACGTCATGCATCAAATTTTGTTAGACTGTTTTGTGACAGTTGATCAATTAGCTTAGGTGTGGAAAGGTAAATCTATGCTAAGCAATTAAACAAGTCCTTGCTTAATTGAAATAGCTTCTGGTCCCTACAGTGCAAATGCTTCACAGCTTTGAACTATGTGAAGATTCTTCCATTCCATACAATTAGGGTCTAGGCAACACATTCTGCAGTGGGTTCCAAAGTCTTATATCTGGGAATCTGAACTCAGTACAGTAGACACCCAGCCATCAGTGAGACTGAGGATGCCCTCCAGGAGGGCAATACATTTAATACGCACAGCACACAGAAACAGACATACATACAACTAGACTCCCAGACCACATGAACATCAACACCACTTGACTGTGCAGGGATGAAGACAAGTCACTCCTGCTGTTCCCTGAAGGCTGTGTAGTGTGGCTTTCGCCCAGGAAATGTGCACACATCCACACTCATTGCATGCACAGCTCCTCACAGCCACACATCTCTTCCAGGCCCTCAGGCTCTGTGTTCACCTGATCTCCATGACCAGACACCAGGTCACCCAGGCCTCCCTGTTTCTTAAGATATGTGGTCCCATCTGTGGGTTTTTTCTTAAAACAAAATGTTGAAAAAAAAAGGCAATAAACAATGAATATTACAGAGATAGATATTCCACTCCCAGTAATCTTATTTACTTACCACATTTTTACCAGTTTAAAACAAAATGCAGGCCAGATAGCTTAGCTGAGGGTTCTATGTCTGATTATTTTGTAATTCAGAAGGAGTCTTCTGGTCACAGTTTAAACTGTGTTTAAAAGAGAGAATTTCATAATAACAAAAATATTCACAAAGTTAATAATTTTATTCAAATAGTTTTACTCTCATTTATGTGAGCTTTATTAAATCTAGCCATTATTTTGTATCTCAAACTGTTACTTTATTTTTAGAATGTTCGTTGCTTCCTACAGTTCAACTCACATTTGTGAGCAACGATACTTTCCTTTAGAAAATCTGCACAAAGCTCAGGTCACATGAGGTTTTCAGAGCAATCAAAATACTGTGTCCTCTCACAGCCACAATTCTTAACCTGTATGAGGTTAAGAGACAATAGAAAAACTTAAGTAGTTAAGATAATTCTGAGGTCATTGAGTACATAAGTAACTGGGAGGTTAAATATATACTTGATGAAAATTACGACAAATGGTGAATTAGTGACCAAAAAGGCAGCAGAACTTTGATATAAAAGGTGCACAGCAGAAGTAGGTAATAAATCAGAGAAACTGCAATCAAATCTTTGTTTATATAATGCTGAGCACATCATAGGAAAATATGCAAAATCATGAAATACATCATAAACCTATACACATGCTTCATTTAAATTCAATCATTATTAAGGCTAATTTCAGTCCTCTAATAATAATATAGCTAAGAGAATAGCTAAGTTATGCAAAGAAAGTGACAAAAAGATGAGGAGGTCTTTCAAATATTTTTACCTAACTCATTTATCTAGGTACCTAGATACCATTTACTTTGGATCTAGTGTCAAACTGTTGCATCCATAGCATCAAGAGTATTTAAGAAATCCATTTGGGTTTGCTATGTATAATGGAGGATATATGAGCTAATCACAGAATCGTAGAATCCTTAAGGTTGAAGAAACCTTTAGAGATCATCTATTCCAACAGTTCTCTCCCCTACCTTAAACACAAGCTAAAGGGACATGAAAGTCCATGTTCTTCTACAGAGGCACTGAGTGGCCAGGTAGATTTCCCACATGTACCTAAAACTGCAATGGACATCTTATTTAGGCTGAATTGAACTTTTCCTTTGCTATCTTACCTTATGTTCCCCTTATGAGGACTATGTTAGGACCGTTCAGTTGTATTGACCATATCTCCACTGACTATATTTGAGCTCAGATATTTGACTATTAGTTTATTTGATAAAATAAAATAAAATAAAATAAAATAAAATAAAATAAAATAAAATAAAATAAAATAAAATAAAATAAAATAAAATAAAATGGGAGCAATCAGTTGCATAATCATTTATTTAAAAATGAGCTCTTCCTTTCCACTGTGAAAACGTTGTGGTACTTGTGGCGTGCATGAAGCATGATTGCTGTTTAATATGTGTAAAAGGATGTTATATAAGCAGATGGAGAAGTTTAATGGTCTGYAAATATATTCTCAAACAGGGAAAGTTACTATAAAATTGAAAAAAATAGAAATGAATTTATTTTCTTCGAAAAGTAAGCATTGCTGTTGGTATTTGCTGATTTTTGTATTTCTTTGGAGAAGTTAAGAAAGCAAACGGTACTTCTAACTAGAAACATCCGTATAGTATGGAACCAAGAGAATTTCAGATTTGCCAACATTTTTCTTACGTAACGTCAGAGCTTTTTGGTGCTCATTATTAACTTAAAAGCACTATTCTCTGAGTTGAAGTAGGACGTTGTTCTTCCATCTGAAAATTAGAATGATTATCAGATTTTCTTTTTCCTCTTCATGTCCTAATATACATTGATACTAAAGATTTCACTGAAGCTGGTGAAATGAATGTTYGTTTTGCTGTTGTGTATGATGAAAATGTAGAGTATATGTTATGCCATACAGTGACAGAGACACTAGTGATTAGTTTCAAATATGATATGTAACAGCTGTCAGAGGATGACAACTTCCATTAAGTATCAATTTTGGCTATGTTTGAGTGAGTAATCCAGACGTGAAATATTGTAAAAAGGCTTAGCATTTTAAATTATGCAATCCCTCAGTTTGCCATGTTGAAAGTATAACTTAGTACAAATGGTAATGGACAATTCATGTTCTTTATTTCTGTTTTCCTTCTTATTAAAAAAGAATACTTTTTTACCTTCAAAAATTTACTTTTTTTTGAACAAGAATTTCTAAAATAAGGTCCCACCTTTTTGACTCTAAGTTGCAGTAGTACTCATAAGTAGCATACGTTCACATATAGATTAAGTACATTATTTAAACGATACGAACATATGATATTATGTACATTACTTAAAGAATGTACATTTTGCCATCCATGTGTATAGTTGGCTTTTTATCAATAAAAAATATATTAATATATTAATTATTATAAAAGGCACACTTTTTTACCAGATAGGACCAGACTCTTCTCAGTCGTGTTCAGTAACAGGATGAGAGGCAGCAGACACAAACTTAAATACAGCAAATTCAACCTGAAAACAAGAAATATATCTTTATTGTGAGGGTGGTCAAATACAAGAACATATTACCTAGACAGAGTGTGGAGTTTTCAATCTTAGAGACATTCAAAAACTTGGTGGACATGGTCCTGCCAAAACTATTCTAGCTACCTCTACACTGAACAAGGATAGCCCTGGGAAGATCTAGCCACAAATATTTTGTGATTCTGTGAATGCATTTTCAACATCACTGCTTTAGTGAGCACACATGTGAACAGTCCTACATATGTTTTTAATCTAACATTTACAAAATAAATTCTTCAACAACAACAACAAAAAAGGACTCTTCTCACTCTAATTAAAGGTACTTCAGGTGTTTTTCCACTCTACTACAAACTCTACTCTAGTCATAAATGTGAACAAATATGTTCTTGTCCGCGTGTTCCTATTTATTTACATTTTCTCCCAAACATGCAAGAATAAGGGATTTTCTTGTCTTTATTTTTATGAATTCTTTAACCTCATCTATCAATAAGTTTCTCTKTAAAGAAAAAAAATATTGGATTGGATGTGATAAAATTAATAYGTACTACTGACAAATCTGGATAGAAATACCTGCAGTATAGAGTTAGAATTAGAAAGGTATACTCTACTTGTTGGTTCATGTTAGGATTGCCCCAAAATTATTTTTCATGGAAAAGCACAGACTGACTCTTCATTTTTCACCCTTTTAACACATTTGAAGTGGGAGATCGGAAGGTCATAGTGATCTGAGTAACAGCCATTCATTGGCTTTAGATGTGAAGTAAAACGTTAAGGAGATGAACCTACTGTGATGCTCAAGCAAGGAATGATGCTACTGAGGAAGCAATTGGTGGCTTACTCTTACCATCTCTATTAGGAAGCAACAAATAGTGAAAATAACATCCTCAAATGGGGAATACCTCTACAGAAAGATCTGATGCTGTGCAGGAGGCTGAGGCCTTTCACCAGGGAGTGCCCACCATCTAACAGAAGCAGAAATGAGTCTCCTACTTGCCAGGTCTCTGGTGATGGTGTAAACTGTACTGACAGGCGGGGGCCTTGACTGGGGTGAAAGTGTGCGAGTGTGTTTTGTATCAAGTGTCGTGTAAAATAGAAACCACTATCCAGCTTCTATACCTATCCAGCTTAATCAACAGAAATTTCTATATCACTGAGTGATGTAGTTCTGCCCTCACTTAAATTCCTCTGACAGGTGAGATAAAAATGGACATATTGCTATGAAAGTCTACAAAGAATCAGGACAGCATTGCCATTGGAATTCCTCACAGATAAGTCTGCCTATATTTCACATCATATAAAGCTACTACAGGTGATTTGCTTGTCAGTAAAACAAGTTATTAAAATTGCTAAGAATTTGAATAATAATATCTAGCTACAGCTACCAGTGTCTTACTTCTACATAATATAGTGAAAAACATGCAATAACACCCATTGAGAATTCAAAAAAGAGGAAAGATGTGACTATTTGTGCAGAGACAAACAGAAAAAAAGATTATCCAAGTTCCATTGAAGAATATAAAAAAAAAAAAAAAAAAAAAAAAANAAAAAAAAAAAAAAAAAAAGACAAATGGATACATCAGTGTTAAATGTAGGATGAGTTACTCATCCCCACATGTATTACCTATAAATGAAGAATATGAGAATGAAGAATTAAATTTACCTCAGAGGGCGAGATATGTGTTTTACTAGTAGAGAACCAAGAGGAATTCTTATACATTATTTGTGAATTCAGACAGAGAAATCTTTGCCTTTAATCCAGTTGGCTCTATTTTATGCTTTAGTTTGCACCTGAGTCCTTGATGATATGAAGCAGTCAAAAATTTCTTTAAAACATCTGTATAAGTGTGTATATGTGTGTTCATGCATGCCTGTGAGGTTTATTCAAACAAGATTCATTCTTTCTTCTCAAGATCCTAAATTGTTCTGTTTTGTTTTATTTTCTGCATATGGTTTCCCCCATCTGCTATTTACAATATTTGAGCATCAGTGTGCAGTTCTGGGCTCCCCAGTAKAAGAATGATGTGGCTCTTCTAGAGAAGGTCCAGTAGAGAGCAACAAAGATAATTAACGGACTGGAATATCTCTTGTATGAGGAAAGACTGAGTGAGCTGGGCCTGTTTAGCCTGGAGAAGAGAAGGTTGAGAGGAAATCTGATTAAGATGTATACCTGAAGGGTGAAGGAAGGAAGAAGCCAAACTCTTCTCAGTGGTAGGACATGGGATAATGGGTATAAGTCRAAACACGGGAAGTTCCATCTCCATATGAGGAAGAACTTCTTCACTGTGAGGGTGGCATGACTTTAATAACCATGCTTTAAATTGCTTATGCGTAGCACTTGCAAACACACGTGATTTTTGGTATTTGTGTGTTGGTATACACCAAAATATTGATATAATATAGTGACGTGGAGCACTTTAAAATCATTGCAATTAATTTTTTTATCATGAGAGTTTGTATTTTTATGATCAACTTCTAAAAATATTTAGTGTAGAAAGCTCTTTGAGCTGTCCATATATATTATTAGCAATTATATAGAATCTAATTTTTTAATGTTGGTTCTTATCATGAAAACCACTGTCATAAAACAAACAAAGAGAAAGAATTTTTTTTTAATCACAAATATATCTTAAAGAATCACAATATAATCTACTCAGCAATGATTAGGTGAAGATTCTCCTTACCTTCCCATGCTGTTTTCTGTTATCATCAGTATTGACATGGCAGGATGATAAAGATAAGCTGAAAGGTCACAGCCAATCTCATTAAGTGAAAAGGGTGCAAAAGGACATGAAAATAATAAAACATAAGTCACTTATATCATGAAAAAGGGTACCATCACGGGTTGTGAGAAATAAGACTTCAAGAAAAGGAATAACATAAATGTTTCACTTAAGAGTATGGGGAAAAACATCTGTCTTCACCAAATTCACATTTATAGAGATGTCCACCTATGTAAATAGCTAATTCCATGTTGACCTTGTCCTGCGTACCATAATCATGCATTACTCCTTACCCTTCTCAAGTTTCAAGTGTCCAGTTCAATTAGGAATAAAATCAGAGGCAAGTAAAATATTTAACATAAATGCATAGAGGATTTTTTTTGTTGTTAAAAGAATGTACATAAGGTGCATTCAGGTATTTATATCACATATATGTCAGCAAAYCTCTAACTAGTACAGCAATAATGGTTTTACTGGTTAATGGTTTACAATGTAAAAATTGTAGATTTCCAGAAAAAAAATTCTTGCCAAATTAGGATAAAATTTCTATTAAAAATGTCAGTTTAATCAAAATAGCTTTATCTTGTTGAGTATGAAATATTTCAGAACTATTTCATTTTCAACTATCCAAATTCTSATAAGTGAATTAACTTTTAACAAAATCTTATTTAAAATTATTTTTAATATGCAGTAATGAAATATTTTGACACTTTTAGAAAGCTTTTTAATTATATTCCACATTCTGATACTAAAAAACTCATACTTTATCCAGAAAGATATAGATTTGTTAAATTAGACATTCTCACCAAAGTTCAATAACTTTGACTGGTTTCCCATCATTTTTATTCAATGAAAAATTGTAACACACAGTTAGCAATGGTCCAATGGAATAAAAATCAAAATCAGCAAGCAAAAATCAAAATCTTGTTCTTCATGAGAGGAAAGCACTTTCTGGTTCCTTTAGTGAAGAAGTCTATAATGAAGTAAAATAGCAGTTCCCAGTTCATAGTTTAACTGTGAGTTCACAGTTCAACGATACTAGGAGCTATAATTTATAAGTGTTATTTATAAGTTAAGGAGCTTTCATGTCAGCTGTTCAGTTTCAATTCCTCAGATTCCAACATAATGATGATACCAAGCTAGGAGGAGTAGCTGATAGCCCTGAGGGCTGTGCTGCCATCCAGAGGGACCTGGACAGACTGGAGGACTGGKCGGTGAGAAACCTCATGARGTTCAACARGGGCAARTGCARGGTCCTGCACTTGKGAAGGAATAACCCCAGACACCAGTACAGATTAGGAGTGGACCTGCTGGAGRGCAGCCCCGCAGAGAGGGACCTCGGCGTCATGGTGGACGACAAGATGACCATGAGACAGCAGTGYGCCCTGGTGGCCAAGAAGGACAACGGAATCCTGGGGTGCMTTAAGAAGAGCGTCTCCAGCAGGTCGAGRGAGGTGATCGTCCTCCTCTACACAGCCCTGGTAAGGCCACATCTGGAGTACTGTGTCCAGTTCTGGGCTCCCCAGGACAAGAGGGATGTGGAGCTGCTGGAGAGAGTCCAGGGCAGGGCTACAAGGATGATCAGGGGCCTGGAACATCTGCCCTATGAGCAAAGGCTGAGAGAGCTGGGCCTGTTCAGCCTGGAGAAGAGAAGGCTGAGGGGGGAACCTGATCAGTGTGTATAAATACCTCAAGGGAGGCAGTGAGGAGGAGAGGGCTGGCCTCTTTTCAGTGGTGGCCAGCGATAGGACTAGAGGAAACGGCCACAAGCTGAGGCACCAAAAGCTCCACAGGAACKTAAGGAAACATTTCTTAACAGTGAGGGTGACAGCACTGGAGCCCTGGAACAGGCTGCCCAGAGAGGTTGTGGAGTCTCCTTCTTTGGAGATCTTTAAAACCCGGTTGGACTCAGCCACGTGCTCTAGGTGACCCTGCGTGTGCAGGGGGGTTGGACTAGATGACCTCTGGAGGTCCCTTCCAACCTTAAGCATTCTATGATTCTATGATTCTATCTTTTGCAGTATCACAGAATTAAAGATTGCTTGAGGTTGGAAGGGACCTCTAGAGATCATCTATTCCAACCCTACCATTCAAGCAGGGACATCAAAAGCACAGGGCACAGGGTTGCATGCAGGTGGATTTTGAAGATCTCCAGTCATGGAGACTCCACAGCCTTGCTGGGCAGCCTGTTCCAGGGCTCTGTCACCCTCACAGGAAAGAAGTTCTTACTTGTATGGAGATGGAACTTCCTGTGTTTCAACTTATACCCATTGCCCCTTGTCCTGTCACTGGCCACCACTGAGAAGGGCTTGACCCCTTTCTCCATACATTCTCCCCTCAGGTACTTATGCATATTGATCAGATCTCCTCTCAGTCTTCTTCAGGCTAAACAGGCCCAGCTTGCTTAGTCTCTCTTCATATGAGAGACACTCCAGTTCCTTCATGTAGGAGTTTTTGTGTTTTTAGGGCTTAATAAGGTAGAGAGCTTAGCGAAAGTAGATGATATAGTATAGTACAGGGCATAGAGTTTAGGGCATGGCGCTCGGACAATCTCGTGATGTCACAGGATTATGAGCATAATTAATTTATGCAGTTTACTGATAACCCCATGCCATACAAGGCGAAAAGTAGAAATTAGTATCCTGATTKGGCAGTAGGTGAGTTTCTGCATTCAACTGGGGTATATAGGCAGACTGAACTGTGCAATAAACGCCATTTTGCCGCATCCCCCATAGTGGTATCTGTGCTGTAGGGCCCTRGGGTGAGGACAACCTCAGGTCAGTCCAGCTAACGAACGAGGCTTGCTGACCCCCGTCAGCAACACCTTCAKCATTGTTGCTCTACGCTGGGAAGTTCCACATCCCCCTTGTACTGGGCAGCTCAGAACTGTGCACAGTACTCCAGGTGCAGCCTCACCAGAGCTGAGTAGAGGGGCAGGATCACCTCCCTCGACCTGCTGGCAACACTCCTCCTGATGCAGACCAGGATCCCATTGGCCTGGATCCCAGTGACCACAAGGGCATCTTGTTGTGTCATGGTTAACTTGGTGTCAACCAGGACTCCTAGGTCCCTCTCTGTGGAGCTGCTCTCCAGCAGGTCAACCTCTAATCTGTCCTGGTGCCTGGGGTTATTCCTCCCCAGCTGCAGCACCCAGCACTTGTCCTTTTTGGACCTCATGAGGTTCCTCTCTGCCCAACTCTCCAACATGTCTACGTCACTCTGATTGGCAACAGTGTGCAGTGTTGGACACTCTACTCAGTTTGGTATCATTTGCAGGCTTATTAAGAGTGCACTCTGTGCCTCATTCAATTTGTTGATGAGCAAGCTGAACAGCACCAGGCTCAGTATTGATAACTTGGGGACACCACTGGCCATGAGTCTCCAACTGGACTCGGCCCTGTTTATCACCACCCTCTGAGCTCTGCCATCCAACCAGTTCTCAATTCACTTCACTGTCCATTTGTCTAACTCACAGTTCCTGAACTTCACAGAATCACAGAATCACAGAATATTTAAGGTTGGAAGGGACCTCTAGAGATCATCTAGTCCAACCTTCCTGCTCAAGCAGGCACACCTACAGCATGTGGCACAGGGTGGCATCCAGGCCGGTTTTGAAGACCTCCAGAGTAGGAGACTCCACAAGCCCTCTGGGTAGCCTGTTCCACTGCTCTGTCACCCTAACAGTAAAGAAGTTCCTCCTCACCTGGAGATGGAACTTCCTGTGCTCCAGCTTGTGGCCATTACCCCTCATCCTGTCGCTGGCCACCAGTGAAAACAGCCTGTCCCCTT
>NW_020455769.1:33533-72087 GCF_003342845.1 Nothoprocta perdicaria
GTCGCCCCTGCTGGCTTGCCCAACTTCCCTATGAGTACATTCTTAAGCCAGTTAGGGGACTGACCTATTTAAAAGATGACTCTGTAAACAATTTATAACAGTTGCCCAAACTAATTCATTTTAAGGCTTTACCAACAATTGTTTCCATACAACTGAGATGCACTCAGGGCAGGAGGAAAAAGAACAGTAGAGAATTTAAGAGGAAGCAAGTATTGACATTATAAAATGCCCATGTAACCACTGAGGTGAAGGGGCAGCAGCACTAAGAGAGTTCTCAATTAGTTGTTTTCCTTGCTTGTAGGTAAAATCAGAAGAATATATCAAAGCTGAATCTTTCAATCAGGCAGTTACTAAAATAATGTTCTCTGGAGCATCAAATTGTTCTTCAAAGAACATAGCTATGGAATAGAATTCAAGGTTAATTTGACAAGAATTTCTAATCCTGCAATATTTGCCGATTTATTCACATGCTTAATTTAAGATGTAAAAGAATGGTTTATATATGTTTGTATCCAACTAACGTAACTATGAATCTGAAATTTCATCTTTTCTTCCTGGGGGAAAAAAAATGACTTGTGAAAGCCTGAGATACTTGCATTGGCACAAAATAAGTGATAAAGTCATGAATAGTCATATATATATGTTTTGACAGAAAAGTGGCAGCTACATCTCTTTCAGAAGGACCGTATCACTCTTCACACTCCAAAAATAGTTTGTTTTTAAAGTCATATTTTTCTTTTTAAAAAAATATATGTAAAATCATATGAATGTCTAAAAAGTAGGCAGAATATAAATTGAAAATGAAATTCAGAATCACTACTATTGATCCAAATCAGTGTCAAACTGTAGCTTTCCCAAATTTTCAAATATTCTTCAGACTTGTGAAAGCATTGTGGGATATAAATCACACACTTTCAAATTTCTTTGCAGATCTTCATGGCCATGTTTTTCAAAACTCTGTGGGTCATTTTTCTCACTATGCTTACTCTTAATCAGTGATAGAGAATATGAGAGAAATAATGGCTCCTGCAGTTAAAGCATTTCTATTTCACCCATTATCTTTCAGCAATAATTTTGCAAGAGTCAGACTAAAAGAGAAGACAGTTCTATGGCAAAGAAATTAAAATGGAAAGAAGTAAAATCTGGAAAGGCAGGAAGAAGAGCGAACAGAAAAAAAACAGATTTCTTACTTTGGAAGTAGCAAACCATCAGTTTAGTTCAGTTGCTCATGCAACTGCAGCCAATTCAGTTTTCATATAARCCTGAAGCTCCAGAAGAGATTTTATATCTTATATTCTGGTCTCATTGGTTGCAGAAGATTTTCAAATACCGTTTACAGAGCAGAAATATAAGTGGTGACAATCTTTCACAAGAACTTTCTCAAACACATGTAATAGTGATTCAGCTTTTCCTTGCTTTTTCCATATGACTCCTTTTAGAAACATCAAGAGAAATGTAAAAAAAAAAAAAAAAAAAGAAAGTGAACAGGGAGATATTGAACTTTTTGACTAGTGACAGCACAACTTCTATGTTACTTTAAATTGCAGTTATCAAGTTGTGTTGATTTTAAGCAATACTTGTAACAGGTACAGTACCTATTGAGTTAATCTTTGTCATGGCAGGGGTACAAAAATCCCACCTGCTCAAATATGTTTTTTGTAAAAACATTTCAAAAATGTAGAACCTACCTGAAACCAGTAATTGCTCTTTGGGTGTAAATGCAGCAGATTCTTGCAAAAATCATCTCTCTCTCTCTCTCTCTCTCTCTCTCTTTCTCTCTCTCTCTATCTATCCGTCCGTCCATCCATCCATCCATCCATCCATGTATTTATATGTGTCTGTGTGTGTGTGTATATATCAGCTCACATAGCCAAAAGCACAAGTAAATAAGGAGTAATATTTTTCATAAAACATGGCTTTCTCATAATTTTTTCAGAGCTCTGTAACCCTAAACTGATTGAGAATGAATCATATGGCAAATAGCATGGAGGCAGCACAAGGACAGCCATAGAGCTGAAATGTAGTAAATTAAATGTATGACTAATATTTAGTCAGATTAAAACCACTGTAGATATAACCACATGAAAAATGTTGCCTTCTATAATGCTAAATAAGTCTTACCTTAAAGAGCAATAAGGAAAAAAATACAAGATCTAAAAATGTCTGCAACTAAAAAGTAAAGACAGAATTATGCCTTTAGGTCTTTTGTCTCCTTTCCAGTGCATTCACTCAACCTTCTTTTAAGCTTCAAATAATAGACTTTACAGACTTCATGAAAGCTGTGAAATGCAGGGTATTTTGAGTAAAATGCTTGAGTACGGCTATATTGCTACATGATGTTAAAATATTTAGGAAAAAACACTAAGTCTTAGGTGTCGTGAAAATTGGCAGAAATAAGCAAAATCAATTAAATACTTGGTCCAAGATATCATTAGATCAACATTCCCCAATAAAATATTTCAAATTGATTTTGAGATTAATATGGGAAGTGTTTGCAACCTGTACGGTATTGCTAAAATTTCATTTAAATGTAATGCTAAAATAACTCTGTAGTTTTGAAGACTGTTGTGCATAATGACAGTAGAAGAAAAAGTTGAAGGAAGCAGAATCACAGAATCACTGAATCATTAAGTTTGTAAAGGACTTTTGGAGGTCACCTAGTTCAACACCTCTACACAAGAATTATTTATTCCCTAAAAGAATGATCTAGGATGAAAAATTAAACCAATGTGCGTTGTTTGTACAGACACAACAAATCYTCACATATGTTTGGGGACTATAAATCCCATATTTTTAATAAATTATGTCTCAGGAATGAGAGACGAACAATTCCGGAAAATATGAAAGTTTCTGGAGTTTATCAAGAGAAATATAAAAACTCATTTCACTAATTAAATGCATCTCAGAATGATGGAATTGTTTCTGTGGTTTTTGAAATGCTTATATGTTTAGCTTGGTTTTAAAATTCTAACTGTAGAAAGAAAATTTAAATATTCTCAAGAGAATCTCACTAGCTGCTGGAATGCACTTCCTCACTGAAACACTCCTTTCAGTTTTCATATTTAGATGTTTTATTTCCATATAGGATCATCTTTACCTATGTAATAGTCCTATGTTGACATACATAAAAGCTAGGAAAGACTATTTTAAGGAATATGGTACCATTACATGATAGAGCAGAAGCTTCACAGTGCAGTTACAACAAGACAAACTTGCTGATTATTGTGACTCTGATTTGTCCTCCCTAATCTGTACAAAACTACSCTTCATGACAAGCTAATATCTATATCATACCAGCTATCTGTGTCACTATGGTAGTTACACTACTACCATAGGCAAAAATAGAAAAGTTGGGGTGCAATCTTCTTATTTCCCCAGTAACAAATACTATGGAATACCTATTTAATATCAGCGGTGCCTTTCCAGTTTCTAACTACTACCTTCCTATGGTTAGTAAGCTAGATCTATATTCATCTCTCATATCATTCATCTTTTATCTTTTTTTTTGCATTTTTGCAGRTTATTGAGATTCGTTTTGTTTTATGAAATATTAGCAGCAACAATGATGACGATGATGATGGATTTCAGCCATTCTAGACTGCTTATTCCTCTTACTTGATTTTACAGTGACGTCCTATAGCAGCTGTATGTACTATCATAAACAAAGGATTTTGAAATAGCTCAAGGTTCAAGCGGATGGATAAGTTGGCTCAGGAAGCAGAAAAATCCTGTTTGATCACAAAGTATTTGAATTCTTTTTTTCTTGCGTCTCTACAATGAATATTCTGAAAAAGTATCTTGACCCATGAAAAAACAAAGAGTAAATTCCACACAATAAAAATCTAACTGTTTTAGGAATTGCATCCTGAATGTAGGAAGCTATGTGAGAGTTACAGCCAGTTTATCAAATAACCTGTCCCTAGAAATCCAGGTTTAGAATGCTGTGTGAAACTAAATTTTCATACTATATATATAAATAAGAATATTCACAAACAGTAAAATAGCAATAAGGTGGACAAAATTGTATGTGTCTTCATATTTATTGTTAAAATCCATTCATTACTTTGAATATGTCAGTATCGACTTTTTTATCCAACTATAAGAAAATGCCTACTGGGCACTTGTTACAAATGATCTTATAACCCTATTTTACTCAATTTGCAGTTATTTTCTTTAGGACGTAATAGTTGAACAAGTCCTTACAAAATTTCAGTAACATATAACAATATCTCTGTGAGAGTATTGCTTGAGAAAGAGGAAATTAGAGAAAAAATAGGGCCTAACAGAAGTTATGGCTTTACAGAGGCTTGCTTGAGATGAGAGATAGTTACTACTTCCAAGATGGTTGGTATGTATGGAATCTACTTCTCCATGATTCCCTTGACAACAAAATCTGTCCTCCTAGAACACCCTAATGAGAGTAAACAATGAATGGAGCAGAATGGAGACACTATAGCCAAACTTAGCTGGATTCCCTGTGGAGGTGGTAACTGGCTAGTGCCACACATTTGATGAGTGAATGGAGGGTGGAGTGAAAGCACCACAGCCAAACTCTGTTGTACTCTCTGCAGAGGTGGCAACCTATTCTTACCATGCAACTAATAAGCCACACAGTGTAATAAGGTGTCTGGTGCTGGGCCAACAACAGTGGCAGATCAGTCCCTTCTGATGGACTTCCCTCAAACTTCCTCTCTTGTTATAATGACAATACAGAAACCCATTCCAAAAGTTACCCACTTCCAAGGAATGACCACTCTTCACTGAGCATGCTTGCTAGATTTTCTATTAATCCAGGAGACTTTTTAAACCAATCAGTAATGAAAGTACATATGACTAGAGTCACTCAAACTCCACATAAATGTAAAAGAAAATACATAACAGGTGAACTAAGGAGGATAGTAAGTAGGAAGAAGGAAAGAGGGGAGGAAGGAGAAACGAAGGAAGGAGGAACAAAGGAAGAGGAAAGAGGAAGGACTCCACCGTAACTTCTGGATCAGCCGACAGGCTGAACCCGTTTCCTCCCCTCCAATCAGAACACCACCTGAGAAGACTCATCGAGGCTGAGAGCCCTTCTGGGGTGAGTGATTGTGCATTTGTACACTAGGCACTAGCTAAGAACCCCACACTCCAGCAGAGAATTTCCTGTACTGATATTCGGAACCTGTCCTCTAAATGTTGCATTTGAATAAATTGTGCTTTTTGAAACAAACAAAAAAAAAAAACATGTTTTGAAAGCAATTGGACCTACAGTTGACAGACTGTTTTTGAATCCAATACTACTAGCTTACCATAGTATTCTGGATTTTGGTATCCCTCTTAAGGGAGGAATGTCCAGCCACCCCTATTCCTGCTAACATTTGAGAATCAGCTGGAATGCAAGGGGATTCCTCTCTTACCAAATTTCCCCCCTTCCATCAAAAGGCAACAATCTATTATGTAATCAAATTACTGGTGTCATTCTGTGTAGATATCCAAAATCACAGTGATGATTCTGTGTAAATAACCCCAAATCAGGGGGTAAAATGTGTGAAGGATAGTGAGCAGAGAGAAACTAACTTACTTATAATTAATCAAAACAGCTATTAGCTACATTTTTTTCTGAAAAAAAGCACAAGGCTAGAAGTATTTAAAAAAACTCTCTAAAAAGAGACAAATTAAGAGAAAAATGCTGATCTTGCATTAATTATTTGGACTAGATATTCATCAGTATTGTCTTACATTTCTAACAGTTCCTGTACAGGTAGCTTTATAAATGATATTAACATAATACAAGAGTGTGATTATTACTCTCTGGAGAAAATGTTGTGGTGTTCTGAAATTCTGATTGGAATATGAACCATTTCAGTAGTATAGGAAGTATAAAGCTATGGCATCTTTATAAAAGCTGAAACTCTTCAAAAATAGTTGATGAATTATTTTAGATCAAATCAGTGGAAAGACTAAAATTTTTAACAATAAAAGAAAAAAGAAAATAAATTTGTGATGTCAAGCTAACATTTCATGAGCACCTTGTGAGATAAATGATACCTAAGAAGGCTAGATTGCTTTTTAGGAAAGCATGAAAACAGAGTCAAGGACGAATGTTCTTTTGCATTCTGTCTGCCCTTTATCTTTAGAGTCCATTGCTCACACATGCCTACCATTTTGAAAAACAAGTTTTGGGCAGTCGTTAAAAGGTATTGAATTCCTGCAGAAGAAGATGTAAAAAAGTAATATAATTAAAATTCTCAGATATCTTTCAATCTGCTCTAAAAAAAAAAAAAAAAAGTAGTAGAAAACTACAGAAAGAGAACATTTTTTTCCCTGTGAAGCCAAAAAATGCTATTATAATCACCCAAAACTTTTCTCAGTAACTGAAGAGAAAGTGATTATACCTCAAAGAATCTGTAAAGCAATGAGTGTGAAGCACTGCTTCCTAACTATTGGAAATGGACAAGAAGAGAATTGCTCTTTATGAGACATACAGCTGACTTTACACATGACTTTTTTTGACAGCATTCATTTCACAGAAGGGCTCCTTTTGACTCTTATGACAAGTATTCTGTTAACAGGAACATAATAATCAAATAAGCTATTTGAAAGAGTTATTTTGAGTATTTATTTAGAAATGACAATAACAATTCCAAACAGAGATCTGCATATCTCCTCAGGGACAGAAGACATAATCATATATAAATGTGGTTGAAGGTGATCAGGTAAGAGAAGGAAAGAATATATAATAAAAATATTGCAAAGAGGTTTAGATACTAATGTTTGATTGAGCATGAGTTTATGCTAAATCCTCCAGAGTAGATGTCAGCCCAAACCATTTGGAGGCCTAATGAAAATACTCTCTTTGATTTCAAAGAGCTTTGGATTGGGTACATAAGAGTCTTTATGATAATCTTTGCACAGCATTTGAATTAAGAATAACTGCAGGTAGATCAGCTCAGGAAATATATAACATAACTTATGCCTATTTTTATTAGTAAAATAAGAAAAATGAAACCGTTCACCTATTGCAAGCTGAACTACAGCTTGATAGCTGACTATACTAAACCTCCCCCGCACATTTATCATATTAAAAAAAAAGCAGAAATTACACTTCCAGTATTTGCAATTACTTTTCATAGATCTAGAACTTTTATTCATAAAAGCTGTGTCTACAAAAATTTACATATTTTGAAAAAAGTCTTTTATGTAATGAAAACTTTAAAATGCTAGAAAAAAAATCTTTATTTTATTTCTTCTTGCAAAATACATCATCAGTTGACCAGATCACCAATCTGAAAATGAAGATTTCCTGTCATGTATATTTTTCATTCCTGTTTGTCTATTAATTTCTCTCCATTAATTTCTCTATTTAGAGACTGAATTGTAAAACAATGCTATGCTCAATAGTAGTATGGTACTTATTTATAGTCTATCTTTCCCTGTGTTTCCTATGAGACATAGTATGTTTTTTTTTTTTTTTTTTTTTTTCCCCATCATGGACTTATATTAAACACTTTCTGTAGATTTTGTGGTCAGCATACATGTTAACACCTTGCAACACACTATCTCCAGTTTCTATTTGAAAGCAATTTTGCTTCATAAAGTCATTCACAAGCAATTTGCTTATGATAGGCAAATATATTCATTAACACTCTGAAGCCACTCTGACCTAGGTCAGACCTGGTAAAAACAGCTGCTCCTTAATGATATTCAATTTAGTTGAAAATTCTGTTCAGAGTAATTCATAAATTACAGGCTGCTATCAAGCCATGGCAAATCTCTCTTTCAGATGATAGCCCTATGGAGATTATTTTAAATAATATTATACAACCATCTGAAGGGTCACTTGTTGCCAACTGGAGCATTAAAAACTCATTTATACCTGCTTATAGCTAGCTTTTGTCAAAGGCCAGTGAAATGGGAAGCAGAAATGTAATGCTCCTACCATTTTATCAAGTCACCTTTAACACTTGCACAGTTCAAATGAAACAAGAAACCAACTGCTTCACAACCACTGATAAACAGTCCAGAGGAGCAATTTAGGTGCCAACACAGAGGTGCTTAAAGATGATTTAAACATTTTTGGGTATTCATCCTTCCTTACCTTGAACTGCCACTCCAGAGAGGTGCAGGTCTCCCATAGTTGCTGTGTCACCCCTGCCAGCCCTATGTAGAGCTTGGATATGTTATCTAAAAAGGTGCTAGAGTGTTTATGCACCTTTATTTCTCTTCTATTATACTCTCAAGGCAAAAATTCTTTTCTTCCATTTACTAGTAATCCACACAATCTAGAATATTGTACTTAAAAAAAAATAAAAAATAGTTTTCCGTCTGTTCATTGAGTATATAGAAAACATCTATAGTAAACTAAAGAACTAATATATGAGAACTATGCTATATAAAAAACAAACAAAAGAAAACATGGCAGTTAGGAACAAATTGCTTTCTATCTTATGATAGACAATTTGAAAAGTTAGGAAGCATTAGCCTTAGCAGAAGACTAAGGTATAATAAGGTATAATTATTCATTCTATTGTATTCTTATCTCCGAGTAAAATCATACGCTCAAGCATTCCAATAAAAATGTAACTACACATTACTCATAGATCTAATAAACAATATATGAACATTTTTACTATATGAATATATGAACTATTTTTTATTGTGTTGTTAAATAGCATTTAGATATGATCCAGTAATCTGTCTACTTTTGTTAAGCTTTATTCCCTGGTCTCAGCCAAGAAAGTCCTTTAACCTCAAAGTCAGAAGACTTTTCAAAAGCAAGGCTACATTTGTAGCAGTCCTCCACTTTATTTCTGGGGACAACTGAAGAGCTGGAAGCATTTAATCAATCTATATTTTTGATAGTAAATGAAAAATATTTAGATATTTAGAATATTACTAAGTAAAGAATTAAAGCACTGTTCTGATCTATTAGAAATGTGTTTTGCTGCTATTCTTTGTAATATTTTAGGAAGTCATTGGAGATAACAGCTTTAATAGGATGTTGAGGAAGCTTGTTTGGCAAAGGTAGTAGTGTATGTCATACTAACTACCAGGCTAATTTTTTGTTAGTGCATTTGAGAGAGTTTTCTGCTTATTCTTTATCTATCTATCTATCTRTCTATCTATCTATCTATCTATCTATCTATCTAAATTAAAAGGTGTGTGCTTTTTATGTTAAGACTTTCTTTTTAAGTTTCTCATTTTTTGAACTAGGCAGTCTCTACTGTAAATTATGCAATCTCCATCTAATTATGGAAGTTTTGGTAACAAATATCTGTGCTTTGTCGTGCTATTCAAACAAATAAATACATAGCGGTTAGTACGTCAATGGAAGCTGCTTTAAAAACAAATGAAGATGTAATCTTCAATGACAACAAGATCTGTTGTCATTGGACCAGTATACATTTATTAGAATACATTATAGAACATTTACAAAAGCATAAACTGAAATAGGCTTTAGAGAGGCTGAGTTTACCTAACAGGTAAGAAAATGGTAACTTAACCCAGAATTTATGATTAAAACTTTGCTGGTCAGAAAGAAAATAAAGTTTGAGCAGATTGCAATATGTTTGATTAATCCAAAAATGTTTAAATAAGTTTTGCTTTATTTATTTTTATCATTATGGATATTTCCTCTGTATTAACTTAAAATATATGTTTTCATTTAAATCAAATGTTCATTAGTTACTAACAAGAGATTGCAATTAAATTAAGGTATTTAAAATGTAGTACATTATATCTTGGTAAAGGAAGCAAATTAAATATATTTGACCACTATTCAACTTATCTAGGGAATACATCCTATGTAATGTAATGTCTTATGCAATTAAATTCACACAAAAGATCAAGTTACATAGAATATTTTGAGTAATCAAAAACTTAGCCAGTAAATTCCATGTCTTATCTGTGTAATTTTGAAAACTCATATAATTTAATTTTCTTATTTCCAGTGAATTCTAATGCACCAAAAGGTTTTGATTTAAGCACCATAATTCATGTAACAGGTGCATTTCATCATTCTTTTTTTTAACCAAGCRAATATATTTCTAAATTTTTAAGTAAATATTAACAATGACAATATTTCATCAGTGGAAGGGGAAGCCTTTTTATTTCAAATAAGATTTTTTTTCTTTTAAATATTTTTTCCTAATCCCAGACTCAGATGAGAACTGAAAATCAATTTCTATTTTCATTCAATTGTTGCATATTATATTCTTCAATAGTGACCCTATTTTTCATCTTACTCAAGATGAAAAATTCTCTTATTGCTTCAGTGTGATCTAGAAATTAGCTTTTGTTACTTATCTGCCATCTCTTTCACCAATCATTTTAGGAGGTTCGTTTTTTTTGATCAGAGTCTATACAGAATTTCTAAGTTTAGATACAATGAAAAAGGATATTTTGGTCCACAAGGCTATTTAGATGGCATTAAATAATCTAGCTGTTATCTTTGGTGCTTTTTTTCAACACTTGGATTTTCAAAACTACTGTTAAGTTCCTGGGATTCTAGCAGATACCTATGTTTAAAGATCTTTAGGAACATCTGCTACATTGTGACTACGCTTAATACCAAAAAACGACAAAGGCTTTTGTTCCACTCAAATTTGCAATACAAATATTTCTTTGCCTAATTGGCCTCAAACTTGATCTTATGAAAGATATATTACTGTCACTAAATGATCATCTTTGCCAAATAAATTTAACTGTACATGCCTGCTTATGAAAGATGGGAGCTGTTTTACAGACTCCATTGACTCTATAAACTATATAATCTTTTTCTATAGTAAAAGATTAAACAATTAACTGATATGCAGTTTATAGATATATATCTGTATATATATATTTATTAGTTTATGGTATTGATTCTGTTTATTCTTCTTGCACTTGTATCACCATATCTGTGGTTTTGTTTGGTTTGGTTCTGTTCTCAGGGAATTAATCTGGGCAAAGATAACTCAGTAGTTTTTATTTTTGTCAGGACATATACCCCTGAGTTCTCAGTTTGCAGCATGATTAAAATGGTGAATAAGAGTGTATCATGGAAACCTGGAGTGTTTAAACTGACAGTGATCCTGAGAAAAAAAACATTTGGAAGTAAAGGATAAGTTCAGTTGTGACAAAATTTTGATCCACAAAAGGAAATTAACAAGGAAAACAACTGCATTCTTATCCATGAAATAAACTGATGGATATAGCTCCTTCACAACCTGTAGTGGTAGAATACTTGAACACTTTCCTGTTCTGTAATTCTTCAGGGTGTCAATGTAATCTCAAATTAGAACMCCTAGGCAAGCTTTATCAGCACTGCCTGAGGTGCAAAATGAAAGACACTATACTTTAACGGAAACACAAAATGCTTAAAGTATATAGGTAACATTAGAATGGATGATTATTTTTTGTGCTGAATAGGTGATAGAAAAATGGATAATCAAAATGTAAAATAAAAAGGAAAAAGAGCAGTTCAGGATGAGCACACACAGCGAGATGGAAAGCGTTTTCACAAAATGAATAATAGGCTTTCAAAATGGTCCTGCTGAGCAGGAAGATGAAATAGAGATACTGAAGTCACTTAGGAAAGGAGATATTCTTACCCTGTGATTTAAGCTTTTTTTTTTTTTTTTTTTTTTTTTTTTAAAGATTTCCTAACAAACCCTGAGTTCCACAGTGGAAAACATTTGAAAATTGTTAGACCTTTGGCACCTGACAAAGTGGTGACAGAGCTCACATCAACCTACAAGTACCACTGCAGGGAAATGAATCAACAAGCCTAAAACACACAGTTTTCAATTCTAAACTTTAACCATAGGTCAGTACATATTCTCTTTCAATAGTGCCTTAGAAAAAAGCACAGCTTCMTTTTTTAAGAATACTTTCATTTCTGATGGTCATTCTAGGCCTGTAATTAAAGGCTGCTGTAAATTGAAAAATATAGCTGAAGTAATTGCTGCGATGGAATCAGAGGACATTTCAGACATTTTCTTTTAGTGGTAATGGGACCAAAGGAAGAAAACCAATGACAATAAAAATTTGTTTTTCTTACAAAGTTTCATCCTCCTCAAGCTGAAACACCGAAGTGACTGATGAAGTTTTGTATAAGTGGCCTTATTAAGAAGGGATTTGGGGCTTAGCTGAAATTTTGGAAGCTTATTAAGATAGACATCTGCCACTGTCTGAAAAGAATTATCTTGAAAATATTCATAGCATCATCGAGGTCTTGTAGCATCTGGCACAAATCAGAAACTCTTTAAGCATTCTCATTCTCTGAACTATGAGTTTATGTAAAGGAAATAGCCTTTAATAAATAACCGTTACACCAGAATAATGACTAATATGAACATTTTATGGAAAAGGAATAAATATACAAATGTACACAACAGATTTTGCTTATTAATAAAATGGTAGTAATAAATGGTAGTAAATTAAATGGTTAAATAAATGGTAGTAAATACCAGGATTATCTGAAAGTAAAACTGATGAATCCTGCAAAACATATGAATTACTGTGCCCCATCATATCATTCTAACATTTTCTAAACGTTATTGGGGTCCAAGTGGTACCTATACATTTTCTAGGTAGTTCTGATACTTCCAATTCATGGATTCCTGTGGTGAGACTAGATTAGATCACTGTCTTTAATGTTGGCAGTGTATCCACGACCACTTGTAGGTCAGAATATAGGGATCTGATTAGAATTCTCCCTGACGAGGAAAAGTTAGGCAAAAATACATAGATTCTCTTCTTATAGATAGAAACAAACAGGGAAGGATATTGTCTTTAGCTTTAATTGCATAGATTATAATAATAATTAATTGTCTATAGTTAATTAACATAGTTAATGATACAGGGATACAGAAATGTTCTTGGGCTTTCAAATTCTGTATTTTGRTTTTCCTAGCAGAAATAGTTCAACTGATAAAATTATGGACTTCTTCCTCATTCTACTATCAGCTATTCTGTGATATCTCAATGTTATCACTAATTCCATAACATTTGAGTCTTTTCTTGAGACTGTCTTGTTACATGAGTATGATAGGTATTTTTTTTGCTTTATTTTCAYGGGTCACTTTTTTGTCTTATTTTTATTTTTTTTTTTCTGTTCTCTTTATTCTTTTCATCAGACTTCCAGGGAAACCTTGGAAATGCAGCATCTGAAGGCTGACAAAGAAAAAGAAACAGAATTTGCCCTATGTTGCCCTCTCTGTGCTTAAAAACCTGTGTTAGGAAAATCAGGAGAATTTTGGAGAGATTATGATTAAGCAATACTGAATTGCATTGAACTTTTGTTCACAGACCTGGGCAGGTCAGAAGCAGTTTTCATCATCAGATTTTTCAAACACTCTAACAATATGGGCAATTAGGTTTAATTTGTGTAGATATTCTTCTGTTTGTGAGTGGTAAATGAATTACTAGCCTATCCGGGAAAAAATAATTCAGAGCAGCTGCCTTCAACAAGGCAACAGACAAGATGCAGAAGGTCAACCCCAGACATCTGTGGAAGAATATAATTTTAATAATATTTTTCTATTGTTAACAGRTTCACAAACCCCAGTTTAACAATGACTTAAACTTTGCAGTACATTATACTTTGTAATATAAACCTTTCCTAAACATGATAACAAAGATGTGCAGGGTTATTGGTCTAGACTTGATTATCTCTTGACAGAAGAAACATCTAACAACTGACGTAGAGTTGTTTTAAGTTAACTTGGAGTCCCTTAAAGGAGAAAGCTAACTATTAAAGTCTTTGTAAGAAAAGTAACCCAGTGAGAACAACATGACAAAGCTACCTTTCAGCTTTTCCAGTTGCTTTTGCCTTTGTAGTTTCTGTCACTGAGGAAACTGCACTGGAGGCTAGGGGCAAGGAGAAAGAGGAGTAGCAACTSTGTGGTATGTGCTATTGGAATAAATCCAGAGAAGGCCTTTTGCTGCATTTATCAAAATGTATTACTTCAGATTTACTTGCATAAAATTGTTTTAACTATCTGACAATTCCTTCTGTTCATAGAGGTCTACCACTTCTACAAGGCTTTTGCTAAGCCATTCATCTGTGATCATTTCACATAGATCTATTATTAGTGTGGTTATCCTAATGCTGAAATTCTTATATTTGCAAACTAYTTTTTTTTCGTCAAATTGTTTCAGATAACAAAATCTAATAACAGGTGAAGTGTCYTGTAATCTTAAAAAAAAAAGGACATTGAAAACACTTTTCTAAATAAAATTTCATAATTGTTATTGCCTTGTTTATTAGTTGCTTTATTTTATTTTCCCATTGGCTTTTTACTTTTACCTGGCACTTTCTCTTCTTGTTACAATTTGTAGTATTTTAAAGTGAATTTTTTTCTRTGGCTCTCTAGGAACTCCCTTTAAAAGGTTTTATATGTTCAACATTATTTTACTCCTTCAAAGAGCAAAGAAACTGCTTCAAGGGCTAATCTTAGGAAGGAGAAAGAGAGGAGATAAAGGGAAAAATAAAACCAGAAGGAAAATAAATATGTATCTGTTGTCTTTCTCGGTTGATACTTCTTCTAGAGGAAACAGTGGAATTRAAGGAGTGATAAAGACTTTCACCTCTGTTGTTAGTAAATTCTTTATGCCCTCTACTGCTCTTGATGTTTCCTGTTCAGGCTCATGATGTAAGGAGTGGGAGGAATAAAGTAATAACTAACCTAGCTGCTACTGAAATTGGCAGTGGAACACAAAGAAATTTCCTACTGTTTTCATTTTTCTTCTTTCTTTAATATTCAGGTGGAGTTCAGGAAGCTGGAAGAAAGGATGGAATAAAGGGGTGTCTATTAACTGCTAATTGCCATTGCTGGAGCTCCTAAGTGATGGGGACTGTAGCTCAGCACTACATAGAAATGTACTAAAAGGGGAGGCTGCCCCAGAATTTTATTGTCTCAACTATAAGACATTACAAGCGAGTAATGGATGAAGGTGTATGGAGCCATCCTAATGTTACTTGCTTTTGTGTATAGTTTTGTGGTGTAAGGAACCATGAGAACTTATCAGCACTTACTGATCTCCACAACCTGACTGTTGTGGAGAAGTTAGACATCATTGCTGAGATGCCTATTCAACATAATTTTTGGTAGCAGACTGATGAAACAAATTGTAGTGGCAGAGTTGCTTCTTCGCAWTTTATCTGACCTATAGCTCAGCCACTCAGCTCTGTTCTGCCTTGCCACCACCTTTTTCTCCTGGGTAGATGTGGAATAATACCCCTTAAATGTCGGGTAGATGAGCAGGTAGCTGAGGTGCAAAAACAATAGGTGGGTCTTCCATTCCATGTTTCTATATCACTTTTTCTCTTTTGGGACTCAGTGAATATGCTAACTGAGATGGACCAAATTTAAATTATGCTTTGGCTTTGAGGAAGGTGAAAGGTTTCTTATCCTGGGTATGGGATAATTTTGATTGTAGAGTCAATATAGCCTTTCATCTAGTTAGTCTTTCCCTCAGTGATTTAATCATGGGCCATGCCATAGTAATGTGTAGCAGGGTTTTGACCCAAAGCTAGTTCTTTCTCAATGTAGCTGCGTGTGATGTTATGCCTTGTCTATTTAGCCCAGCATAGTTACCTTTGTACAAACTTCATCATATAGGGTACACATATGCTCTACTTCTGTCTTCCCATATGAGGAGTRAAATTTTGCCTGGCTTTCTTTAGTGAAAGTGTCACATTTTCTACTTCCAACTAAGATCTCTCCCAAAATGTTCAGATTATTTTGAACTGTACTGAGAAGTTGTCATTTTCTGGCACTGACACATTTTCTGGGACAAATGGTCTGGAAAAAATGGTCTTCATGTTTTTCATTTCTGAGTAGTTATTAAATGCTGATATTCATTCTAAATTGTACTGTAAAATGAAGAAAATAAAGCTTCATCTGCACTATTATTTTAGTTCAGAACTGTAGCTGATTGTAACAGAAATTTTCTCGTATTTTCCAGTTACATGTAAAGTTTCATTTTGCAGTGCTGTTGGTGCAAATAAATTATAATCCGTTTCAGAAATTACTATATGTAATTCCATGCCAGCTGTATCTCAAAGACACTACAGCCACCAGCAAGGACATAAGTTTGGACCAGAGATCAGCCCTTCAGAAAGTGATGAGTTGTATTTAATGTGGTGTTCATTCCAGTTTGTTGTAAATTCTCTGGTCTATAAATAACGTAGATGTAGCAGTGTTAGCTCCAGCTGTTCTCATCAGTATATCATCACTGTGTTGAGTTTCCTGCTACTGTAAGCACTGCTTGAAATACAGATACAGCTTACCGTATGTAATCATATCACAGAATTACAGAATGGTTGAGACTAGAAGATACCTCCAGGAATTGTGTAGTCTGCCTCCCACACATACTTGAATTAGAGTCAGCTGGAACATGTTGTTCAGCACTACATCCAGTTACGTTTGAATCTCTTCAAGGATGGAGACTCCATAGCCTCTCTGGTCAACCTGATCCATTCTTCAGTCACTCTCACAGTAAATTATTCCTTATACTCACATGGAATTTCCTGTGTTTCAGTTTGTGTCCATTGTTTTTTATACATTCACTGGGTATCACTTCAAAAAGTCTGGCTCCATCTTTATTGCATTATATCAGGTTTTACACCCGTTGATAATATGCCCCCTGGGCATTGTATTGCTCTGACCACCTGAAATATAGTAGAACCTTGTCTGACACTGTATGTACTGTTCCCAAGAATCATAGCATAGTTTGTGATGAAAATCAGAAAAAGAAGTAGCACACCTCAGGGCAAAAGTCTTCCTTTATCTAATGGTGCACAGTTTTCTACACAAAAACTGTATCACAACACTATGGTTCCGTCATTATGGAACCTGACTAAAAATATATTTTATGTATTAAAAAATGATCTAACCTTTTTCCTTGTAGAAGTCTTCATAAAGTATATTCATATTTTATCCATATTTAAGAGTATATTTCCTAGAATTATGATTATTTTTAGAGAGAAAAAAAGGATACAACACTGACACCTTAATCTTATTTCTTTTATAATATCCAAAATAGCATACACACATACTTTACTGTCTTATCATGCACTGCTTACAAGCTTGACACCCAGAAATGGTAGATTATTTCTTTGGTTTAGACATAGGAAGAACTCTTCCTGTTCCTTTTCATCATAGWTTCATGCAGGAGTCCTATGGGCTTAATCTCTGACAGTTTTAGCCATCTAGGATTGCTTTTTTATTCCTAAGGAAAAGGTGGAATTGCTGGCAACGGTTTTTCTTATCTTGACCTGGAGAAGCTGAGTGGCTCTGTGATGTTGCGGGTGCTTTTTATCCCCTCTCCTGCTGTGAGTGCATAGCCAAGCCTTCCTAGCAGTGTTTCTCTTCAGTTAGTTGCTTCTCTTTTAGTAGAGTGAGAATAATTACTTCACTAGAATACTGTTAGCTCTGACCGGAGTCAAGAAGATCTAATGGGATCTTTAATAGCTAACAGAAGCCCAGCTTTGTTTCATGTGGGGTTAAATAGGATGAAAATGGTTTGTCCTGATATCCATTTCAAATCACAGTACTATAACAAAACTCTGTTTCTAGGACTGAAATCTCATTTTATTCACATTTTGTATTCCCAAGGATTTCTTTATTTGAAGTTAGTATGGTATGATGGTATGATGGCATGATGTAATCAATTATTTAGCCATATATTTATCAGAAGTTTATAATTAGTCTGAGTAAAACTACTGGAAAAAAAGCAAAACTAAACTAGACAATGTATAAATCCTGTCTTTAGAGATTAAAAAGGGTTCTGAGCCTATCTGCTTAGGTGTGATATCAGTTCATTACAGTAAATAGCATGCACTTTTGTATCTTTTTTTTTTTTTTCCTCTCCTTTCCTTTTTTTTTTGCCTTTTCTGCATTGAAAATGTTTATAGATAAAGCCATCTTAAATCATTGGTCATGAYTGCCAGGTATATGCAGGTAGATGATGCCATCACACTGCTCCTGCCAAATTAAAACAAATATGCAAACACATAAGTAGTAATACTCATTCTCTCAAAAATAGGAAAATAAAATATGCATATTTGTTTTTCTCATGCTCCCTAATATTATACTGAGATATAAAAATTGACCAAAGTCAAACAATTAGACAATTGCACAGTCAAAAAAATAATACACAGTTATTATCAAAGTTATTTCTATTTCTAGAATAGATTCAATCCTTACTTTTAGGAAATTATACTTTTCATATGTATTTTCCATTAGAACTAACATATTGGAAGTTATCTTAGTCATTGAATTAATTAACAGTTAATTATATACATATAGATATACATACTGATATAAATCAATACATATGTATACATATGCACATATATACATATATATCTGTACATAACATACAAACTAATGTACATATGTGATGCGAGGGAGCGTCTGGAGTCAAAGACGCAGTCTCACAGAGATTAGGTCAGTGCTACGTTTACTGAAGATTCCAGCACACTTTTACACAGTAAGCTGTAAGCCGCACCCCCGGCCAATCATGATTTTACACACTCTCCTTTCGCCTCTGTCTTGCCACTGTCTCCGGGGCTGCCATCCAATCCCTTATAAGTTTACCTATAAGGTTCCGGATACAATACCTTTTATGCCTAAAAACAAGTGTGCCACAGCTACTCTCCAATCAGCTTCATGGTCATGCAGCAGCTGCACAGCTGCCTTTGTTTTTGATCCGCTGATGGAACAAGTACACTGTCGGCCTTGAAGTTAGTTATCTACTAACAGGCATCCTGCCTGCTAATAGGCACTGTGCGGTCGTCCTTGGAGCGGGCCCCAACATCTCCCCCCTTTTATTTTATCATAAGGAGATCGATGAGTCATGTTGAATGATTACGCTATGTGCAATCTGCTCAGGCATTATAGCAACCCAGATATGTTTGGTAGTTCAGTTAAACATACTATCTAAGCATTGTAACACACAAAGTATGGCTATTAGAATTATTACAAACACACTCTAAACTCGAAGAATAAGAAAGGGAAGAAAAAAGAAACATCTTGAGTTCCCTGACCCACATGACCAGCAAGACCCATCATTCCTTCATGGACGGGAGAGTTTCTCCCCATCTCGGATCCACAATTATTTTTAACCGGCATGTCCTGACACGTAGGGCCAGTACGAGTCAGGAGGTGCACCTTACTTTTTAGCTCTGGCGTGTCCTGTCACATAGGGCCAGTACGTGGCAGGAGGCGCACCTTATTGTTATGCAGCCTTTCCCTAAGGGTCTCTGGTCTTCTATGTGTATCATCATCTTGTATGATGATTCTGGTTCAGGTATTCTGCTTACGGCTTTATCGTTTCACTTTCCCACGATCTTCCTGCTGAGGGCAGTTCAAGGTCATCAGGCAGCATCTTTTCTAGGCCTGGGTTGTGCAGACAGGTCTGTGTTAACACGCCATGCCAGGTATCAGCTAAGATACCCTCAAAAATTCCCTCTTTTCCCTTTTGCACAACCCAGGGAACTGCAATACAGTTCTCTCCAGACTTCGTTTAATACATGAGAGCAAGCAGGAAAACACAAGGATAGCTACAAGCAAGAAAGCAAGCATAACAACCCCTTGTTTAACTATGTCTCGCAACCAGTCAGTGATGCCAAGGGAAGCTAGCCAGGAATCCCAAGGAGACGTATTGTCAACTATGTGGCTCATGCGATCCCGTAGAGTCTGTAGTTGTTTATGTATACTTTTGGAATGATCGGATAGGTTCAGGCAGCACATCCCCTCAAAATCTTCGCAACTGTGACCTTGGGCCAGCAACAGGAAGTCAATCGCTGCTCGATTCTGTAGTACGGCAGGGTGTATACTGTCCACATCCTGCRAGAGACTCGACAGYATGTTAGATGTGGTATTAAACTGCTTAAGGCTCCAATATGCCATATTTTTCAAACTCCTCCAGTTACGCGCGGCCCACACGTCGGGTGCGAGAAGCAACGTAAAGAAGGCCACCGTGTGGGAGTCAAGCTTGACATGGTCCTTACAATCAGGCTCAAACTGAGACACACTTTGCTTCTTATGGGTGGAGATCCCTCGAACTGTTTCAGTCAAATTCTTCCACTGTCRAAACTTGGGAGTAAACATTGTTAGTTTTCCCAGGTAACAGGGACCACCGACTGGGCGGATAGGAATGCCAGGCCAGGCCCGATCCCCACAAATTAGGAAATTACCAGGAGGTAGTTGGTACCCGCCAGTAGCGTGTATTACCTGAAAGCCCGTTGTTACATTGTCCCAGTAGCCTGCATAACCCATAACGTTCTGGTGACTAACAAATAAACCCGGAATGCCTTCTTTGGCCTGCCACTGCTTAACGAGATCCCCCAAAATTATGCCCCCCGTGACGTTATAGGGCTGAATTGGCGGCCCTGTCTTGTCACAATTTGGTAAATTAGCGACATTCCCTAATGCATAAGGTTGTAGAGAACCCAGAAGCTCTAATTCCCGCAAAGGGAAAGGAGCATTTAGACTTTCTATCAGCTGTTTCTGAACACAGGAGTGGTTCATGGAAGGCCAGGAGTGGTTGAAGCGCCCACGCAACATACATTTGGCACAYTGTAGGTGAATTCTTCATCCCTTGTGGCAGCACTACCCATTCATATCTACGCGACGGTTCCGCCTTGTTTATCGCAGGTAGAGTAAAGGCAAATCAGGCTGTATCCTGAGGTTGTAAAGGAATAGTGAAAAACAATCTTTCAAATCTATCACCAAATCTATCACCACCCAGTCCTTGGGTAGCATAGTTGGCAAAGGCATGCCTGGTTGAAGTGCACTCATGGGCCACATCTGGTCGTTGACCTTATGGACATCATGCAATAGCCTCCATTTCCCACATTTTTTAGGAATGGTGAAGAAGGGGGTGTTCCACAGACTTATGGATGGCTGAACATGTCTGGCTAGTAGCTGTTCTTGTGCTAGCCAATGAGCAGTCTTAAGCCGCTCCATCGTCAAYAGCCACTGCTCAACCCACAGAGGTTCATCAGTTTTCCATCGAATTCCTGGGGTTGATGACACATCAGCAGTGGCCTTTCCCTGTACGGCATCAACTGCTGGAACTAGYGGCCAACTTTTCGGCCACTGCCGCCTGTCAATGATCGTGACATCCGCTCCAGTATCAAGCGTAGCTTGAATGGAACACACCATCTCGTCACATGACAAACAAAGTTGAGCCATAGGCCGGTGTTGCATTTTTTGTACTAGGCTGACCACTGTATCGCCTGTGGACCCCAAACCTTGACCCTGTCTATCTAGAACTGCACTCGGAAGGGGAACCTCTGGATCCTGTCGTTTWAAAATCAGCAATTGAGCTATGCGGGTCCCTTTCGGGATTATCAATGGTGGGTTCAATGTAAAGACAGCAACCATTATCTTACCGGTGTAGTCAGCATCAATTACCCCAGGCAGAACTATAAGTCCAGCTACACCGGCAGAAGAGCGACCTATCAGGAGAGCTCCAACCACACTTTCCTTGTTTAAAATTGGTACATATATCCCTGTTGGAACCGTTTGTATTGTTGATGATGTTAAGGTGACATTTACTGTTGTTGCCAAATTGAGCCCCAAGCTTCCTCACGTTGCAGGGGGTGGGAGCTGTTGGATAGCATTGGGCCTGCTACTTGTGTCCTGGCGCAGGGGCCCTTCGCGCTGGCCTTGCCGTTTTTTGCAAACCAGCACACGTTGGCAGCATGTTTGTCCGTTTGGCAATGCTCACACCAGACTGCCACCTGAGGTTCTACGAAGATGGCCTTTTTCTCCACAACAGTAACAGACTCCAGGCCGCACAAATCCTCTTCTTTTGGTAGAACTAGACATCCACTGGACAGCTGCGGCAACTGGGTGGATGGCTGTCATAACAGCATTGGCTATCATCCGAGTTTGCTGGGTCTGGTTGGTTCGACTTGCCACTTCTATCATTTCTCCCACTCCTGCAGTCTTCGAGAGAGTAGCTAGAATGGTTTTAGTTCTTGCATTTGCATTTTCAAATGCGAGGAGTTTAAACAGCCTGTTTTGAATCTTCTGTCAATTCCAGCTGCGCCATCAGGGCCTGTGATAGGCGATCAATCGGTCGCCTCCTCGGTCAGCCCCTGCTGTACACTGGTAAATGCTGGAGTAGGAGTGGAATTGGGTACCACATAGAAGGCCTGCGGTGCCAAAGCCGCTGAATGGGCATGAAACTCTGCTGGAAACTGCAGCTGCTGGTTGATGCTGCTGTAGGGGCCAGAGCCAGTGATCATGTCCAATGTGATTCCATTAAGCGGATCGCCCTATTGTCGCARGGTGGCAGCCGACGCTTGAGCCAAACGGTGCCACTCTCTGTCCCACACGATGTATTGAGAGGGGGTCAGCAGGAGGCGTGCCAAATTCTGACAATCATAAGCAGAGTTCATATCTGCGGAGAAAATCCAATCCAGCACCACGTGTGTTGCCTCAGATCTCACCCCATTCTCCTTTACTGTCTTTTTTGCCTGCTGCAGCAATTTCCAACCATGTTGTTCGTACTGAGCTTGCGGTCCAATGGGACCTGGCTGTATCATGACTGGGCAGGCCAAGGCTCCTGCCAGCTCCCTTTGGTCTTCTAATATAGCATCTCTGATGATTCCTGACCATCTGCTAGGAGACCCCCTTTGCCTCAAACTACCACTTTGGAGTGATGACTCCAGGCTACTGTTAGTCCCAAGTTGTTCTAAAGGTCTCCTCAGCTGTTGTCCTAACAATGACAACTTGTCGCTTATTCTGCTCTCAAGGTCACTCAACGCCTGTGTGAAGTTTGGCAAGGGTGTCAGCGATTCATTCAGCCCAGTTACACCACCAGATGACTCATCCTCCGATGACCCCCCTTCCAGGAGGGGTGCCTCCTCTGGCTTAGACGTGTGCACTGCCTTCTCAAAGGGGGCTGGCAAAGTCCTCCGGGGGCGGCAACTGGACCCTCCCACCGACTCCGCCTTTCTACTGCGGGCAGACTTCCCTTCCGCAGAAGGTGTTAGTTAGGCCCATGGAGCTGACCGGGCAACTTCTGTTTGCTCTGAATTTACCTCTACTTCTGCTCTTTGTGCTACCTCTTGAGCTGAGCTCACCACCTTCACGGTAGTACCACTGATGGCCAACGGCTTTGACTTGCCCAGTCCGAAAAGTGACTCCAGCACCCCTGTCTTCTGCGGCAGTGCCACAGCTGCAGGAGCTGCAATCGTTTGCACTGCCATGGCCACGACACTAGACTCAGCCTTCATATTGCTCAACACATCAGTCACAGTCTTCCACGTGGGACCAAAGGCTGATATCCCTTTTTCTTTCTTAGGTACCGTTAAGTCCCACAACTTGTCCCCCAACTTTCGCCATTCAAGGCTATCAAACAGAAGGGGGGGGGGGTACTAAAAAACCCTTGATCTCGTGCCTACAAAAAGAGCTTCTCCAATGTTTTCTCAGAAACTGCTTCCTCTTGCCTAGCGAGTATACCTAATAGCAGTTTCTTTGCTGCTGCAAACTCGACCTCCATTTTTCTTTGCAGCGGGTGACAGGGGGAAGGTAGCGACCCTTCCTACCGCGGTCAGCAACTCTTTCTCAGCCCTCCGCTGCCGCAAACTCCTCTGTCCAGCTCCCACTCAGCTCTTCTTACCCATTCTGCGTCTATCCGCCGGGAAGTCAGCAAGCCATCAGCATCCCATTGTCTGTGCTCGACGAGGGCGATCACGTCGGGGTCACCAGATGATGCGAGGGAGCGTCCGGAGTCAAAGACGCAGTCTCACAGAGATTAGGTCAATGCTCCGTTTATTGAAGATTCCAGCACACTTTTATACAGTAAGCCGTAAGCCGCACCCCTGGCCAATCATGATTTTACACACTCTCCTCTCGCCTCTGTCTTGTCACTGTCTCTGGGGCTGCCATCCAATCCCTTGTAAGTTTACCTATAAGGTTCCAGATACAATACCTTTTATGCCTAAAAACAAGTGTGCCACAGCTACTCTCCAGTCAGCTTCATGGTCATGCAGCAGCTGCACAGCTGCCTTTGTTTTTGATCCGCTGATGGAACAAGTACACTGTCGGCCTTGAAGTTGGTTATCTACTAACAAGGCATTCTGCCTGCTAATAGGCACTGTGCGGTCGTCCTTGGAGCGGGCCCCAACACATATGTATGTGTATGTGCACCAATAGGTAAACAGATTAAACGGGATATATTTCCAGCATAATCCATACAGATACAAAGCTATCAATGAAAGTAAAATCAGAGATAAAGAGTATATTTTTGAAATCAAGTAAATGGAGTTCTAACTATCCATGCTCATAAGCAAAGAAAAAAACCAGGCTTATTTATGAGCAATAAAATAATTTATAGGTATCACAATCCAGAAACAAATACTCTAAGACCTTTTAAGGCAATTCTCTTGTGTGTCAAAGTTCCTAACTTCCATCTCCTCTTGAAAGTATTAGCGTGTGGCGTTGCTTTCCTCCTGTTACAGAGAAAGATCTCGATGTTGGCTCAGATCCACTTCATATGCAATTAGCAAGAGTTTCAGCTTTTCTGATCAGAGTGGACTGATTGACACAGAAACATACTGTGCCTGAAAGTGGTGCAACAGCACAAAGTGCTTCTTTAGTGTTAATATCTTTGCTGCCTCATTACATTTGTGCTTCTTAATTCTTCCCTTTTCCCTTTAAGTCACTAAAAAGCTTTCTCTTTTCCTCAGTATGGGAATCATTTGGAAGACATTCATAGCAAATTGTCTACTAGATATCTATGACATCCATAACAGAATCTTCTGCAATTAAATCATTTATTTCTGTATGTTAAAAAAAAAAAAAATTCCTTTCTCATTTCATTCTTCTTTTTTGATAAGCTTCATTATAGTGTCATACGGTGCTGTCTTTTCTCCATTTTTTTTTCCTTTTTTTCCTGGAACATGTGACCCTGATATAATAGCTATTTAACACAGAGTAACAGTAAACTATAGATTACCACTGAAAGCTCAAATGTTTTATAATGAAGCAAATGCTTGTACTCATATGCATATGAAGGATCAAAGTGTTCTAAGGAAGGATGATTTAAAAGCTTTTGTATTACTMTGCAATAGTATATGCATAGGATAAATAGAAAAATCTTTAGATAAAACCTCCATGGGAATTATCAGTGAATGCAAGTAGAATTTATTGGAAACTTGTAAATGAAGAAAGTAGAAAATGTATTTTTGGGGAAAGCATTTCCACAGAATCACAGAGCAGTTTTGGTTGGAAGGTGTGTATGGAATGTATCTAGTACAAACTTGTTGCTTATAGTACAGTCACCTAAGAATAGATTTCTCTGGATTCAATCTATTTGGATTTTGAATGTCTCTAAAAACAGAGAGTCAATGAATTCTCTGGTCAGTCTCTACCAATGTTTGACTGCTGTCACTGTACTAAGTATTTTCTTGTGATTGAATACTATTTCTTATATTTCAATTTGTGCCCATTGTCTCTTGACCATTCCCCAGGTACCAGGAGGGAGAGTCTGGCTCTGCCTTCCTAGCAGCTTGCCTTCAGGTATGTATTAATCTGTGAATCTGTGAATCTGTGAATCTGTATTATMCCTTGCATCTGCTCTTTTCCTGGCTGAACACTCACAGTTCCCTTAGGCTATTGTATGACTAATCCTACTCTCCCTTTGTCACTCCTTTTTGGCTCTTTGAGACAGAATTATCTTAGTATGTCCATGTCTTTCTTGGAGCCCAGCACTAGACTCAACACTCCAGATATAGGCTCAACGGGAGTAAGTAGAGGAGAAATATCATCTCCTACCACGTGCTATTCCTAATTCAGCCCAGGATATTATTGGCCTTCTTTGCCATGAGGACACATTGTGAGCTCATAGTCTACTTGATCCTTGATTTCCTGCTTTCAGGATGGGCCACTGCTGAGATTGGAGAAGATTATACCTGAATAGCAACCAGGATTTTGGTCTCCTCTTCCCTCCAAGACCATGCCCTATGGGATTTCCCCAAGCAGGCCCCATTAGCAAGCCAAAGTYTGCTCTCCTGAAGTCCAGCATTGTGATCCTTCTTTTTACCCTGTTGCCTCCTTGAGGATTCTGAAATCCACCATCTCAGAGCTGCTATCAAGGCTCCTCCTGACTTTCRCATCTCCAACCATTTCTTCCTTTTTTATAAGCACAAGGTCCACCAGAGCACCCTTTCTCRTCAACTACTCAATCACCCAAGTAAAGAATGCACTCCTCGAGGCCTCCTGTATTGCTTGTGCTCTGCTGTTCCACTGTGTTGTACGAGAGAGATATCAGAGTGGTTAGAATCTCCTGTGAAGATYAGGACTTGTGAAAGTAAAGCTTTCAAATAGTCCAAATAGTACATTTTTGATAAAGCTTTTTTTTTCAACATTTTGTAATTTTATGAATAAACATATTGTGAGTAAAGAGATTCTACCTGTGTTAGATATCCATATCATTGCATGGATCAATTATTTTCTGAAAAAAAAAAACTCTCCAATGTAGATTAGACAGATCTGTTATTCCCATCTTACATCCAATGAATTCAGGTAGAGGTGAAGTGCACAAATATGAAGTGCACTTCATGTTTGATCCAGGTTAACTGGAAATAAGAAATGGTAAGTTGCCTCTATTTTAGCAGAAAAACAAAGTAATGTATCATGCTACAGGCTGCAGCAGTCTTTTTCTGCTTATCTCATGACACAGATAAAGAAGTATTTTTGCTCCTATATTTATATATGTACCTATAAGTTTAATAATATATGTCTTTATAAGTTGAAAATATATGTCCTATATATAATTTTTTTTTAATATGAAAAGAATTCGTCAAGTACAACAGAAACTTCCTGTGATCTTTCAGTCAGTTTCTTTCTCTTTTTTTTTTTTTTTTTTTCATTATTACTCATGCTGACTGTCTTTAGAAAAAGATAGAACTTGCTAGAACTAAATTAAATTAATAATCTGGCCTATTTTAAAATTCTAACCTTATAGCAATAGTATAAAAATACTGACAACTAAAAATTCATATGAAGACTCATGTTAAAATAAGTGTAAGTGGACACATTAATCGATATTTATTTTAAAGCCTAATTACCATGAATAAAAATAGACTGAGAACAAACGGGCGTCTGGATGTAATAGTTTTTATCTTTTATTCTGTCAATATTTTAATGATACAAATTATTAGTTTATACTCTGTTTATACAGAGTTTTATACTCTGTAAAGGCTTTGCTATTGTACCCTTCATTTGTCCCATTCTGATTAGAAACAAAGTTTTATCAACATATTGATTAACATTTAAACATGGGAGTTTAGCTGTGAAACTCTGACTCAGCTATGGCTATAGCATAAAATTGTTAAATTGTTGCATAATATTTGTTGGCTTTAATGTAATGTGGCATTGAACACGGGAAAAAAAAAAAAAAAAAGACCTTATTCAAAAGATGCAATATTTGATTTAAAGCAATAACATAGAAATGGAGAGAAATACTAGAAATGTTCATTTTAGTCCCTATGAAAGCTGATTTTTACTTTTGGAGAGTTGGAACAAAAGTACATGCTAAAGCACCTCAAAGGAAAGGAAAATGCCTTATCTACCAGCTGTTTTAAGACTTTCCACTTTTCAATAAATATGCATCAGAGATTCAAAGTTCAAATTTATTTAGTGTATCTAATTAGATGCTTGTCAACAGCTATCCCCTTTGTTAACACCTTTAAGCCGTTAAACTACAGAATCTTCGTCCTTTGTGTAGAATTCATCAAATTTAACTTACACTGCCCATATAATAGACTAAGCTYATCATACTAGATTTTACAGTTAATAAAAGCAATATGTATTTCAGAGAGTGATTGGTCTCATCTGGAAGTAGAAGCATGAAGCAGATTGGATAAATCCTCTGTTGAAGTCCATATTTTCTGAATTTTGCATAAACAGTTTAAAGTGACTGAGTTTAAAGAATCTCAACCTTGTCAAGTTTAAAGAATCTCAACAGAGTTTAAAGAATCTCAACCTTGTCACTTGTGAATCTTCCTGGATCCTTAAATACTTAAATCCAGAAAGAGGTAAAGAAGACATTTGCAGCTAGAAAAAAACACACCACCACAACCAACAAAACTGTGCTGATTAGCATACAACTCTWGGAATAGAGAGATACAGATTTTAATTCCACTAGACTTTTGAAAAGGTAKGATCCTTTCCTTTTTCTGCTAAGTTAATTCCTTTTAAAGGAAAAAAATGAATAATAGAGATTAATGATAGATCTAGAGACAAAGAGTCTTCAAGAWTCCTCAAAGATATGGATATTAATTAAAAAGAAAAGCATAATATCTTAAAATAAAAATACTAAGCATTTGATCAYGTGGTTCAATAAATATACTTAGCAACACATCCACTGGAAACATGGGTATATTTGTGGGTCTACATGAAATTATATCCCCTGAAACACCAACATTTTTTTAAACATAATGGATTTTCTCTTTAGAGCATTAGTTATGTACTAAATCATATACTAAAACGTGTACATACATTTCCTTGATAAAAACAAAAGTTCTATAGAACAAACTGCATAGAAGGCAGGAGTCGATATAGTAAAAATGTTCTGTATTATGATAATTACATTATGCTTATAATCTTGAAAGTTCAATTTAAAATGTTACTTTTATTCTCATAGAAGGAATTACAGACTGAGGCTTTATCTGTAAGCCAGGTTGATACTTCATGTTATTAAACGAATATCACTGGCTCTCACTGATAAGTCTTTCTTCATCGTAAATAATTTTATTTTAAAAAACAAAAATTCAAAGCTATATACAATAGTTTTACGGAAGAGATGCACAAAAGCATAATTAATTTGAAGATTAAATAGTTTAAGATGTAAGTTAGTTAGGAATGCTTGAATATAGTCAAAGTGTATCTTAAAGATGAATTGAGAAATCTGAACTGTACTTTCAATTTCATTTGATTTCAAAGAGATAATTTAGTTTTGGTATTTCTGCCACATGTTTTGGAGGTTTTCAAATAATTCAGAGTAGTTGTGCAATTTAAGGATCCCATTTAGTAACCAAAAAAAAATCATGAAAACTCAGCCAATGGGGTGACTGGTTGTGATGAAACTGTACTCTATAGAGGAGCTGAAGTCAAAAGTTGTTTTTTGTCCCTTAATAACTGAAGTAATTGTATTCCTAATGTGATTTCTAGTTGCCTTAGAGGAACTTTAGGTTTGCATATACCTGCTTACTCTCAGATACTGCAATGCTTGAAGTTTGGGGGTGTAAAAGAATGCAATACCAATGTCATATTGCGAACAAAAACACAAACACAAGAAACAAAGTAGTAGTCCAAATGAAAGAAACATTTTACCAAGGACTTCTAAGTATTATCTAAATACTTATGAATATATTGAATGTTTCTCTAGCAATACATTTTCATGGTCTGAACAAGAATATAATGAACATGATTTCCAGCAGTGCAATCCCTGTCTATATATATGTGTGTGTACTTGTATATATGTATGTGTGTATTTGTGTTTGTAGATACATAMATATTTACAAAATTTCTAATTTAATTCTCACAAAATTATCACACTACATTTTTGAAACTTCTTGTCAATTTATTGGATAAAGCCAAGAATAATTTCTTTCTTCATCTCATATGCTAAATATTCTGGATAAATTTGTACCTAGAAATGAACAAAGAGAATGATGCTTTATTTTCCTGCACAGAAAGGATACAACTATTTCACATTTCCTCTTATTTCAAAGATATCACATTTTCCTCTGCTTTGAGTAATTTCCTAGGTGGGCACTCTTGTTCCTGAGCTGCTTTTCACAAGATTTTTTTTTTTTCAAGTATCACATTGTTGCTACTTGTTAGTCACTTATTAAAACTGAAAGTTATTAACACTAGTGTACTACACAGTGTATGAGTGGCATCAATATTTTGCTAACCTCTTCAAAGCCAGTGTTCTTCTATAAAGGCATTGTCTTGTTCTGTTGCATAGAAACTAATATGCAAAATACTTAGTATTTTGCTTATATTTAATATAAGAAAAAAATTTGCAGCGTTTATTCTTATTTACTTGAATGAAGGGCATATATTTGAAAGGCATATATYTGGGGCATTTGTCTCCTATTTTTATTATATATTCCTCGCACAGCATCTATGCAGACTTCTTAACCCATACATTTTTTCTTGTTTAGTAGATAAGCATAAGATTGATCTTCATCACACTGCATGATAATTTGAATGGAAATGGGGTACTAAATGAAGAGGCACATTTCTTTCATCTTCTTTCTGCTGGAAGTGATAGCTTACAATATTTCAAACACATACACACACACACACAAAGCATGAAAATGCCTTTTTCATACTCATGCTATTTAGAATACTCTGGTGTTTGTAATCCATTTGGTGCAAGGCTTACTATTAYCTGAATACAGACACTAACTAATACAAATCTATTGATTTCTTGTTGATCTTTTTTGTTTTGTCTTTATGTAGAAAGAGTCATGGAAATCCGAAGGCAAAAATCTACACAGTTGGAGCTTTGCTTCCACAGTCAGTAAAAATAGTCATAATTACCTCATTCTAATAAATATAGATTAATGTTATATACAGGAATCTAGTGAATGACCTTTTTCCAAGGCCACATGGTCTGGCTCTATTTTGCAGTGGGAATTAGAATAATTATCCAAAAGGGACTCAAAACCTCAAATATGACTTTCATACTACTCACTAACCAAACACCAGATTTAGTTTCAGGAAAGATTTTCTCACACATTGTCTTTGCTATAAGGTCTTTTGTTGTTATTGTTTTCCTTTCAGTATAGCAAAGAGTGTGATTTCCAGGATCATCAAGAAAATTCACTAAAGAAAATACTAGCTATTTTTGAAATAAATATATTTGCTAATAGTTTTGATCTTTTTTATTTCTTCTTTTTTTTTTATTTGCAGGGCTTTCACAGAAGAGAGGAAAACAATGTGTTGTTTGTTTGATTTTTCTGTATCGCAGTTCTAACACATACTTTTAGATACCAGAAAATTTTTCATTTCTTGATGTTTATGAGTATTTTTGAAAGAAATTCTCTTTTCTAGATTAAATATTTATCATCAAGTCCCCTGTGACTGTAGGACACTGGACTATGAAATTCCCAAGTTTCTGTTAAGAATCGCTTGTGGTCTGCGATTACATCTCTGTAACAGGGTAGTTTGCTTCAAAATAATAACACTTTTTGACTGCAAAGGAAAATAAAAATGGGTTTGAAAACACTTTAGAAATTTAGGACAGAATCTAGCTCTTTTAACTCATACGCCTATTTTGAACACAGTCTCACTTAAACTTGGTGTACAAGTTATACTTGAGCCAACAATGTGCCCATGTGACCAAGAAAACCAATAGCAGCCTGGAATGCATTAGGAAGAATGTTGCCATCAGACTGAGGAGCAAGGCGGGTTGCCTGAATGATCTCCTGAGGTCTCAAGCTCAATTATTAGGTGATTCTRTGAAACTGAAGCAATTTAGACTTAGTGGAAAGAGTGATTTTATGTAGTTTACCTACGACAACTGATAAATACTGAGAATATAAGGTATTATTGTGTTAAACACTTCTAAGAATCTTCAGAAGAGACTGAATCTAAATATTATTTCTGTCGTCTCCATAGAAAAAAATAGGCATCCCTCAAGGTGCTGAAGTGCACAAATGCTAAAGTGAGGTGTCTGGTTTTTTAGAATACAGAGAACTAGAACACAGTCTCTGACCACTGTGTAGTCTGTCTATTGGGCTGGTGGCATTTCTACACAGTAACAGAGATCAGGAAGCTAATTTAGTGAGATGCTTTGTGTTGTGAAATGTTGCAGTTTGAAAGCCGTAGTGGTGGKGGGGGTGGGGGGGAAGGAGATATCAAATTAGTATCGGATTCACAAACAGTCTATGGACCATAGGTCCGATCGCCTTCCTAGGAGCGAATTGAGTTCCCAAATAGCATCAYCCACTATAAGTTGAGTTCTGGCAGTATTGGATTCACGAACGGTCTGTGGACCGTATGTCCAATCGCCTTCCTAGGAGCGAACTGAGTTCCCAAATAGCCTGATCAGCTATAAGCTCAATTCTGGCAGTATCGGATTCACAAACAGTCCGTAGACTGTAGGTCCGATCACCTTCCTAGGAGCGAATTGAGTTCCCAAATAGCGTAAGCAACTATAAGCTCAATTCTGGCAGTATCGGATTCACGAACAGTCTGTCAACTGTAAGTCCGATTGCCTCCCCCCAAACGAGTAGTTGAGTTCACAGACAGTGTGATTTATTCATATGCAACATTTACAAAGCAGGTTTCGGATGTCAGTATAGGAAGTTCTCTTCTACAGCGTGGATTTTTTTTTAGCTAGATCTGATGTACAAATGTGCAATCATCACTCACCCCAGAAGATGGGAGAGGGCTCTCAGTCTTGAGTCTCCTCAGGCAACGTCTCAACCAGAGGGGAGGAAAGGGGGATCAGCCTGTCGACTGATCCAAGAGTTACGATGGATTCTTCCTTCTCAGTAGTTCGTCTTCTCAGGCGATGTCTCAGCCCGAGGGGAGGGAAGGGGGATCAGCACAGCAACTGATCCAGAAGTTGCGATGGAATCTTCCCCCCAAGCTCTTCATCCTTAGTTCACCTTTTATACTTTTCTTTACATTCAGGTGGAGCTTGAGTGACTAGAGTCATACTTAATATTGTTATTGATTGGTGAAAAAGTTTCTCGCTTTCATTTAAAGGTACAGTCAATCGAAAATCTAGAACGCATGCTCAGTGAGGGGTGGTCGCACCTCAGARGCAGGTAACTTTTGGGATGGAGGTGTGTTTTGGCATTATAATGAGCATATAATGAGCAAAGTTCAAGCAAAGTTCATCTGAAAGGAGTGATTTGCCACTTATCTGGCTCAGCACCAGACTTTTTATCATATATCTCCCATTGGACAGCTGCTGTGTGGCTTAGCAGCAGCCCAGGACAGGGAGTGCAACAGAGTTTGGCCACGGGGTCTTCACTCTGCTCCATCCGCCACTACTCCCCTTTGCAGCTGTGAGGAGGGTAGATTGTGTTGCCTAGGCAACTGTGAAGGAGCCGAATCCGTGTGTACCAGCCATCCTGGAAGTGGCAACTGTGTCTCACCCCAAGCAAGCTTCTTCAATGCCAAGACTTCTGTTAGGCTCTAGTTTTCCAAACAATTCCTCCACACTTTGTTTTCAGGTTCTGCAATCAATGACTACATGTCTCTCAGGTTGTGCTATAAAGGTATTTTTCCAAAACAACTTTTAAGTCAATGTCTGCTCCTATAAAGCAAGATTTGGAGGCTATGAATTCAAGAGCCACTGAAAACAAATAATAAGAATGAAGAAAATGCACCATGAAATACACACATGTGCTTCAGTTATGAAGTTGAGTCTAAAATACCCTTTTCTTCTAGAAGAATGTCCTAACCAGCAGCATAAAGATAGAATTTTGCTATTCTACTATCCCTATATACCTACAGACATTCCTGTTTACAGTGCCTTGGTTTCAAAAGAAGGATAAAAAATATTTTCTTCTGTTTGTACTCCACTAACTTTTTCTGGGTGCTCATGAAAATTAAAAGATTGATTAGACCTTGACAGGATTCCTTTACCTACCCATGCAAAAGCTGTGCAACATCTCCTAAGAATTTTTTTAGCTAAATCTTTTGTGCCATGGAATTATGRCAGCTGTTCATTTTCACAGAAGAGGCCCTGCCAAGCATTGGCAGTAAACTGAAGTCAACTACCAACTTATTTGAAGACTAGGTAAAGGAAGATTTAATGAATCTAAATATCCACTAGTATACTTATTCCACTAAAAAGTTTTAAAAAAGCGAGCAACAGCAAAAGAAGGAGGAAAAAAGAGGAGAGAGATAGCAAACAAAAATATTATTGAAATAGTATATTGAGACAAACATCAAGAACATGCAGAAGTGGTTTGCCTGTGTGAACCATAGGAACAAGAACATGGACTAATAAATTCCTGAGATTTAGCTTAACAGTTGGTGCAAGGTGTCCAGTGGTAATGATGATATTAGTGATATCCAGATAGCTTTGTTTTTTGTTTTTTTTTTTTTTTTTTTAAATATCACTAGAAGCCCATCAGATTTGTCCCTTAAGGTTCCAAAGGCATGGTGAGTCTAAAACAACAACATAAACTTCTAACTAAGATGAATACTTATTCGTTTTGCCTCCATCCTTAATCACAAAATGCCATCTGGCTTTTTTGATTTCTACATTCTATAGCTCCCTCATCACATCCTATTCCTTCTGTGACATCTGTCACAATGATTTCCAAATGTGGTTGTCAAAGAAGTATTCATTTTCTTGGATGCTCTGAAGTGCTGACATTTCTGCTACTGTAACAAATCTCTCTACATTTAAAGTAAGAATTTGTATATTCTATCTGTCTTGCCTTATCGTCCCAATGCTATAAAATTACTGGAATATTTTGTTGAATTTTCCATATTTCAGTATAAATGTTAAATAATAAATAAAAATAAAAATAAGTAATAATATTATTAAATGGTATATCTAATTTTAATGCTAAAAATAAAAACAAAGCTTTTATAAATAGGCTACTTCTCTTTTTTTCTGTTGAGCATGCATTTGCTCTCACAATCTGCTTTTTCAGTACTATGAAAACCAATATCTTTTAGAATACAATTACAATAACTTTAAAGTATATACAAATCAGTGTTACAGGAAAAAAAAAAACATTGTGAAGTGATTAGATTAATAGTAAGTTTATTATCCCTTTTTTTGTGAGTTTACTAGATTCATTATACTCATTAAAATAATTGATTTAGTTTGAACTCCAAACAATTCTATGCAAATGTAACTGTAAAGTCAATTAATAAATGTACTTAAAAAGTTCTGTAAGGAAAAACATAGTATATATATAGTATAGAAAGTCTGTGGATTCTATAATCCCCAATATAATTGCTCAGACTTGTGGAATTTTCATGCAGTTAGCCAGTAATGACGTGGATTGGAACAGCTCTGTTTCTAATAGTAAACTGCCAAATTTCTGATTTACTTCAAGTCTACATCTTCATAACTGGATAAATATTGATCATGAACCTCATCTATTGTTTGATGAAAAGTAATTTACTCCTACCTGTACTGGCTTAAATTTCAAATTAGTTTTATTAGACTTCCAAATAACAGAGCCATGTTGATATCTCATTTAACAAAATGGGTTTAATTTATTACTGTTATCTGTTTAATCTGCAACGTATCTTTATGATAGGACACCTTCAATTAGGACAACTAGAATCTACAGTGATAATAAGTGAATATATAGTATTATGATTTTTTTWAAAAAAATGTTTTCTTATGTCTTTGCAATCAGTCAACAGGGCAGCAGATCATCTGTCCCTAGTATAGGTGATCAGTTTCCCATTTAGACATATTTTTTTGGATAGACCATATCTACAGTTCATTTATTCTTTTTCCTATCCCTCTGTTTCTCTGTTCTTGGTGCCCAGTGAAATAGCAAGGTTTCTACTCTCACCTTCCCAAAACACAAACCATTGCTTTCAACATACGAGAATTGTTATTCATTTAGCATAGCCTGAGAGGAGTAAAGAACATTATTTTAATATGTCACTTCTTTGAAACATTTTTTTTTTTTTGTTTTGGTGGGCAGGTGTAATCACACTATCCTAAGTACTTATTTCAGATTGTTTCTATAGGCATGAATTGCATGAGGGGATGGCCTCCACTTAAAATAGGTATGTTTAGAAAATGCTTACACTATTAAGTTTATTGTCAGATGAAATACACTATAAAGAGAAAGAACCTTGAGGAAAACCAAGGAGGAACAGGGTAATAAAGAAAAACAAAACTATATACATTGTATTTCCTATAAAAAAGAAATAATGATTTATATTATTATAATAAAATTATATTACACATGATATAATATTGTATATTTTATAATTATAAATATATAAATGTATAATTTATATATTATAATATATAATTATGTTATTATAACATTGTAGTACACTTTATGAACTTTTTGTTTGTTAGCTGAAAATTTTTTAGAAAAAAATACATATGCATTCAGAAAAACATAATACACAAAATAAGCAACAATAGGATGAACAATGAATAGAGTTGATGACATTTCCTTCACTGCAAGAGACAGCATCCAGTTGCAATCATCTGTATATACTATCTACTGTTTATTGGTACTTCCAAATTTTATGCTATTTACTGCACATCAAAGTAATTCCTGTGTTTAAAAATGCTAACTGAAATGATCTTGGAAATAAAGACATAGGAATGGAGGAAACTTGCAAAATGTGAAATAATTGACAGCTTTGAGAATCTATGTTTTCGATTGCTCCCCTGTCTGCAATTATGATGCAGCTTAGCTAGAGGAAGAAAAAAAAAAAAGAACAGGAAAAAGGCAAGCACACAAGAAATATTTGTTGTCCTTTGCACAAGATTCCAAACTTGTGAGGTAGATAAATTCCTGTTTTTTTCCATTTGCTTCATTTTTTCCACCATCAGAATGAAGAGGAGAAACCACTACAGTTTTGAACAAGCTGTGCAGTTCTGTTTTCCTTTTATCAGTCTGGATCTGCAGACAGGACTGGCTGTATTCATTAAATCCAGTATACAATTAAGATGATGAAAAAGATTCCCTGAAAAAAAAAAACAATTTTTTACTGAGGCACCAAGCAGTGTTTGTGAGAGAGCCAATGAGCAGTACAACAAAACAACATTCCAGTTCCTTTCACTTAGCTTTCTCAATAAGAACGTGAAAATGAACCCTGAACTGTGCTGGTTTTGTTCTCGTCATTCTGATGTGATCCTTCAGGTTCTAGCAAAACCAAATGTTAGCAAGTTCTAGAAAAAAGGATGAAGAATTTTTAGGTATTCTAATATAAATATTTTGTATTTTCATGAACCCTGTAGACTGAACTGCATGGATAGCCCAAGCTAACAATATGCCTATGGAATGGCACAGTGCAGAAACATTCAGGTAGAAGATGATGGAAGGAGGACTCCAGTCCACCCTTCTGCACAAAGTAAGGCCATTGTTAAATTCAGACCAGATTGCTCAGATCTTTCTCCAGCTGAGTCTAGAAAGCCTCCAAGGACTGATATCCTGGGCAACCTGTCCAGCAATTAATAATCCTTGTAGTGAGCACTTTTTCCATTATTACACAAATATATAATCATAGAATCCTTAAGGTTGGAAGGGCTCTCTCTTGGCAGCCTGTTCCAGTGCTCTGTCACTGTCACTGTTAACCATTTTTTTTTCTCATCCCACGGTGGTCCACTCATCTATCTCTCACCTCCGGATCTTATCTAGGGGAATGTTTAGAGGGACAGTGTCAAAAGACATGCTGAAGTCCAGATAGATGACATCCACTTCTCTCCCCTAATCTGTCCAGCCAGTCACTCCATCATAGAATGCTATCAGGTTAGTCAAGCATGATTTCTCCTTGGTGAATCCACGCTAATGACTCCTGAGCACCTTCTTCTCCTCCAGGCACTTGGAGACAACAGCCAGGATGAGCTGTTCCATCACTTTTCCAGGGATGGAGGTGAGACTGACTGGCCTGTATTTGCCTGGGTCCTCCTTCTTGTCTGTTTTGAAGACTGGCATGACATTGGCTTCCTTCCAGTCCTCAGGCATTTTTCCCCATAATCAGGGCACCCACCCCATCTACTAGCGGGTCCACGTTTTCAATAATCTTCCTTTTGCCATTGATATATTTGAAGAAACTCATTATTTTTAAGATTCCTTGCCAGATTTTGTTCCATGTGTGCCTTAGCTTTCCCTGCATTCCCTGACAACATTCCTGCATTTCTCCCAAGGGGCCTGTCCTTTCTTACAYATTCTTATAACCCACATTATAACCCGCTTGGACCTTAATATACCGTCTCTCTCTCTCCACACTGTCATACCCTGCTGTGTGCACCCCATCCCTGGCTCCTCAGTGACCTCTCATGGGCACTGGGGGCTACTTGTTGCCACAAAAGCTGATCCTTCTCGAGGCTAAGCAGGTCCAGCTCCTTTGGTCTTTCCTCATGGGAAAAGAGCTCTAGTCCCAACAACCTTGGATCTCTCTGCTGAGCTCCTCTGTATTTATAAACATCCTTTTGGACTGGATGTGTCCCATCCTTTGGGACTGCGACCCTGTGMGGGTCAAGATTTGCCCAGGTACTGATGACTGCATCTGCTATCCCCATTGGCAGGAAAGTGCTAAATCCTTCTGTAGTGTCTCCAGGTGCAGAGACTAAGAAGACCTTCTTGAGGAAGGCTGCCCATGAGCACTTTCTGCAGCTGCTGTCACTAGGCAGGCAGCTCCTACTCCCCTAGAAATCCAGGGCTGGGGCCAGATGTCACCACCCTCACTCATCCCTGCCTCCCTCACACACACAGAAAAAGGAAGTACTAGGGGTGAAAGAAAAGTTTGGGGAAGGGGATGGGGGTCCAACTACTAAACAGATAAATTATTCTAATAAATACAAATTCAATAACAAACTGCCAAAAATAGGAATCAGACCACTCCTTACAAACCAGAAAAAAAAA